>NW_027041823.1:1817101-1821324 GCF_033297395.1 Canariomyces notabilis
AGTAATTGGGTATCATATCGCCTATAAAGGCCCCAGTTCAAGGACTTGTATACTATACCTACAGTGGTTTAGCCCCTAGTAGCTAACATAGACTGTGCGAGCTTCACTATGTCTACGTCTTGGCGGTCTTGGCTTTCTGGAGAGGATAAAGACTTTTGGCCCCGGCCTTCGTACCGTTCAGGGCCAATGCTTTCGTTCAGGATCATAGGTTCCACCAGGTTTTTTAAACAAATTAAAAATTTATAACAGCCATATACCCTATAAGCGATAGTGGTCTTGCAGGTGCCTAAGCCTATTTACTACCAAATTGCTAAGGGTGGTCCGTGTTCTACAGCAAATTTGAAGGTGTTGAACTAACCACGATAACCGGGTGCAATTTGGTCTGAGCTATCTTTTAAAGTTTTAGATTCTCAGCGGTGTACTGTACGTTTCTGCGAGTGGCTTGCATTGAATCCCGTTAACCCATTTACAAGCGTTGAGCCCAAGCCAATGAGTTCCACAGCCACGTGCCAATCACCACCCAGTGAGAAAACCGTTTCCATCTGAATTCTGAAGTTGTCTTCTGAACTTGGCATCAACGTTTATGTAACAATACGATACAACCGTTGCCAATGCTGAAGAGAGGCGCAGATCTAAAAACCGCCCACACCCAAAGACAAGATTGCGACAGCGCATGTCAGCATCTCGACTTCTCGGTGCAAACTTTCCATCCGTTTTTACACCGGTTCAGGGTCAGGTTGTGCATCGAGGCTTTCTTGGGCACGTTGTGTATTTAGGTTTGGGGCGTTTCAGAGTTAGACAAGTCTCAAGTCTATCCACACACTGTAACTAGGTACCTCACTGAAGCAACAATTGACTTTGCCAAAGACCCAGGACCCCAAACCCCCGTTCCTCAACAGCAGGGATAGACATGTTGCAGGCAAAATCCTACGGACGGGACAGTAGGTAGATAGAGAATTTTGGGAACACGCACAAGTCTTCTTGCCTACATACCATACCATGGAAGCAATATTACAGGTATGTACATACAGTACAGTACCGTTACAGTGGAATAGGGTGCCTCGAGGGTGCATATTAGAAACCCACAACCGACTGGAGCCGTGTGGGTGCATCCCCACGTCCTGCCGGCAGCTCGAATTCTCCACAGGATAGCAACTCCTCCTGCAGGCTGCGGGGCTCTGAACTTCCCCTATTCATAGCGACCAAAACAGGATATCGTGTACACACGGATGTCGGGCTTCTAGACATGTTATATATTGGTTGAATCTGACTGAGCTTGGTATTGATCCTCTTATATAGGTAATGCCGCAACGCCCAGGGTATCCGTCTACTCTTCTAGGTCTACCTTAACCATGCAGTGCTGATGTACAAAAACATACATTCCAGCCGAATGAGGGGATAAAAGAGGTGCTTCCCGCTGCTGCCGCCTTCTTAGCCTTCGAATACATCGTGCTGAAGCTCGACGCCAAATTCCTTGGCCACGCTCTTCAGTCTCTCTTCGACCTCGTCTTCCATCCCCTTTCCGTAACCAAAAAGCTGTTTCAGCCTGAAATAATAGAAGGCAATATCCGAGATGACTAAGACAGCCTTGAACAGGAGATGCTGCCACATGTTGACGGCTCTCTGCCGCAAGGGAAGATTGGGGTCCTGGAAGAGCGAACGACTGGCCCATTCGCCCATCATCTTGACTCTGTTGACCGGTGAGCCCATGAATGCGTTGTTGCCTTGCACGATGCGCATATTTCTTCCAATGAAGATGAGCTCCTTGGGCCACTTGTCCTCGTCTGCCAGCACATCGCGAATGCCCTGCTTCATCCGCTGCTGCATCTCGTAGTGTCGTTGACTAGCGGTCTTTTGGTCCATCGCCCCGAGCATCTCCTTCTGGAACTGTTGCTCGCCGCCCTCGTAGGGCCGCATCAACGTGGCTGAGGCAAACAAGTCGGGTGCTTTGATACCCCACTTCTCGGTGATGTCGGCGATCGTCTTGTTGTCGAATGTCATCAAGGCCTTCCAGAAGACGCCATACTCGTGCCGGAACTTGTCGCTCATGAAAACATACAGTCCATGGTCAATCAACACAAGCTCCGGTTTCCCGTTCGGCAGTCTCCTGATGAAGATGTTTCCGGGGTCTAGAGATGAGTCAAGATTAGTAACGGCCAACCTCAAAAGAAGGATGGAAACGTACGTGGGTCGCAGTGGACGACACCCCACTTGAAAATCTGAGCGGAGAAGAGATCAACCATGGTCGTCATGACGTCCTTTGTGGAAACACCGAGGCCTCCCTTTCCACGGCGCCCTCGCCATTCAGTTCGCTCGGGCTTCAATTTTTGACAGTTGGGGTTTTCCCGCAACTCGCGGCGGATCGCGTCCATATCTGGAGGTTCCAGTTGAGCGCCATGCACACCAGCCGAACCGTTCGCAAACCCCCCGAGCCAAGGTCTAGTCAGGGCCTCCTTGTCCCACAGCCTCACGCCTTCGATCCATTCCGTCGTAAGCACCCGCCTGGAACTAAACTCGGGGTAGACGCGGGGGATATAGACTCTGCCCCGGAGACTCGGTTCCTCGCTGACAAGCTGCCGCATAATCTCGGAATTCTTGGCCTCATTTTCAAAATCGGTCTCGAGCATCAGCCGCTCCGTGATGAACGGCACCAAGACATACAGAGGCAGGTCAAACCACCATGTATACACCTTCGTCACCACTCTGGTTACACGCAACGTCCTTGTCAGCCAAATGCGGTCCTGTAACCAAGGAAACGGGCAGCACTCACTTGAAAGCCCACAGATCCCACCCGATCTGCTTCGCGATCTCGGGCTTCTGAATCTTCACCGCCACCTCCCTCCCGTCGGGCAGCCGCGCCCAATGGACCTGTGCGACTGAGGCGCTCGCCCTGGCCGTCCTCTCCATGACGCCCTTGCCCTCTTCACCCGCAAAGCTGACCCCAAACACCTCCTCAACGCTCCTCCCGCCAAAGTCGTCGCGTATGACTTTCTCCACCGCTTGCCACTCGTCTTGGGGCGCGTCGTCAAACATGCGGGCAAACATCCTTTGAAACTCCGGGGGCAAAACGGCGCTCTGCATGGCGATGGCCTGGCCAATCTTGAGGTACAGCCCGCCGTTGGAGCGGAGCAGCTCAAACAGCCGCTCGGCGCTACGCCGGTGCAGCTCGGGGATCCCGCCCTCGCTGCCAATCAGGGGCAACGGCTGCGGCCGAAAGTTGATTTTGTAATCGGCCGCCACCAGCAGGCCCGTGCCGAACGTCCGCAGCGACCGCGCGATCCCCGCCGCGTACACCTGCCGGTCCACGAGGTAGCCTGCGGCGAGGACCGTTGAGAATATCAGCAGCCGCCGCCACCACCGCCGGATGCGCGGGTAGCTGCGTGCTGGGCGGGGCGCGCCGAGCGTGGACGGTGCCGGAGGACGGAGCGGTTCGAAGGGCCCTGCGCTGTGGGTTACTATGCGGCGCGGCCGGGTTGAGGAGAAGAGGCGGGAGCATGGTGGCCGGGAGGCAGCTATTGTTGGCGGTCTGGTTGGCGTCTGTGATGTGCATCGGCGCAGGTGGAGGGAAGGGATCGAACGGCTACTGCAAGGCGAGGAGGACCAGATCGAACTCGAAGAGGCGGGCCGCCGGAAGGCGCCCGCCATGTCTCGGCGCCACATATTCGTGGCGGTAGGGGGAATTCTGTCGTTCAGACAGTACGGTTTGCTTCAAGACACCATCTGATGGAACGTTGTTGAATTGCAATTGCGTGTAGGACGGAGAAATGGGAAATTTTCGAGTCGACGTCTGTAGGCGTTTTCAACCGTCAATGACGACTTGATCTCGGTGTTAGTGCCCTGTTGCTGACAAGGACCCCACAATTTACCGCTATCTTACGGATACCTTACCTTACCTCCGGTCTTTCAGCACGGATTCTCCGAGCCCAGTCGGGGTTTACGGAGGACGGGACTGTACTCCGTAATCGAGCCGCGAAATGCTTTGAGCCTCAATGTTGGGTTACAATGTTATGTAGCAGGGACACTACACTAACTGAGAGCCATGCTCCTCTCTGGGAACAGGTTGAATCCTTGACATTACAAGTACGCAGAGAATTACCATAGCGCCCCCGTACTCAGCCAAAATGATCTTGGTGACTTACTTGACCTGGAAGTGAGCCTTCCACGTACAGGACCATCCCTCAGAGCCAAAAGGATCTTCGGTATCACCTTATAGTTGAATTCTT
>NW_027041823.1:1822214-1894642 GCF_033297395.1 Canariomyces notabilis
GGGGTGAGGTTCGGTAGAGCCAAAGGGTCTACAACAAGTGCACAAGCAAGTGTTCACACAGTAGTAAAGACAACTGCTTGCATTGCTTACTGAGGAAGCTATCGTGATGCCCGTAGGCCGTAAAGATCGTGAACTATATACAGCTTCCTCCCTCTGGTTATTCTTTTGAACGCTTGTGCTCGCCGGCGACCATGGGCGTCCATGCGGCACGCTCTTTTCTTCGCTACCCCTTTGGCACCTATTCCTAATTGGTGCTCCGGTCTACTGCATAGCTCCACCAGCCCGGGTTATATGGTTGGTTTGTGACACCTACTATTCCACAAGGCTTCTAGCCAATCAAAACCCCCATACAACAAACAGCGCCAGCTGATCTGAGGACGTACTGAACACAATCGCGGTCTCCGTTATAGAATTGTTACTATTTGTCACGAATTAACCAACAGCAGGCCGCATGACGGAAGGCCACATGTGGGGGCGTGGGAACGCCCCGAGCCAATCATTTGGTACGACAAGGCGGACCAGTTAAAGACAAGGCTGAGTGCTATGTCAACCGGACCACTGAGCACTCTGCAGGACGCAAGATGCTCAGGACGCTATCGTGGTATAGCACACATAGCAGCTCTTAGTGCTATGGACGTTTAGGGGCATAGCACACTGGTCATGGACGAAAGAAGCTGTACATATAAACCACACTCACTAGGCCTACGGCATCACGGTAGCTTCCTCAGTAAGCAATGCAAGCAGTTGTCTTTACTACTGTGTGAACACTTGCTTGTGTCAATTGTTGTAGACCCTTTGGCTCTACCGAACCTCACCCCGTCTTTAGTTAGACCTTCAGTCTCAGAGAAGTCCCTTTCAGTGGTAGGGGACCGAGATTCGTCACACTATTCCACCTACAACCTACTACAACAACTGTCGGATACGTTGCCTTCTAGATATATTAAAAGAATCGTATTTGCAAGGCCTTTATAGCTGTGGTTGAATTACACCGATTAGTCTAATCCTGGCTGGAATGTAGGCAATTGAATTTGAAGCTGTTGTGCAGGTACCGTCGTGTGGGCCGTTGCAGTCATATAGGAACTATTGAGACAACCTTCTACACTACTTTTTTACCCAGTAGCCCAGTACTGACTTCTTTGCGTAGAAATTGAAGAATAGTCATTTCAAGAGCTTCCTGCTAGTGGTAGGCTTTTTCGCGTTGGCTCAGTATTGCCTAGGATGCAGCAGTTATAAGCCGTCGCGACCGTTGCAAGCCGTCAAGTCAACCTGCCACCCGACTGTACAGGCTGACCTTCTACACCAGCTTTTCTACTAGTATTACTCCTATATATATGGACCTACTACTGGAATGACGGCCTTTTCAAGAGCTTCCTGCTAGTGGTAGGATCTTACGTATAGGCCCAGTATTGCCCGGGATGTACGCTGTCAATCAATCTTCCTTTCAACTGTACAGCCCAACATTTCTACGCCCTGAGAGCAGTATTGCTCCCATATATACGAGCCTACTACTGGTAAGAAGCTCTTGAAATGGCCATTCTTTTAGAGGTAGGCCTGTATGTGTGGGAGCAGTACTGCTCAGGATACACGCCGTTAAGCTAGGAATTCCACTCCCTCCAACCTAGATCTCAATGGCTCACGAAGATATAGTCAAGCGGGCAAGCCTCTGAGGTGGGCCGGCCATTTCTTATCCTCTATGTTAAATTTGAGTACGATATAACAAGTGGTGGTTGATTCCGACTGAGGCAATTGTGACAAATCTCGGTCCCCTAACCACTGAAAGGGACTCCTCAGACTGAAGGTTCGTAACAACGGGGTGAGGTTCGGTAGAGCCAAAGGGTCTACAACAGTTGACACAAGCAAGTGTTCACACAGTAGTATAGACAACTGCTTGCATTGCTTACTGGAGAACCTTCTGAAGGTCCTCACTAAAGAATGACTATATACTATGTACGGTTCTGTTGATCGCATATGCTCGTGTCCCGACCACCCTCGAGCACTTGCCTGCTCGTCGTGCTATATCTTCGATCACCTCGAGCATTTTGCATGCTGCGAGGCGCTCGCCTGTCTTGGCGTCATAGCACTTCAGCCTTGCCTTGATTGGTCTGCCTGATGTTCCTAAATGATTGGCTCAGGGCTCCCTGCGCCCCGCATGTAGTCTTCCGCCATGCGGCCTGCTGTTGGTTAATTCGTGACAGCAATCTAGGTCGACGTCCCTTAATGACGTACAAAAATCATATCCCCTTTGCGACATCTCTAAGAAGACCATATAGGGCCTCAAGTATACATATATCATTAGAAAGAGCAGTCAATTTAAAACCTTAGAGTACGTTTTATATAGTATATAATAGGTCTAGGCTGCTATAAATAATGTTTGAAAATGTAGACTTTCTTAATTTGTATTGAGGTAAAATGACGTACAACGCGATTTCGTTTAGGCCGTCTACAGACTCTTTCCGAACGTAGTTCTGGGGGACCTACTCTATATATATGCATAGACCATAGAACCTCCCGGGTCCCCCCAACGAAAGTTCAGGAAAGAGTCTGTGAACCGGAGACTATCCCGAAGATCCTTTTCCAGGAGTGCGGCGGGTCGCTATGGTACTAACTACCGGCTACCTTATATAGCAGATGTCAAGCTGTTAACCTATATAATGTACTCTTCCTGTATGTTTTGTAATTACGCGAAATACTGGCTGAGTGATGCCCGAGACGGGTCTGAATTCGACAGGGAAGCTAGAGATTCTACACAAGAATTTTAATTCAGAGCAGTCAATACATTACTCAGTCATGGATGATGATTGCCTTTTGACGTTTGCTGGCGATCTTTTAAAGACGTCAAGCTTGAAACAAGGGAGCGAGAGATGTTTCCATTCAAGCCATCTGATATACCATATGCAGTTTATACATTAGTTCGTAGGCTCAGCCACAATATTCGTAATCCCAGTGTTGACAGGTATGAAGTCTCATTGATTGTTCCAAGACGGATGATAATCGATACCTGCATCGCTATGTGAGATTCCGCAACCTTTGAAAGTACTCTTCACCGATCTACTAGCGATTCCTCCTGCATGACACCGGTTGCGCGATTCCTGGGCCGCAGAACCTAAGCAACTTGACACCAATCGAGCCGTGGTCGTAACAAAGCTAAGAGTCCTTTGGTAGTTTTCGATAAAACTTGTTCGTCAAACTCCAGGTATGTAATCCCTCAAACTGTGGCGAGTTTGTTAAAGACGATATGTGTGCTTCGAGGTGTTGCTTGTATATCCCGGGCAACTCCAACTCTAAACAAGTCGCCTCATTGTAGCCGCGTCACTTGGCAGCCACAGCCCCAAGAACGGTGACAGGAAATCAGTCCTGATTTGTGGAACTTCTCGTCCAATGGCTTGCGGCCTGACGCAAAACGGCCACCTTCCCCGGGTTAACATGCAATGGGATGATGGATGACTGGCTCTGCATGAAGCCAGGCTTGACACAGCGATACATTTACAGTTGCATTGCAACTCGAAAAAGTGTTTCCAATGAGTGTAGGTCTTGTCCAGTGTTCCATCTCTTCCACTAGCGATACGGTTCGAGAGATGTTGCATTGATAAGCTACGGATCTTGTGTTCCGATGGTTTTCAGGCTGCTAATTACGGCTAGGCCCGTTCTGGAACCGCAATTGCCTGCAGTTGCATGCGTTACCCTGCGGTGCTTGGTGACTGCTGTGGAGTTACCACTGGTCGACAGCAATCAGTCCATCAGGTAGACCAGCGTACCTTAACTCTCTAATGCCTTTGCAAGGTGTAAATAGTGGATCGTCCATTGATGCACTCAGGCACCGTGAATTTTATAGGACATTGGGAGAACTGATGCGCCTCTTCGAGGTAGCGACACCACACATTGCGGTTGACGCGTCAGTCTGGGTCGCAATTCCCATTGAGAGAAATCGGGGTTCTTTCCTCTCTTGGTGTCCATTTTGCCCCCAACCCTTAAGATTAGTAAAAGATGATTGGTCCCAGCAAGAAGCGAACCCATTGTAGCCCAAGAACTGGGAAGATAGCGCCGAATGCATGGACAGGGCCTCGCTTGCCTCTGCTCCCCACTGACCCACACGCCCTGATGTCGTTCCCCTTGTGCCCCTACGATTTCCCACCTCCCTCCAACCATGCTCCTCACGGCTTCTTCATCGCCTTGACAAGTGCATCGCATATCGCCCGCGTGCGTAGAAGACAGTCTAACGCCGTGATTCCTCGACGGGCAATTGCCGATCAACCGGATCCAGGCCAGCGATGGATTGAGTTTCGACAACGCTAGATTTACAGCGAATTTACAGAACGGTCCGATACAATTCGCGATAGGTAATCATCGACGTCCTCGTCTACCCGCCGACTGATCACCGCACACGCTCGTTCATTTTTTTTCACTTATTTCCCATGTCACCGCCAGGCATTTCTCGCCATTCAGCTCTACGTCCCGCTCGTGTGGTGCGGCAGTTCCTCTTCTGAGACGATCCACGCACCTCCACACCTCAAGTTGATCGGGCCCCTCTTTCCCTATCCTCCGCCGCGTCTTGAAGACGCAGGCGCTTTTGAACTACCGGATTGACGACTGTGTTCTTCGGAACCCTCCGTGGCCATGCTGCGTCCTGCGACACCGCTGTCGGTGCTGCTTTTTGCAGCATTCGCGTTGCTCTTGCTCTCCGTCCTGTCGACTCCCATTATCAACGTTATCCCGCTGGGTAGCTGGAATGGCGTCAACTTTGGGGTCTTCGGGTACTGCGACAGCAACGGTTGCACCCCTGTAGAGATTGGCTATGACGTTCGTGAGTATTCATCGAGTCTGAGACCAGCATTAGATGCTCAAGAGCTCACTAACTGATCTGCAGGTCCTTTGTTTTCCAATGACTTCGACCTCGACTCTGGGACGCGCTCAACCCTCTCGGCTCTTCTGGTCATCCACCCGGTCGCCGCTTTCATAACTCTTGTCATGCTCGTTCTCGCCGTCATTGCTCATCTGCACAGCCCATCCCACTCGGCTAGGTACCTGCTGCTGCTGTTCATTGTGGGCATCCTCAACTTCCTCCTCTGCCTCTTGAGCTTCCTCGTCGATGTCCTGCTCTTCGTGCCCCACATGGCCTGGGGTTCGTACGTTGTTCTAGCCGCTACCATTCTGGTAGCTCTCAGCGGGTTGGTCTCTTGCGCGATGCGAAGGACTATTGTGAGCAGGAAGGCAAGGAAAAAGAGGATTGCTGAGAACGCCGAGATGAGCGGCGAGAATTACTACAATCGGCAGGCTCAGCAAGTTACCGCCCCGGTGACCTCGAGCACCCTACAGCCTACAGTTCCGATGGTTAGCGGCGCCAATGGGGGCGCCGACACTCTGCCCGAATTTGCTTCTTTTGAAAAGAAAGACGACCGGAGCAGCGATGAAAGGATACCCCTTACCGCAAGGAGCCCAACAGACAGGTCGCCAGGCACCTTCACGAATGACCAAACCACTCTGGTGAGCGACGCATCTGGCCCAAGGAGCCCGACCGATATGGCGCCCCCACGCTCGATGTCTACCACTCCAGGCTCTCGAGACCAGTACGGGAATCCCTTGCCGCCTCAAGCTGGATATCCCATGAGGCAACCATCATATGAGCGGGTGAATTCGCCGCCACGGGGCGGTATGGGCTACCGTGGTCGTGGTGGATACCCCGGGCCTGGTCGGGGCGGCTATAACGGTTATGGTCCCCCACCAGGAGGCCGAGGTGGATATGGTTCGCCAGTTCGCGGTGGATATGGCCCGCCCCCTGGAGGTAGAGGTGGTTATGGCCCCCCTCCGCGATGCTACGGCGGGCCTTCGATTCGTGGCGGACGGCCGCCCCCACCGAACTATCCAGGACCACAAGGTTCATACGACAGAAGACCTTCAGCCCCAGGGCAGTACGGTCCAGGCCCGTACGGCGCCGGACAAGCATCGCCTGGCCCACCATCGGCTCCGGCCTATGGGAACCAGTCCGTGTCCAACTTGTCTGCGGGAGGTTACGACGAACTTCCACGTGCGGAGTCCCCTCCGCCGCTTCCAGGGATTGATGATTCCGTGCATATCGGACAAGCGATGGAGATGGATGCCACAACGAGTAGCCCAGCACACTCTGCGCAAGGCTTCGGACAGTTTGGCATTCGGGATAGTGATTCTGATGTCGCAGGCATGTTAGCTTTGCAGCAAGCGAGGATGGGGGGTCGACACGACACGTACATGAGTGAGACAAGCAGATACAGCGAAGACGAGTATGTATGCCCTTGCTCACTTTCACGTTAAGCAGTGCCTAACCGTGGGTTGCCTAGAAATACATACGTACCGCCAAGGCAGGCATGGAATCAGGGACCAGGCAGGAACTCGCCTCATGCGCCGTCACCTCTGAGCACCGCTGGCCCTGTCGCCGAGCTTCCGGATCACAGGAGCCCGGTCCCTCAACAGCCGGTACCGCCACCTGGTGAGTACTATGAAGATGTCGATCCCCGCTTCGCGGTGCCTCCTGCCGTCCCTAGGCCAGCCACGCCCCCCATTCCGACGACGACTAACCCCTACGAGGATATTCCCCAAGGCTCGCGCAGTCCGGCAGAATCTGAGCGTTCCGCGCTCACCTCGATATCCCAACGAGGCGTAAATCCGCGTTGGAACCAAGCCCCACCGCCTCCGTCGGCACCGGGCTATGGAAGCAGCGTGATACCCAGGCGGCCTGTCAACCGCTCTGCCGACATGCTACTTGGCTCTAACCCGGACTTCCAGTTGTCCGCCCGCGGCAGTCCGCTTAGGCCAGCCGGCACATCGGTACCAGACAGCGCATATTCAAAGGCGACATAAATTTGGGGGCTGAGCGCTTCCGTTTCTGATAGAGCTCCTTCGGCGACAGGTTTGGAGGCCACAGCATAGGGACCAACAGTAACACAGGGCCCAATCCTTTTATTTTCATTCTACTACCGTTATTAATGACTGGGCCTGGTATGTGTTGCGTGGGGACGACCTTCGCTGTTTATGCTGTCTAACCCCCCGATTCGTCTCACCGAATTCAACGGCTGGCTTCACCATCCGAACCTACGATATATCCATGTGGCTGCTGTATCCCGTCTCCTCTGCTTGTCCACCCAGCATTTCTCGCAGACTGAACTGGCACGTCTTTTCGTCCGCCCAGGCACGCATGCGAGTTCCCGGAGCAGGTTTTTGTTTTCGCTTGAGCGCTCTTTTCTAGTATTCCTATTCATTTGTTGGCCTATAGAGGGCTCTGTATTACAATCATGTTATCTTATACCCCATGTTGTGGAACATTATCCTCAACCGCTTGAGGGCGCCAAGGGCAAAGGGACAGTAGCCGATGACTTAATGTCACCGCTTCTGAGACGGCCGTTTGGAGCTGAAGCGGGAGCTGGAGAGGACAGGGGGGTCACGTCATCTTTTCGTTCTCATTCCCGCCCGTCGATCTCTTAGCCTCATATTTCGCCCGGGGCGGAGATGACGGGGTAAACAAACCGGGGGAGGACTACTGGGCTGCATATATACCTACACTTTTAGCTCTCATCGTCAGCTACCTCGGGGAATGGGTTCGGGCCGGGGTATTTGAAAAACGGGACACACAGGGGATGTACATACAGCAGCAGCAGCAGCGACGATCCCAGCGGAAATGAACTGGTTTTTATTGTTTTGAATCCTGTGTCAATGGGTGATAGCATTGAATTGAGTGGCGTATGCTACGGGCTCTTGGCTCCTCTTTTGTTAGCCAGCTTCGAGCCAGCCTACGTTACTATGTAATAGATGTATCAATAACAAAGCCCATGAGAAAAGCGTCAGAAGAATGAGGAATTAGAAGAAGTTCCCAATCATCGTGGTAGCTAACTATCTACAGACTTGACTTTGTCGAATGGCGGGACCAGCAATAGAGACGTAGTCGGCACAGCTACAGACAAGAGAGAAGACTAAACCACCACCTCCTCCATCACACATACATGTCCGCAGAGCAAACTGGAAGCAACAGGATTGATACATACATTTTGATACATCTACATCTGAGTTTGCCGAAGCAAAAGAAAACAAAAGCAGCGCGCGGCGAAATAGACCCTGCCCGGTCTAACTCGGTACCGGTATGTAAACATACAAATGCGACGACGTACGGTGCAGGAAGGGAAGGAACAGCCAACAAAAGCGAAGATATTCCCCGATGGCGTACGCAGCTAGGGTATCGCTTCAGCCATAACCGCTCGTCATCCACAAGCAGAACAGCGTCCCTTAAGCAAGTCGCCTCTAATTCCCCCGTCTTCAGCGAGAATCCATGCCGGCGAAAACCCTTACTTTCTGCCCTTCCATGTCGACCGCCATCGTCATTTCGTCTTAGTATCCCAGTCTCTGCCTCCTCGAGGCCTTCTTCTTCTTAACCTCCTTAGGCTCGTCAAAGAAGCTGTTTTGTGCCTCCTCACTGCTGTCCACCCACGCCTCCTCGGCCGGGACGAATCCAGCGGGCCATGGGTTCTGAGCGGACGTGTTCGGGTCTCTCTGCGCCTTGTACCTAAGCAGCGTGGCATAGGCCAGGTCCATCAGAGCGCTCGCATCGTCATTTTCGGCCGCAGGTGCGGCTGTTGCCTCCCTCGGCTGGTGTGGCGCCTCATCACTGGTCTTCGCCTCCCGTTTCTCGGTTTGGCTTCCGTGAAGCCGTAAGCGCTCCTCGCCAATTACGCCGACGCTTTTTGCCGGCGAGATGCAGGAGTCGTTACGCTCACGCTGGACTTGTTCTCTGAGAATCCGCTCTATGCCAGAGTAGAATTGTCTGTTGATTCTGCTCGCTTCTGACGAATAGTTCTCGCCTGAGGACATGAGCTTCCCGACTGGGTATTCTTCGAACCAATCTCCTGCTATCGGCGTGTAGCGACCATCGTAGTTGGAGGGCAAGCTGTTAGGGAAGTACTCCTTGATCCTCTCAAAGGGAAGGGTATCGTGAACTTTGCGCTGTTGAGTACTATAGAAGACCTCCGTGGGCACAGCAGCAGAGAGTGCTTCGGTGAGCAGCGGAGATTTTGTAGGGCTTGGGAGTGTTCGGGAGACGGGGCCATGATCTCTTCCGGGGGTGAAAGGTGCGGGACGGCTTGGACCTGGATTTGCGCTAATGTGGTCGAACTCGCTCAGGGAAGTGTTGCCGCCATTGTACGATGGGGCAGTCGAGGGCTTGAACTCGAAAGGCCTAGTTGTCTGCGGGGCATAAACAATCGGTTCCTCTGGACGGAGAATCCTAGATGCTGCCTCGAAGGTCGACGGCCTGAACTGTCGATGACCTGGTGGGCCTGCTGTCAGAGGCTTTGGTGGTCCGGCCGCGGCGGCCGCTGAGCCGTATGAATTATTAGCCAGGCGATCCTTGCTCAAGTCCGGGGTCATAGATGGAAAAGAAGGGGTGTCCGGACGACTGAGACCAGGATTGCCATTTCGAGCTCTTGCCAGGGCTTTCTGAGCAGCCTTTTGCATCGGATTGGGGTAGGAGGCCAGGTTGGTAAGTCCTTTGACGGTGATGCGGGACGAAGCCAGTGTGTCTTCGGAAGCACTGCTGTCGTCGCCTTCAATGCCTCCGGGTAGAGGTAAGTTACCTGAACGAAGGCTGGGCATCGGAATACCAGTTGTGGCTACAGACTTGCTCGGTTCTGGTATGGGGCTAACTGCTCGATCGTAGTTTTGCTGGAGTGGAGAGTACTGCTGATGAGTCGCTGTTGTTGCCGGAGGCGAGGCAGGCGCCGTGTCGTTGAGAGATAACGTCGAGAGTAAAGCGTCCGGAAACGGTAAGAAGGACTCTCCAGTTGGCGATCGAAGGGGTTGTGGAAATCGACGTGCCCTCGCACGGCGGGTTGGCGGCTGGAGCGGTGTTGTCGCCTTCGGGTTGTAAATTGAACCGACCGTGGTGTAGGTACGCTGCTCGGTCGCTTCGGTGTGTGAAGATGGGACTGTCGATGAGTTAGATGAAGCAGATGGAGAGCTGATCGCAGTCATAGCCCGTTCATACGACTCAGGCCAATCTGTTGCTCAAGTGAAGGCGAAGGGGCAGGAGAAGAGCGGGAAGAAATGCGAAGGTGATTGAGAAGTCGAATCGACGCGCCGAGCAAAAAACTGCCCTCCGGACATGAGACCAAAAATCGGCGGCCCGTCCAGCGATATTGAGATCCACGCCGGCGAGAGAGGGAGATAGCGGGTGAGGACTGTGGATAAGGGCTTGGAAGGGAAACGACGTACCGGTTTGGCTTGACATGCCACCTTCTTTTCCGAGAGTTTCGGGCTGCTGAGGGAAAGGATCGAATCCTCGATTGGGAAACATTATGAAATAGGGAAAAACAGAGTTGCTGTCGCCAGTAGTCCAGATGGGACAGGAATAGGTCTCGGCGCTCCTCGTTCAGCGACACCGCACTGCGGAGGGAAGCAGGCGGAACGTGTCAGCCCAAACATGAAGGCTTATGAGCACCTAAGAAATTTCTCGTAGGCAGAGGTGGATGGGTTAGTGGCTTTATGCTTCAAACCATGAGAAATATTGCGACTGCTCAAGGGAATGAAGTCAGTCGTCTTCGGGGGTGCTGCACACGCTCTTCACAAACGAGGCACGCCACTACCATATGAAAACAAACAAGTAATAGAAATAGGGGTCAACACCATGAACCAATTTTCACAGCGCCTGTGAAGATGGTAATTTGTTAAATCAGCCTTCCCTTACTGCTGTCAACGATTTTCGCATCAGATGCGACACAAACGTACCTTCCGGTTGTGAGGGCGTTTTGCAGATCAGATTCGTCGAGTGCCTGAGTTGACTTGAGATTTGGGAAACGGGTAAAGTACTGAGGGCTCGAACGGGATCAATACGAAGATGGAGAGGAGGGAAAGAGAGGTAAAGAAACGGCAACCGCTATTGTGGCTCTTTTGCTCTTTCCTCCGGGTGGGAGCCTGCCCCGACAACTTCTTCAGAACCCAAACCTGTGCGCACAATAAGGTAGTCGTCATAGGAAATCAGTGGCTGTTGAAAAAGTGGCACTGTATATTAGGACTTGAACTGTCCTTGAATGACCCGTCCCCATTGATGGTATTGTCTGTTGAATGTGGCCCATCATGATTATCATGCAGACACCCTGCCAAGAAGTTCAACGCATTTTCTTCCATCACAACGGCCGAGAAGCACATGGTGTTGTCACATTCTCATGGAAAACAATAAGTGTGCGACGAGTTGAGAGCCTGCTTTCTAGATGAAAGCCACTTGCGACTCTGGCCTTATTCTCGCTAACTGTTGGCGGAGGACGGGCTTCGTTGCGTGACAGGACAATGCTGCCGGGGGTGAGATATGATCAAAGACAATATCAGGCATTATCGATTCCAACCCAGTGTATTGTTCCAGGTGCCGGAGCGTTCATCCAGAGTCCGCCGAGGAGCAGAACTCCCCCGACCCCGCCCCCCTGAATCTCCTAGACAACCTGAGAGGGAAAGTCAATATTGGGTTTTACTACCCTGTGATAGGGAGAAACTTAAAGCAGCCCCCCCGTGTCTCCCGGATATTGCCATGGAACCCGTCTAAAAACGTCGGCGACACCTGCGCAGGGCGGTCTGATCCTTGGAGCTTACGCCCATCTGTGCTCGCTCTGTTAGGCCAGCGAGTTGTTGACCTTTTCTAGCTACCCCATGCCATATCGCTCGTCGGCAGCCAGACAAGAACTAAGCAACACGTTTGAGTCCCAGTGAGATGCCATCCTTCCGGATGGAGACTTGCTGGTTTCAAGGTGAAATGTCAAGCAAAGGTGCATTCCCGTCAGAGGATCCCCATTCGCCAAGGGATGAGATAAGCCAGGCATCAAGAAAGTCGTGAGACCAGACGCTTGTTCGAGAGCACCACCAGGCGGTGAGAGGTATGAGTAGCAACGGAGATTGTTCGGCGAGGGAAACAGCACGACACTATAACGGAGTATCCGGTTCGCCGTCTCTCCAATGGCATTGACAGAACCGGAGGTGAGACGTATTAAGTGAAGTAGGGACTGCGCCCGCGGACATCTAGTGTACATACCATCAGAGCCTACCACACGCTGCAACTCTATGCATACTTGCGGCGCAGAGTGCCATCACGAATGGGATGGAAGTTATGGTCAAAATATTGCGCGAGAGGAGGACTGACGCGAATATCCCGTTCCTCGACGTCTAGGTACCTTAGTTCGCTACATCGATCGATACAGTACAACGCACCATACCTAGTTTTGAGGACATGCAATTCTCTACGGTTGGACCGAATGCTGGTAGGGCCGTACAGCACTATACCTCTGAGATCTTGTCTTTGATTCTTACATGCTTCTAGAACGTCGGAAAATTCATCTCGTTTGATCCTCATCTATGTATCTCCCCGGGCCGTCCTTCCCTGTAAGTCCAATACATACGGAGTACGTACACTACATGTGTTATGTACGGAGCACGGATCACAACTCTCCACCGGACAAGCGGAGTTAACTTGGGTACTTACCGTAGTGACCGTACTTTAGCGCTCCGCGGCGGAACTATGCCCAATCTAGTTACCGCGCGCGGCGGTTAACGTTGGCTGCCAGCGGAGGGAACGCCGGTGAGCAACCTCAAGCATGCTGTGCTTGAGGCCGGTGCAGGATCTTGAGTTAGCCACACGCTGTCGAAACCCAATTCCATCGCGGATTTGTTTGTGACTGATTCATCACAGGACAGGCGTTTACACACACTACACAGGTAACGTTAACAATTCGGTACCGTATTCATACCACTTTCGGAGCACACCACCTAACTTCTAAGGCATTGTAAAATACAGTACCTCCGTATGTATGTACCAAGTAAGCAGTTTACGAACCATCCAGTGAGATGGCCTCCTGTTCGACCCACGGGTCGGTTGACGAACTGTGAATCTGCGTCCTAATGGACGGGGAATGCACTGACTCCCTGCAGTGTTTGGGCCATAACCTTGTTTAACCCGTCCGCCACGTTGTTGCCCATGCTACTGCGTCCGTACCCTTTGCAACTGGTCGTGAATGGACGTGGCCTTACGAGTGTAGCTTAAGGAAGTCTTGACCTACTTCGGTCGAGTCTACACAGTATGCTGTCGTCCTGTTGAGCCATGGAGGTAAGTTCCTACCTAAGGTAGATATTAGCACATCCATCGGATTTGCGGGTAACGGAGATGGGCTCGTTTCACTCCTTCCTTGAGCGAGGCGACAACGGGGCTTGCCGATGACCTTAATTCCCCTCGACGCTTAATTACCCCGCGCAGGGCCTCGCACTGGGCTTGGGACGGTCGGGCCTGGCCTGTTCAGCCCATCAATCACCGCAGCCTTAACTGCGCCGGCCCCTGCTTGGCTGGCTGCGAAAAGTACCCATTTCTAAGCACTGTGCCGTTCACCTTCCGCCTAGATCCCAGGCTCTGCCGCAGCCTAAAGAATCGTGGTTCCCCTGCTGGGACGTCCCGTGCTCCCCCGGGCAGTTAGCATTCATGGGTTCTTTGCTTTCATGCTTGCGCCTGCTTCTGGATCCATTCCGTATCAACCTCTCTCAATTCGAATCCTCAATCGAAGAGAAGAATAGGACTTAGACAAAGAAAACATTAGGAATTCCCGTTGGCGCCATGGACTACACACATACAGCCTACTTTCCTGGCGCTCCGCCCTACCAATTCATGGGATCCGCCATCCCTCCGCTCACACCTTCACACTCCAACTCGGTAGCTTCGGATGAATTCAACACCACCTCGCCCCCGGTAGGTTCTGCGCCCGCCTTCATAACGACCCAAGATGAGATGCTCCGAACAGCCTGGAGGGAAAGAGCAGAAGAGGGAAAAAGGGAGATGCTGCAGAAGGAGATGCGTGTGGCCTTTTTGTACCCATGATTCGAGCCGCTCATCAATGGTCCAAATCTGCATTTCCCCCCGGTGTAGCTGACAGTAGCACGCATGTTTGCGGGACACGAGGCTTACACAATCATGACTCAGGAGGTCTACGAGCAATTCCCCAGCGAGCAGTTCCCCAGCGGCCTTCCTCATGATCAATTCCGGAACTTCGACAACTATGTCCAGTTTAACGCGGCCCAGGCCTTCCCCGGGCCGCCGACACCGCCAGGCCCGCATCCCGCTGCACACGGTGCTGCTGCAGTGCAGCCTGTCAACGGCGTCGTCCAGCAGCCCGGCCCCACCCCCGACATCCTGCCCGTCTCCAAATCCGACCCTGAGGATCTGGCACAGAGTCGCAGACAGGGCTCCAACTCGGAGGAGGACGACCTGACCCCTGCTCAGTCCAGGCGCAAGGCTCAGAATCGCGCAGCGTAAGTGGGCGGACAAACGCTCCCCCTTCCTTGTTGCACCAAACACCTGGCCATGACCCGCATACTTATCACGCCAGCTCCTGGGCTGGCTACCCTTCCATCCCTCTGCGCGCCGGCACCTTTTTCGTTGTTGTTGTTGTCTTTCTGCAGATCTCTCTCCTTTCTTCATCCATCACTAACCGCCGCTGCAGCCAACGTGCCTTCCGGGAGCGCAAGGAACGCCATGTCAAGGACCTCGAGAGCCGCCTGCAGCAGCTGGAACAAGCGCAGCAGGAGACCATGTCGGAAAATGAGCGGCTGAAGCGGGACCTCCAGAAGATAAGCACTGAGAACGAGATCCTCCGCGCGACGTCCCTGGTCACCGCCAATTCGGGGCCTCCCGGCGCCAACGGAGGTCCGACGACGACAGGGCCCATGACCTACACGCCCAACGATTTTTACTCCAACGTCCTCGAGAAGCACACCAACAAGACGCCCAGCCACAGGATAGTCACGAGCGACAGCGGGGAACGCCTCCTCGCCGCGGGCGCCGCATGGGAGTTCATCATCAATCATGAACTGTTCAAGCGCGGCCTCGTCGACGTCGGCCAGGTCAGCGATCGGATCAAACCCCTGGCCAAGTGCGACGGCCAGGGGCCCGTGTTTGAAGAGAGAGACATTGTTGAAGCCATCAAGCAGAGTGTTGCCAGCGGCAGTGACGAGTTGATATAGTCAACAAAAGAGAACATGAAACGGAGTCCAACGCCGACTCGAACCTGCCCCACGCTAAAAATCAGACCAGGGGTGCGATGAAGCGGAACCGGTATGTTGTGGTGCTAAGGGATAGGTGAGTATGACTGATGAGAAAAAATAAAAACGAGATATGGTTTAAGCGAGGGGCTTCAGCGCAGAGATGGGCGTTATATATCGCGGGTTTGGGAACCATCACCGGGTCTGAATAGTGGCAAAGGGTGCCAGCCAGGGTAGCTGGCAGTTTTGTTTACTTTCTCCGATGGTTCCTCTTGGGCCAGGGGTTCTTGGGCAGTGACCTATCGGAGTTTTGGAGCTTACTTGGAAACATTAGTACTCAGGTCATAGGTGGGATACATCAAGAGGGAACGGAGGGAATGGAGGGAACGGCAAACAGTGCGGGGCATAGGCTTCGCATCTTTCTTTGAAAAGGTTGTCTTGGAGGGCTATACGTGTTATTGCCAGTCAGCGTTTTAATTTGAGACAGCATGAACCATCACATCACTTAACGGGTGCAACGTCAAGTTGTTACAATCATGGCGTTTCTCGTAGAGACCAGTCCGGGGCTACATAAACAAATATCAAACAAGCTGGTATCTTGAGCATGCTAAATTAAGCGTCAAGGGGATAAAGGAAGAACGCCGCCCAATTACTCCTGACTATCCAAGACCCCCAGCTCTATATCATTATTGTTAAGCCGTATTCGTACAGAAACACAAGTCGTTTCGCACCCGTTGAATCCTGGCCACCTGTCATCATTCTGCAACTTCCCAGTCGCTTGGTGCCGGCCCCCTACTGGTCATAATCCTCGTTTCCATCCCCCGTCTGCGTCCTCATGATAATATTTATCCACTTCGCCCTCGTATAGTGGCGTGGGAATTGCTCTCTGGAGAGTCCGATGTCCAAAAAAAGCCTCATTACTGCCTTTTCTTCTCCGCTACCGCTCCGTTGATCTGCATGGAACCCGCCCCCGCCTCGTCACGCCCCTCAACCCAGGGATGCTTGATGGTCAAACACCAAATATCCAGGTAGTCGCAGATGGTGACGATGACGTCCACCACAAAACTGCCGTAGACACCCACGGCCATGCCGAGCATGCAGAACATGAAGGCAACCTGATAGACGCCGTCGCCGAGGGCTGAGGGCCAGCCGAGCCAGGGGACGGGGCTGTGGCGGAGGAGGAGGGGACCAAGGGAGTCGAGCACGCCCCATGCCAGGGGTACGACCAGCACATTCCAGTAGGGAAAAGGCAGCTTGACCAGATGGGCCGTGATCATCTGCCCCACGGAGTAGGCGTTGACGATGCCCACAAAGAGCGAGAAGGGCACCAGGTGGCCGTGCAAAATGGTGGGCTGCAGCCAGAGGTAGGCGACGACGAGCAGCCACGTGGCGGAAAAGGGCAGCAAGCCGATCAGCGCCCAGCGCGAGCGGTCGCCGCGCGCCCGCCGCGCCTTGATCACGTTGCGCGCCGACTCGACCGTGTTGTAGACCAGCACCACGGCGCCCTGCACCATGTACCATTCGGTGAAGGAAAGGTCGTACAGCATGCTAGGAATCTCGAGGCCGCCGGGGAGGGCCTGCGGGATGCCAGAGGTGGCGAGCATCCCCTGCTGCCAGAAGGAGGCGCCGCCCAGGTAGCCCGTCAGCGCGTAGACGCCGACCAGGATCAGAATGCCCTCGACGGGCCCGTTGACGATGCCCAGCGTGAGCGTCTTGGTGTGGTACTCGTCCCACGTCTGCACGTAAAAGGTGGCCAGGCTGGCGAAGAGGGTTGCGACCGTCTTCCACCCCTGGCCCATGTTCTGCGAGCCGGCGAAGAGGAGGACTTCGAGCGACGTGTTGAGCGCGTCGACGCCGTGGTCGAACAGCTCGCCTAACGGGCCGGACTGGTGGGTTCGTCGGCTGGAGAGAGGAGGGAGCGCTTTAGCATGTTTGCAACGGAAATAAAACAAAAGATACGGACGCGACCTACGCTTGGGTGCCGTCGACTGCGTCAAAGGTCTGGTACAGAAACAGGCCGGCGGCCCACGAGTAGTAGACCCAGGAGGGACAGTCCTGGTCTAGGCTCGGATTGTACCAGAGCAGGGTCAGGAAGTTGGCGACGATGAACATGAAGCCCGTGAGCGTGATGAGGTTGGGCGCCATGCTCATGGGGAAGCACTTGATGACGACATTGGTGTAGAAGGGCTTGAGCACGTAGCGCGACAGCAGCGAGTGGTCGACGCTCGAGTACTTGTACTGCCGCAGGTTCGGCAGGAACTCCTGCCTCACGTAGACCATGGCTGGCGATTTGCGCGCGCTGGGTTGCGCGACCTCACACTACGTTGTGCGCTTTGGTGTGCCGGTATCGAGTTGGCGATAGGAGCTTGGATCGGGGCGACGTCGCTGGTGCGACTTGAATGCTGCGCTTTCGGCAGCCAAAGAGCTGCAAGGTTTGGATTCGAGTCGCGCTTTGCAAGGAGCGTCTTGACGGGAGGTGAGGACTTTTTGAAATTTTGGAAATAAGAATAGAAGGATAGTGGAAATAGAGGACGAGGGGAAGAATGTCAAAGAAACAGCAAAGTGGATCGATCATCAAGAAGCACCGGTAGTTGGTATTTGGTAACTCTTTTTTTTCTAGTGTAACCACGGAGTAGTGGAGTACCTACCTCTGTATACACTTAAGTTACTGTCCGTGGCTCCATGCCGAGCCGATACGCCTTGCATCTCATCGCATCTCTCCAGCTTCGATGTTGGGACTGGCCAAGCTAAAGAAAAGCGGAAAGTAGTATGTCATGCCTGCATACCTTTCCATCTATGACGGCTGGGCAAACCAATTGTTCATCTGAAAACGGACAGGTTCATCCGTCATTGGAGACCGTCGCGTCTCTACGCGCCCTCCCCCTTTCGTCGATGTCATAAAACATGACGACAGAGCAAGAGCGCCAAGGTATCCGTATTCCAGTATGCATTCTGTACCGGGATGTACTGTGCTAGGGTGGACCAGGCGGTCACTGGTACTGGTGTGGCGGCTATGGCCTCACCCACAGGGGTACTTACCGTAATTACGGAGTACGGAGGTACACTACGGAGTATTATCCGCGTTCCATCAACCGTTGCCTTCCAATTGCTTACAGTACGGATACAAGTTGTGAAATACTCCATAAATGTCTGTAAGTTCCTGGGTCCATCGATATAACCATGGACAAAGTGGTCTTGACAGATCTGTATACCAGGTTACGGTTCCGCAGCCTTACTCTCCTCGTGTTGGTGTCCAGTAGAGATGTGGCCTTGCCCGGCAGTGATCTCAATCTGCTTTCCCTCTTTTTCTCACGAGCGAGAAGAAGCCCGTTGGTGAAAGTGCGGGCAAATTACCTAGGTAGTACTCTGCCATCAAGGTCTTTCTCAATGTTCAATGAACGTCGGTTCTTGAGTTGTAGGTGACTAAGTGGCCGAGCAGGAACACTGAAAGGAAGGCTGACAGTCGCCCAGAAGAAACCGGTTGCACGGAAGAGCTAAGGATCCATCAGAAAGTCAGCATTTTGCGGGCAGAAAGCCTAACAGGTTGACGATGGACATGATGTCAAGCCCACAACCGGTCGCTCAAAACGCAACGACGTGTCGCCCCCTAAGGTGCACCAGGCGTGTATATCGGATCATACTAACCCGACCTAGCCCGGAAGCGGACACTACTGTCGACGGCTTTCACTTCGAGGAAGGCCAGAGTTGCCAAATCCAAACCTTACCTACCTATACAGAAACTTTGATCCCAAGTGTATTGGTCGACTGACAGGTTTCCATAGGTTGTCCGTGGCAAAGACAAGCATTTAATCGACATTTACAACATATTGAGGAAGATACACTTGGACATTGACAAATGGTACTCTAAATAGTCGCCTAGGGTGGTATACCTGTCAATATTTTATTTACTGCTATGGTTCCCTGGGCTGAGCAGCTTGATCGGTCCCAGGATTTCTGGCCGAGAATCTTCTTGTTAGCGTTGCTATGGCCATCTTCGCTACTCTCTTTCATTTGACTCCGTTTCCTGCCTTCGCTATTTCAACCCGGAAGCTATGAGGGGCTGCCCTCAGGGTGACCACTGGTTTATGGTCCTCGCCTGGCTTGCTCTCATCGGGCACATGGTCATCAACATCCTCCTGGTCGACCAGGCCATCTTTCTCCTCGGTGTTCCAAAAGCCGTCCATGTTCCCCCATGGCATGAACATGTCCTCAAATCACCTCGTGCCACGGAGTGTGCCAAACTCCCGGTGGACAATCAGGGAACCATATTCAAGCAACTTTCTCAACCCACTTGCTGTAGATAACTCGAGCAGGAATTAGGTACATCTGGATTAGACTCCGCGGAGTGTTAGGCTTGCATCACAACCAACACCAGGCCCTCAGACTGATACTCAAGCCGCGGCGAAGAGAAGGTGTCCTCCGTCTTGCCCCTTGCCCCAGATCAAATACCTACGTGGGAATGGACCCACCACCAACGCCTACAAACACAACCAAGACAGCGGCATAAGCCGCAGTACATGCCAACACATCCTTGGGCTGCGAATCCACCATGAAGATGGCAAGGCAGATCGCGGTTGCAATGACACAGACGGACGGTGTGAGGACTACCGTGAGCCTGGTCGGGCGCAGGACCATGATGAGCATGGGGCCGACCAAGGCCACTCCCCCGCCCAAAGCCATGAGGAGACGAGCCACCAACGCTTTCCTGGCCTTCGCCTTACGCTCCGCCGACAGGCCGGAGACTGTGCCCCGGACGGCGTCGCGGAACGTCTTGTTGATCTTTGCGCGGAGCTCCTCGATGAGTCGCTCGGCGTCACCGGGGCTAAGGGGGGCATCTCTTTCGCCCGGTGACGGCGGCTTGGTCTGTTGCGACGGCGACGACTTCTTCATCAGCTCCTCGAGCGCCGCCATGTCCGAGACGATTCGGTTGGAAAAGGTTTTGTTTGGCGTGAATAAACATGGTCTGTCGTCCTCGTGGAAGGGCACGTTTGTTGCGGATTGCCGTTGCTGCTCGGATTTGGAAACATCGATGCTATTAGCCCATGATCCAAGTCTCCTCCCAGGGAGTTCAGGTAACTTTGTGTGTTGCGGGAGAGTGGTGCTCGACCTACAATACGAATCTAGTTCCTGACCTACGCGCCTCATAGTTCCTTCATCGACTAGATCCACCTCCTCTTTCAGAAGACGGAGCAGCCGATAGCGGATCGACAGGATGTTACACCGGTGCAGAAGTTTCAGCGTGACGTCCTTCTCCGACTTTGGTGCCTTCAACTTGATCCAGCTGCTGATGACACCGCTGCTGTAATTCTCTACATCTTTACCGACACTGGCGCCTCGGGGAATATCCCACGTCAAACTCCTCAGTGGCTGCCCGAACCCCATGCTTCCATCGTCATTGTCATCATCGGGTGATACGACGTCCTGCAACAAGAGAGGCCTGCGAAGCCTGGGCTGAGCGGGCTCATTGGGCGGCAAGGCGGTTGCCCTGGTATCTGTAACGACAGTGGCTTCTTCGACAATATCCGCAGCAGCCTCGACATCTCTTGTCTTGGTGTTGCTCATCGTCACAAGGGAGTTTGCACGGGGAGTATCAATTCTTGGTGAAAGTTGGTGCACTCCGGATAGTGATGCAGCGATTGTAGCAGCAGATGAATGAGGGATCTACCGGTAGTGGATAAGGGGGTTGGGTTGCTTCCTCAACGAGGTTACGAGGGCTATCAACCTAGAGGAAGCCAGGATCACTATATACTAGCTCAGAGGATCGGGGGCCAGAACGGAATGTTGACGGTTGTGACCAGGTCTTGATGGACCCAGTGTAGCTCGTTCTTCCCCTACCAACTGAATACTGTAGGTCGCACAGAGAGCTTCGGACACTATTGGCGGAAAGCGGTGACAACCTCGGAGTTTTACTGGCATTCATTGGAGCGCCCCCCCGCCCGATTTGCTGCCCACAGCGGACGCCACGTCCTGCAGTAGGGCTCCGGATCTCAGAGGGCATAGCTAGAGGGTCTACTGAGATAGGTATGTTACGCGTCTCGCGCAGAATGAGGGATGTCAACCTGCCAACTGACGTGACGGAGCAAGCACGACATGCATTCAACCACTCCAACCCCCCCCGAACCCAGCTCCTCAAAACCCAGCAGTCTTTCGGTTAGTCGTATAGCAGCAGCACAGCACAACTTCCTACTGGAACCTTTAGCCCGGCCGTCATCTGTAGCTTCCTCATGAATTTTTCTCTCTCGACAGTGAACAAAACAGAAAACAAGCATAACGCCCACCTGTCCATCCCATGTCGTCATTACGCAACCGATCCCACCACCAAAGCCGCCACGCCGTCCTCTTCGCTCCTCACCGTGATCTTTGTCGTCACGCCAGTCTTTGACGAAAACGCCATCCGCACGTTGGCCACCACCCTTCCGCCATTGACCGTCTTTCCGAGCAGCTTCAGCGTGTGCGTTGTCTGGTTGACGGGCACGTCTGTCCCCTCGAGCGGTTGGAGGGATAGCGCCTTGGCTAGTTGTTCGGTTGCCTCTGTTTTGCGAAAAGTTAGCACCTGCTATCCATAGACGAAAATAACATCGTCCAACAAACCTGGTATGCTCTTCATGCCGCTCAGCGCCAAAATCTCCTCGGCCTCCTCCCCCTGGGCACCCACTTGCTCCCACACATGGGCAAAGTTGCTAGCAAATGTCGGGATGACGTAGTCGCTACCTGACAGGTCAAACTCCGACACCTCATAC
Source organism: Canariomyces notabilis (assembly GCF_033297395.1). Lineage (NCBI taxonomy): Eukaryota > Fungi > Ascomycota > Sordariomycetes > Sordariales > Chaetomiaceae > Canariomyces > Canariomyces notabilis. Next base: position 1,843,973 of record NW_027041823.1, read on the forward strand.
TCGTCCTCGTACCCGCTCTCTTCAGGCTCGTTGGTCGTGGGGTCGATCTCCTTGCTGGTAAACTTGAGGACGTTGGAAAAGGTACAGACGGGCATGGAGCCCTCGCCATTGACCTTCCGGAACGCCACGTAGACCTTCCCAGGGACGTCCGTCTCGAGCTTTTCAGCCTGGACGATAAACACCTCCTCGAGCTCCTCTTCGTCGGACGGGGTTGCCACCACCGAAACATTCTCTAATATTGTCGCTGGTAGGGTGTTCTTGACCTCGTACTGTAACACAATGTACTCCTTGAAGATGTGCTTGACCACGCCGACCACGTACTCGGTCTCGGCCTCTGTTAGCTCCACGAGCGGTGACGACTTTAGGACGCTGCCGAACTCTCTCATTTCGGGGATCTGCATGAGCTCCTGGGCGTATTGCTGCGCCGCTGCCGAGGCCGAAGCGGCGGCTTCGGCGGCCGATGGCGCTGCCTTTGTTGGGCCAACCTTTGGCGGCTTGAGGGACGGGGCCGTAGCGGTAAGCTTCTTCGTCCTGTCTTCGGCATCTGCTTGCTCCCGTGTGACGATTGGGATTTTTGAGATATCGAATGGTGTCTCAAAGGCCGACTTGTCGTCTGACGTGACGTACATGACCAGCTGATGCTCGAAATACGGAAGCGCGAACATGTTGTCTGTGTATGGTTAGGAGGCAGGAAAGGGGGTAAAGGGGATCTGACAACTAACCGTTCTTGACATATTTCGTGGCCAGCTCGTCCTCCTCATGCATCAGCCTTAGGTTCAGGGCAGCACGATCCCGTACTTCGTCATCAACATCGTCCAGGCAGCGTGTAAGCAACACGTCCACGCTCCGCTTGACCTCGGGGTCCTTCTGGCCAACGCCGAACTTGGCCAGCGCTGTGACAGCCGCGGCACGGACGATGGCATTCTCCAGGACGACCCTGTTGTAGATATACCGGATGTACTTGGTAGGCTGTGACGTCTTGGGACCCTCGACGCCAAGGAGGTGAAGGATACGGACAGCCAGCTTCGTAAACTCGCAGTCCTCAATGAACTCGCAGAGATGGGCGAGCGCCTCTTCCTTTGAATCGGGAACAAACTTGATCAGATCAAACATGCTCTCCACCACGGCGCGCTTGAACTCGTAGCCGCCTTCGTCTCGCAGAATACCGCTGAGGAACTGAAGCATGCCGGCCTGTTTGCTAGGGAACTTGAGACAGAGCGTCCGGATAGCCTCGACAATGGTAATCTTGAACTCGTCAGTGATTTCCGACATGAACCCGGAAATCTGCTTCATCAACCGGTCTACGCTGGCCTCGTTGCCCGTCTTGAGCAGCGTGGTGATGGCGAAGGTGGCGATCGAGCGATTACTGTTGGAAATGAGGAGCTCAATGTCCGGGTTGCACACGTTGACGGTATGCGGCTTGAACGTGGCAATGTTGTGCAGGATACGGAGGGCGGCGAACTTTGTGACAGCGCGGGGCGAGGTGAGGAAGAGCTGGAGGACGTGGACGGCCTGCGATACCTCGGCGTCGGTGACATCGCGGATGTCACAGATGGCCTTGGCTGCCTCAAAGTTGACCATTTCGCTCTTGTGCCTGAGCCAGCCATCCAGCAGCTGCATCATGGGCTTCCTGAGCTGGGGGTCCTCGTCGGCCAGCTGGGCGGCAAGCCGGACGAGCATGACGATGGCGGCGGGGTTCTTCATGGCACCAGCCGCTCCGAACTGCTGAACCATCTTGACCAAGGCCATCCTGTCGTGCATCCGCATCTGGTAGAGCAGGCCAATCGCGTGGTACTGTGTCATGGTCGAGTTGTTGACGGGGAGGGCACCCGAGGATGACGAGAAGCCTAGGGAGAAGCCGCTAGAAGACTTTGTACTCGCTGCAGCCTCTTGGGTCTCGCTCTGCCACCGCTTGACCACGTCCCTGGCAATGGGGAGGAGGTGGTACGACGATACGAGGGCTGACGACGATACTGAGGGATTCTTATCTACAATGGCCGTTTTCATGACGCGCTCGATAGACTGGACCGTAGTTGCCTGGTAGCGTCACTGTCAGCTTGCTCCATCCCGAAACCGCCACGGCCCAAGAAAGTTTGGTGACTCCTACGTCGATAATGCGACAGAGGGCTCTGATGGCGTTGGGGCGATAGATCGAGTCGGTACTGCCGCCGGTATCCTTCATGATGGTGCTCGTGACCATGATAATGTCCTCGGCAGAGCTTGCCAGCTCTTTGATGACCAGATGGACCATCTGGCGCAGGCTGGCATCTTTGTTCTGGAAGAGCTTCGAGATGCCAAAGAAGAGCGTCGTCGCTTCCGTGGTGGGGAACTTCTCGCCCGTATAGAGAAGAAGGGCGATTTTTGTGAGGAGAATGCGACATCTCCGCGGCTGGATGGGCGACGAGTTGAAGAGACGAGCTGCAGGCCGCCATCAGTATTGTATTTAGTTTGATGGCATACGCAGCACAATTAGACGGGGATTGCAGGCCTGTTGCTCACCTTCCTGGAAAACCTGGGTCCGGTCGATTTTGACCAGACCCGTGTCGGCGTCTTCGTCCTTCTTCCCGTAGCTCATGGTGGGCAGGACGTCGCGGGTTGCGCTGGGGGTGAGGCTGGAGAAAGTCGAACTCGGCGACAGGAGCCTCTGTGGGAATCCAAGTCGCGACGTTGCCAATTGATTGCTAACGCTGCTCCTAAACGTTGCTGCCCCAATTGGGCGTTCCTCAGGGCCCCACAGCGCACACACCAGGATGATTTGGCCCGTGCGTATTATATGTATATTCCAGACACTAACCTAAAAGGGCACGTGGAAGGATAACTTGTAGTCAACACTTCACATCAGCATGCACTTCTATTATGGACTGATTACCTACGTGCGCGTTCTGCCATCGCTGAAACCAATGCATCAAGAGACAGACGGTCTTGCGATCTCTGAGCCTACCCTAAGATACTCTACAGATACATACACTGGGCAGAATCTGCCCAGACCCCCTTTTCGGTCTTCCGTCAATGCTTTTGATGCAGCAACATCAGGTATTCCTGTTCAGCCTTGCCTCGACCTTGTGCTGCTTGTGCCCAGCATGTCCAAACTGGTACCTGCCTTGTGACTAAAAAGCCCAGCAGCAGAAGTGATGAAGGAGAAATAAAGACACGCCAAGTTCCTTGTAAGCTCCCCAATCTGTATAGTCACATGGGAGGTGAGCAATTGAGAAATGCTGGCACCACGTCTTTCAGTGATAGATATATATGCGGTGAGGAGCACAGCCATGCAGTCACAATATGCACCTCAGTTCTGATTTTGCTCCTTCCTTATCACAATTTTGCGCCAAGAGGGCAATTGCCGAAACTGCGCGCCCGTATGAGGGTCCTTCAACCAGTTCGCCACTCAGTCGCAAGAAAAGGAGCAAACTAAGCAGCCGTCGCTTCTTGCGCAGGCGGCTGCGGCTGCAGTTCGGGTCCCATATCGGGCTCGGGCGCCGGCTGAGGGGCTGCTTGCGATAGCGCCGGGTGCAGTGGCATGTCTTGCTGGACAGAGTGGTTCTGCTCGACAGTGTTGTCTTGCTGGACAGCGTGATCCTGCTGGACAGAGGGGTCCAACTCGGTGTTGATTGGCTGGCCATTCTCATCGACATCCGCCTCTTTGCGTTCAGGGTTCTTGCCAACAGCCATTACGGCATTTTTCTCCTTCTTGCCTAGCACGACAAGATCAAAGCCCCTTGGGAGCACGGCATCGGCTCTGTAACAGTCGCTGCGTGTTAGCAACGTCCGAGTGACAGGGTACAACAGAGTGTGGTTAAATATGGGAACCCACTTCAGAAAATCTTGCTTCAGCAGGCGCGCCTTGTCGCGGAGAGCCTGCTGGTTTCGAGGCCGCTCAAAGGGAATGACGCCTTTCTTGATCGCTTCTTCAATGGCGCTCCATTTGCACTCATAGCTATCGACGGCTTTAACAAGCAACCTGACGTCGTTTCGCACCCAAGCCGAGCGTACTTGTGGCTCTTTGTGTTTGCGGTTCGCAGCTGATAGCTCCCGGCTCCGCTGGCTAAGAGCCTCATAATCAATGCCATCTTGCGCCTCGGGCACCATTGGTTGTGGATACTGCGAATGCGGGATAGATCCGGCTGGCGCGCTCGACTGGGCCGGCGCAGCTGCCGCAGCGGTGTCCTTCTTAATACGGCTTTTCCTCGCCCTCTTTGGCGGCTGAGCGGTCAAACCCCCAGCATCGCTGCCAGTCGGCAGAGGCTCATTCCGAGCGCGCCGCTTCCTGCCGGAAACCTCAGCCGCCGACGCTGCGTACATGGAGCCGTTGGATTGAAAGCCGCCCTGGGGAGCGGGCTCGCCATACCCCATTTCCTGAGAGCTGAAGCCCGGTGGATAGGGGATCCTTGGATAGGAGCTAGGCGTGAGCTGCTGACTGTCACTGTACTGGGAAGCTACTTCTTGTTCCATCTGCTTCATCTTTCGCAGGGCATCCACGTTGTAGGAGCCCGAAGGAGCACTGGAGAGAGTCAGCAAGACGCGGTGAAGGCTTTCATGAAAAACCGACTTACCCTGTCGCGGCCTGACTAAGCGCATGAGCCATTGCCTCTGTTTCCAACTGAGAACGAATCTGCGGCGAATCCATCCTTGCATTAGCATCTTCGGCAGGCGGGCGTAACGAGTCCCGGGCCGATGAGTTTTGCTGGAGCGACACCTTGATTCTACCAAAGCAATCCCTGACAAAATCTCGCAGACTGTCGACAAACTGGTCGAAAGAATACGTCTCATGCAATTGGCTGAGATCGAGGTTGAAACCATCGATTCGGTCGTTCGGCAGCATCTTGCAAATGGAGGAGAAGCGAGTGACATTGCGATCCCTAGCCAAGGCTGCCCAGCCAGAACTCGCCAGAATACCCTTGAGATGGATGGCATCCTCGTTGTCCCTCGACAAAAAAGCCCCGACTTCTCCACCAGAGGGAGTATCTTCGCACCAGATCTTAGCGACCTCCTCAACGGGATTGAACGGGGCAGGATTTTCCCGTCGCTGCTGCAGTGTGAGGATAGATATATGAGTCCGGATCATTAGAACTTGTTCAATGACCTGGTCGTTGGTCCACTGGTCGTAGTTGTCAAGACCGTCGCCGAAGAAGAATTCGGGAAAGACCGAGTTCCACTTGTTAAGACGTGGCAGGAGCATGGTGTGCCGGTCAATGGACACAATGTCTTCAAAAAGCGAAGTCAAATTTGCGGCCGAGACGGTCTTCATCACCGTGTGCCACAGCGTCGTACCAGTCGCGAGCTTCATGGTGTCGACCACAAAGGCTGGGTTCACGACAAAGTCGGTGATGTCAGACACGTAATAATCTCGGTAGGCGTCAAAGGGGACCCTAAAGCCTCTCCGCTCTGCCTCCCACATCACAGCATCTTCAGACTGAGAGCAGAGATGGGCGAAGAAATCATCACATGCGTTGAACAGGCGCGTCAGCATGGCATTCATGAGACGCGATCGAGCAGCCTTTCCGCTGGGGCTTTGCTCGACCTCGGACATGGGATGCGCAGCTCGGGCAGGCGTGCCAAAGCGACCATGCGCTAGAGTTGTTTCTACAGCGCTTTTGTTAGCCTCAACGGACCCAAGTTCGGTTACTCTTGCGACACAACCGTCCACTTACTCGGCGGCTCAGGCTGGGAAGAATACGCATCAGTCGTTCCCGCCACGCTGACGACGCTGGACATGCTTCCCCCCCTCACACTCCTGTCCAGGGGCGCTCCCCGCCGGGCGATTAGTGGTCGGTTGGGCGCCTGGAGGTTCTTAGAACTCGGGATGGGTGGCGGAGGCATGGCGGCATCCTGGGAGCCCGCGATAGCGGGGTCGATGATCTGCTGATATCTAGGCTCGGGCGTCTGGACCTGCACCTGGGCCTGCTCCTCCTGATTCTGGGCAGGTTGAGCTTGAGCTTCGCGTTCTGGTTGTTCCGGATGCGCCGCGTTCTGCTGCTGTTGCTGCATCTGGCGCGTCGATCGACGGCTTGGGCCCGCGCCAGGCTCCGCAGAGCGCGACGACGACGGACGTCCCCTTCCGCGACCAGACATCGAAATTGACAAACTTCCTAACCGTGATCAGAGGATAGTATCGGGTGTCGTTGAGATGCAGAGGATGAAGGGTTCGGGTTAGGGTTTCATCGGATGTGAGGAATTGAGGATTGTTTTGAAAATTCGTTCGCAAGAGGGCGGCGGCACAACGTCGCGTCGCCCGCTCAGGTTTTTGTGGGTTAGGGTGTGAAAGCACGTGAATAAGACACTGTCTTGAGCTCACGTGACTTGCGGGTCGTGCTTGGGTACCTTAGCTTAGCAGCCTTAGGTTTGACGGCAGGCTCTAGACAAGAACTTTAATAATACAGTACTGTATTTGATTTTGCCCTCAAAGTTCTCTGTCTGCTCGAAAAGGACTAGAACTAGTAGTTATGAGGACATGAACTGTACCATTTGAACAACAACGAAGACCAGAAGCTGTTGCTGATCTAGGAGCGCGAAGACGTGACCTCGGGACCTGTTCTCGTTGTCTGCTCGCTGGAGTGACAGGATCGAATACCACAGAGGCACTTAACACCATTTCGACATTGCGGGCTGATCAATGATTGTACAAGATGGGACAGGCCTCAGGTGCAGGAGACAACTTCAGTAAGCACCTAGAGTCCATGTGCTGCGCCAAACGGTCCCGAGGAGTCGTATCTATGCACCAACGGCGGCCACCACCAAGGGGGATGTATTAGCAATGTAATCTGTTGGTAGAGAAGTATTATATGATTGGCATTGTGTTGTGATAGACTCTCGCTACATGGAACAAGCGCCCGCTGAAGAAATGTATAAGCAACTGGTTTACGACCCGTTTGGTCTTCACCCTATTCAACGTTTATTTGGCGATTTCCACACCATTCGTAGCACCTGTGATGACGAAGTTAGAAGTCTGATATTGCTGCGAGCATATACGGGGGCAAGTCTCATAAACATACCGAGAGCTTTCTTGATGTCGCCGTATATCGCGAATTGCCCGGCAGTCAACCCGCCCACCATGAAGAGACGCGTGGGGAGACCGGCAAAGGAGCCACGTACGCCAAGCTCGCGGGCAATCTTGGCGAGACGGGAGACGGTGCTCTCACCGGGCAGTCCCTTGGTCTTGTTGATTTTGGAAAGCATCGTATCGGCCGGCTGCGACACGATGGCGGCAGCAAAGCCAGCGATTAGGCCAGAACCCAGGTTAATACCAGTCAAGGCACTACCGGAGAGTTTAGACTTGTCAAATTGAGCGAGGATGTTCTCGGCAACCTCCTCGTATACAACGAACTTCGTAACCGTGTATGGGACCCTGATGAATGCACAAAGGTTAGCCAACAGATCTTTAACAAATGTGGGCTGAGACCGGGAAGAACATACTGTTTAAACAAGATCGGTCCGAAGCCGGCGTAGAAGGCGCCGACTCCCTCGGTAGTCAGAATCTTGGTAAAGCCATCGACTAGACCTTTGGCGTAGCTGGGAGTAGAGACGAGCCGGATACGGGTAGCCTCCAAGGGGCAAAGGGCGACGGAAGCGAAGAACTCGGCCGAAGAAGCGGAGACGGAGTACACGGCGGTACGGTTCTGACGGGCCTTCTCGATGCCAAGGAGGTCGATGGACTGCTTCTTAAAGAACTCGTAACCACCGAACTTGAAGGCGCCCTGGACAAAGTAGCCTGTGAACGTAGGACCGAAGCCCGTAGCAAGCGCGGCGATTCCTTCATTCTTGATGACCTGGCGGAAGCCGCCGATCATGCCACGGTTGTACGTCGCAGGGTCGAGTTGAATCCTGGTTTTGATTCTATATTAGGGTTATTAGCAAGTAGTCGAGAAGGAGGGCACTAGGGAAGACGTACACATCGACGGGCGTGAAGGCGCCATGCGTGACGGAGCAGCCGAGGGCTCCAGCCAGGGCGAAGCGGGCGTAGAGGTCCAGGCCCTCGGGCTTCTTCTGGATGACCTCCTTAACGGATGTGGCAGGGGCGGCCATTATGAGATGCGTGACGGGTCATGATCAAGAGACAGGAAAAAACAAGAGGAACAAGGCAAGGCAGGCAACGCTACCCCAGGAAACGAGGACAACGACATTGCGCCGAATAGGGAGTCCCGAGGGAGTGGAGTCGGAAGGACTGGCGGAAGAAGTTAAGGATTGGGTTCCACTTGCATTGTTTGGCTCCCAGGTTGTTGTCTCGTTGTTTGGCAATTGATCAAGCGGTTCCATAGCTTGGACGATCTGATTGGCCAAGAAAACGGTTCCTGTCGCTGCCAGCCCGGTACTCGCTTTCGGGTGATTAGGCCCGCGTGGCCCGCCTGCAGTGTAACCTCAGAGTTGGGAAAAGGGCAAGTGGGCCCTTGAGCTGGTGACTAAGGAACTCCATCTCAACGCCAGAATGTCTATCCTTTTCATACAATGAGAGGTAGAGATGGTATAACGAGGGAACGCAAACTCCGAGCTTACTAATTAAAGCTTTATAATCGAAGCTGTCCAAGGATCTATTGCGTTCTATCAAGTGGCATATGCTATAGCCTCTAAATACTAATAGTACCCTGGGTCCCTAACGTCTGATTGCAGAATGGCAGAACCTGTCTGCATCTCTCCTTTCCCCATCAAAAACAACCTAACAAAACAGTTTGGCTCAGAAATCCTTAACTGTGATCACTTGAAGTTCTTGAACCATGTCCGTCTACGTTGTCACAGGGGTGTCCAAGGGAATTGGCGTACGTCTGCTACACGCACCTAGTGACCTAATCCCACCGCGTTTGCTTACCCGTGCTAATTTGAACCCTTGATTTCAGTTCGAATTCCTTCGGCAGCTGTCGGAAGATAAGGACAACCTGGTCATTGGTCTTGTCCGTAACAAGGCTGCGACCGAGAAGAAGGTTGCCGCGGAGCTGGGCGACCGCCCCAATGTACGCATCCTCCATGGAGACCTCACCAACTACGCCAGCCTGAAGGAGGCGGCCGCCGAGACGGCCAAGATCGTTGGCGACCGTGGCGTCGACTACCTGGTTGCCAACGCCGGTCTCGTGCCCGAGTTTGATGCTTACGGACCTGTCAGCGCATTGTATGTTACCTCTCCGGGCTCTCCCTCTCCTGACGGCCACCACTCGGCTCCAGGTTGTTCTGTGATAATGTGGACTAATGGTAGATGTACAAAACAGGGCCGATAAGATCGAAGAGGTCGATGCTGGTGCTGCCGAGACATTCCAGACAAATGTCACCGGCCAGCTCCACCTCTTCAACCTCTTTGTTCCCCTGATCAAGAAGGGCAAGGCCAAGAAGGTCATAGCTATCTCATCTGGCGTGGGCGACATCGACTTGACCAACCAATGCGAGATGGACGTTGGCCCAATCTATGCCGCATCCAAGGCCGCCCTGAACATTATCGTGGCCAAGTTCAACGCGGAATACAAGAAAGAGGGCATTCTCTTCTTGAGCATCAGCCCGGGCCTGGTAGAAGTCGGTCGCTATGATAATGGTACGTACTTATCTCTTCCAGCTCTGGCGGGGACGCCTAAGTACCAGTAGTGGACTAACACCCGACATTTCTCCAGCCACGCCAGAGCAGATGAATGCCATGATGGGGCTCGTGGGCAAGCTCGCATCGTATGCTCCCCACTTCAAGGGTCCAATCACCCCGGAGGAATCGGTCAAGGCTGTTCGGTCCGTCTGGGAGAAGGCTAGCATTGAGGAGGGATATGGTGGTGCGTTCATCTCGCATCTGGGTAACAAGCAATGGGTGTGAAAATGCTTGCATGCCAGGCGCCTAGTACATGCCCTTTCTCTTTTTTACTACCTAGGTTCAACAGTTAGTAACTCTGGAAACAAAGAATGGATGTTCGTCAATGAATCCTTCAACTAAGTTGTTGAGAACGGTAAACTAAACCAAAGAATTATTTCATATTTGAATTGTTCTTGACACAATTCTGATTGAAAACCCATTTTCGAATCCCCACAACTTTCCTACGGCGGTCTCGAGATTCGAGAATGCCTAGAATTCATTTCTCGACATGACGACTTTCAAATCGACCACCCTCAGAAGCGACTCTTTGCATTTGGTTTGCAATCAATAACGACTGTATATTGGGTTTGACTGGTTGCCTATTTACTTCCTCCATAGCGGAGGGAATGCCCAGAACGGGATACCCGGATATCTACAATAATGGTTGCGCTGTGTACCGAGGTACTTAGGTATGTAAGTACCGTACATGCAGGTGCGATACAGCGACATCAGAAGTGAAGTTGTTGAAACTTCTGCCTAATCATAAGTTTTCATGCGACCCAACTGGATGGGAACCACCACCACAGGACACAGGTGCTGCATTCGAGAGATGCAGAAACATGAACCCTGATTCTCGCTCGGCCGTTGTGAGTGTATTCTGCCCCTATCTGCCCAGCCGCAGAAACTGGCGTCGATGTGCTCATACCCGACCCCAGTCCAGCCGTTGACCTCGTTGGCATTGTGGTCGCGCCATCCGGCCTGGTAAAGCCCGCTGACGCTGGTGATTCTAGCCCAGGTCTCGCCGAGATACGGCGCCCTGCACAGGTGGCCCTCGCGGCTGAAGTTGCGGATGTAGGCGACAACATCGCCCCACGTCGAGTACTAGTAGAAAGACCTCCCCGCGCTGATGGCGCCATCGCGCGATGGGTAGCACTGACGCTCCAACATCGGAACGGCCCTATCGGTGCTGTCACGGTTGAGACCGTAGCCGCCACAGCTGGTGTGGTCGTGTGCGCGCCTCTGAATGCGCGAGGTGCGCTTCAAAGAAGTCGAGTCACGGCTGATATCGTCCGAGCTTTGAGCAGCAAGCTCGGCCAGCTCAGTCGCGTTGATGGGCGCCGCCGCAACGAGGGTATGCACCTCTTCCCCGTTTTCGTCAAGGGACACCTCGTAGACGCCGTTAGCCTGGCCCTGGGCCTGGGGGACGGTGAAGCCATGGACCGCAGCCAGGCCGATGAAGGGGAGGACGAGAATGCTTGACAGGCGCATGTTGGAGACTCGGATACTCAAGTGATGGTGATGATGGGTGGAGTGGATGAATATCTGGTGGTGCCTGACTGCCTGTCGAGAAGAAGACGACTCGAAAGAGGACGGGCATCCCCCTTTTATAGATGCAGTGCCAGGTGAAGAGGAGAGCCAAAGGACCGCCTTCGGTTGTTTGCTTTGGAGTAGTCCTATGGGAGAACCTCTACATCACGACTTGCCATGATGCCTACTATGCTCTAAGCGGTAGGTTGCAGTGCCAGGTCAGTTCTGCATAAGGTAGATTCCATGTCTGTTGTCCTATTCAACACTTGCCTCTCTCCAGTCATATCCTTCACAGCCAAGAGACTGTTGGTTGTAAACCGGTGAGCAAGTAAATTGGCATAATGTGGCATTCGTCGCGGTCGATTCCAAGAAGCGTTCCGGCCTTGTGATGCTACCGTGCTGTTCGGATGCTGTGGATCCATACATGGGGGCTTTAACAATGTATTTGATCTCTTCATACTATTGAATAAGCGGGCACGTACTCTCTTAGTTATCAGACAACTCAGACTACCTTACCTACCTTACCCAGCCTTCAATACCTTACTTACATTCTGACGAATCAACAAGAACAACACTTACCACCAGCGACAGTGATGTTGACTATCACGGCCGTAGTTGCGCCTTTGTTTTATGCCCTTCATTTTAGGTTTGTTATTTGCCTTCCCGTTGTGTAGGACTAAGGTTGGTCCACTACATGCAGGTTCGGGTTGGCATCAGTGTCTCCGGTCTCCACTGGCTTACTTCAAGTTGCAATATTAGCTGCAAGGTACTAGTAAGCTTGCTTCCTTACACGACGAAAACTAGGTAGGTACCTAGCTGAGGTAGGACTACAGCGTTGCTCACGTCATATTTGATATTTCATGTTGGCGCAGGTTTTACTACGCCATGCCTGGCAACTGCAGAAATCGTTGCCCTTGCCCCTTTGTCGCTGTTTATGCCCTTGTTACCTACCGAGCTAACTGTTTACGCTTACTAGTTGTTCCACGTACGCCAGCCCGGATTGCCCTTTCCCTCTCCCGACAACTACTAGGTACATGGAACTTCATCAACCAATTCTTCTTATCATGTTGAGTCATTTGGTCCACTCCCCCGGCCACCCATGACCCACCAAGGCACAAGAGACTGGAAGAATGGACAGCCACCGTCTCCAACATTTTGGACCCCTAACTGCAGGTCGTCATTCCCAAAGCGCTCTGGCTCTAGCCGCCCTCGGCCGCCCTCTCTACAAGTAGGTTCCCCAGACAGGACATAGATTGCACGGGTTCTATCTTCCCCCTGACGCCGGGATCGGACAGTGATCGAAGGGCCTGAGATGGGCCGAGAACATCATTGGCGCTGACGCCCCTCGATTTCTTCCAGCCGGAGAGATGGCTCGAGGCGCAGTTCTCGATAGGGAGATTCAAGATCTCGACCGCGGTGGATCTGTTGTTTAGCTTTGGCCAGACGGGCCAGTACATGTGGGTGGGGAAGCACGTTACGCTGATGGAGCCAACGGCTTCCAAAGTGGTCTGTTGAGATGACGAGGTCAGTGTCACAGTACCTAACCAACAAAGTCCGCACGAAGGGCTTGCAAGTTAACGCAAGTGAGGCCCTAGAATTGCCCAATCCAGTCCCCGTTGACTTGCCTTGACTTGACTGACTTGCCAAGGCGCACTTTTCCTCCTAGACTGGCGATACTGGCGACATTTTCCTTCCATGTAGGTCGGTGTCCATTTCCCCGACCTGTTCCCCAGCTTGGCGACTGCCACAAGTTGTACCTTGCCCTGGATAGGGGGTTCCGGTCGGCTAACCGAAATCCTACCCCTATGGTCTTCCAGTCAATTCAGTCAAGCCCAAGGTACCTAGCAGGGAGAAGGTTTCTCTGACATTACCGGCATCATTACTATTGACCTTGGCATCATGATGTAAGTCCGGTGCGGGCGAAGGAAGCAGTAATAATGACGGACATCAATCAACGGCATCATGGCCCATGGATGATTGAGGGGCGCCCAGCTGGGCTTCATCATGTTCGGGTATGGTTGTCGTTCCTCGTCGCCTCGCCCATGCCAAACTCCCACGACAAGGCCAATTGTGATGATACCACAGAGACTCTCCTGAGTCTCCTCTACACGGCAGGTATGCAATCAAGGCAAATCAAGCCTGGGCAATTGAGGCCCTCTTGAAAGCAGTCTAACGCAGGTCAGCGCCCTGACTTGACTTGATTGGATTGGATTGTAGGGTTACCGGTAACTTGAGGTATGTTGCTCTCAGTCGAGCTGTGGTTTTCTTGTGCCTACATAGTGCGCCCTACTTGCAGAGGCAGTAGCCTGGCTTCCATGGCACGACGTCCAACGTTCAAGTGCCACACCACTTCTAATGGCCAAGAAAACGAAGGAATCAAGATACTAGTATCTGCTGGTCGCTAGAAATCTGCCTGGGAGGACCCGGAGGAGGCTGAGGATACAAGCCTGAAAAGCAAAATCCCGGGCGCAAGAGTCAAGACCACCATTATCGTCATAGATGATTCTAAATGATATTTGTGAAGCTCTCGGGGAGGCGAGCAGGGCCAAGGCAACGACGTCTCGAAGATCAAGGTAGCGAATGTTTATGTGGAAGGCATAGGCAATGAATGTAATGAATGTTCGTCGTTCGTCGTTGGGCAGGAACAGGTGAGCATGTGACGCGAATGAGGCACGTGACTCCAATCGATCGTTATTCGTTCATTTCTTGATATTGCATTTGTGAAGGAATTGGGGCACACTGCAGCGAATTGCCCGCTTATTAAGTCTTTAACCCGCATTTCCGTGCAATTTGGTCCAGACTCCTGAAGACCTGAAGTCCTGAACAGCCAGCCCCTTGCAAGGGTCAAGAATACCCAAAACTTCGAATCCTTCGCGGCGTCCTGTTCTCGAACCCAAAGCTTTCGCTTCTCACGTTCATTAAATTAATATACACATTCACCTAGAAGTATTTGAACAACTTGAGCGTTTCTCCTCGGTCCGATAGAACATCTGCATCTGCCAACAGTGCCTTCAACGTCATCACCCACACGCCAAGCAGCGCGGTGTGAGCCAAATATCCTTATCTAGCAGTCGCCCACCATGAGGTTGAGAAATCGAAAATCGCGGCTTATTCTCTTGCTGCTCCCCTCGCTCGCGGCGGCGGCCGCTGCCCTTGCCGACAGCCAGTCCGTCTCGGAATCCACGGCGTCTACCAAGAAGATAGTTACCGGTACCAAGGCTGCGCCTGTCGACGGGAAAGATGGAAAGCCGCACGCCGGCCCGTTTGTCGGGCTCGATAACAGCGACACATCCACGAAGGATCTGCCGGCTCTGAAACACCGCCCAGCCGACCCCACCATAGTGGACGGGAAGAGAATACCTGAGAGCAACGATGGCGTTATGGACGACAAGAATCGACCGGGTCCTAAAAAGGGCACCACAGGGACGGAAGGAGGGGTGAGCGAGAAGAACAAGGAGAAGAAGCTAAAGGAGCAGGCTGGCGAAAAGGTTGAGAACAAGCCACAGACGCCCAAGGAAGCGCCTCATTTACCGCACTCGGATGAAGAGAAGGTTCTATCAGACGGCCAGGGCAAACACGGCGACTATTCTGCCGACTACTCTGCGGACCAGGTCTCTGGGCTCGAGGTCCGTCTGCGCACAATCTTCTGTCCAATGAACGCAACCGCTAATCCCTTTTACAGAAACCAGCCGACCTTCCTAGCAAGACGCATGACAAGCCCCCTCCAGTCCCGGAGTCCGTGGCCAATATCGATCATCTCGATGTCTCGAAGGGCCAAAAGCCGGGAAAGACGTCCGAAGTCGAGAGCGAAGGGAGCGAAGGCCTCATCCAACCGTTCCACTCGTTTGTGCTCTCTCTCACAATGATTCTCTTTTCCGAAATCGGTGACAAAACGTTCCTCGTTGCCGCCCTCATGGCCATGAAGCACCCCAGGATGTTGGTCTTCTCAGCGGCCTTGAGCGCCTTGATCACCATGACGGTGCTCTCGGCCGTCTTGGGGCACGCGGTGCCCAGCCTGATCTCGAAGCGTCTCACAAATTTCCTCGCCGCGGCGTTGTTCCTGGTTTTTGGCGGCCGCCTGCTGCGCGAGGGACTCGCCATGAGCCCCGATGAGAGCGTGTCCGCCGAGATGAAGGAGGTGGAGATGGAGCTGGAGGAGAAGGAGAGCCTCGCGCGCAAGGAGGCTCAGGACCGGTCCGGCGTCTCGCCGTACGCCCTGGAAATGGGCCTCGGCACCCGCAAGTCCCGGTCCAAATCCCGCTTCCCCGCGCCCGCGAGGAGCCCTTCGACTTCGCCCGACGGACGGAGCCCGTCGCCGCGCCCGAGCACGGTTGCCTCGTTCCTGTCGGGCCTCAACAACCTCGTCTCGCTGCTTCTGAGCCCGGCTTGGGTGCAGACGTTTGTCATGACCTTCCTGGGAGAATGGGGTGACCGCAGCCAGATCGCTACAATTGCTATGGCGGCCGGCCAGGACTACTGGTGGGTGACTCTAGGCGCCGTCTTGGGCCATGCCTGCTGCACTGGTGTCGCCGTCATTGGAGGCAGGGCCATTGCAGGCAAAGTAAGCCTCAAAGTTGGTAAGTCAATGCTCCTTTCGGCTTGAACCTTCTTTTTCTTATGACTTTGGATTGCTAATGCTGCCTAGTGACGGTCGGTGGAGCCATCGTGTTCCTCTTTTTCGGCATTATCTACCTGGTTGAGGCGTTCTACACATAGATGGACCTCACCGTTGGGTTTTTTCGAGGCTCGGCTGCGCCGGCTGCTCGAATTACATCCAGGTGGTTGTATTTTCCCTTTAAAATTGTAATCTTACGCTGCGATCCGAGCTTTGGACCTTCCGCTTCGAAACTGAGCGGCTTGGCCGAGGCCTTGTTCAGGGGGCACATGTTTAGAGATAGGGCTGGCGCACACCGTGTTGTGCGCGCGTGTATTATCAAACCATCTCACGGTCCGGCAGACTTCTGGGCTTTGGGGAGACGGGGTTGTGTTGGCTGGTTATATAAGAGGTGAAGCACGCAGGAATGTCTCGGCATTGGCAGGAGTTTGGACAGGCAAGAAGGGATCAACGGGAACTGCTATAATAATCGTTTTTGTAGTGTGTGCTAATGCTGAGGCAATACAGCCTGAGGATGGGACTGCGTGGCGTCCCGGAGTCTTCATGCAGTGCTGCCCTTGTTGGCTGCAACTTCCAAGTACTGTACAGTACAGATTCTGGTGGGGTACTAGTTGACTCTGCGCAACGACAAAACCAATGACGACATTGCCAAACCTTGAACAGCGCATAACATCACCAGCTTTGTTGGAACGTACCTGGTACTTATGCTGCACCCGACTCGTGAAGATGTTGCCTTCCCGTTTCAACCGTATCAACAATCTGTTGAAACAGTACCAGTTGCATATACCAGCATCCTAAGAGTCAGCCAATCGTACACTGATTCACAAGTTCAACATGACGAGTCGCATTGTCAGTCATGCTCAGGACGTCGCGTAGGTCGCCCTTACAGGTGGCTTGGTATTCATCTTTTGGCTCACAAAATGGGTTTGTAGGAAGGAAGACTACGACCGAGCCAAAGTCCTCCTAAACGATGCGGCCAGGAGCGGCTCCTATCTGTATCCCATCAAGGTAGGACAAGCATCCTCGTTCTCGGATGCTGTATCGCCGGGGAAAGCTGGTAGCATCTGACACGATCCCGACAATCTCAGGGAGTCGCGTACTTTTTCACCCACCCCGCCCTGTGGAAGCCCCTACGCGATAAGCTCATTCCCTACCTAGCCCTGTGAGTAACAACCTACCTAAATCAAACCCGGGAAAAGAGTACAAATGACTAACATTGAGGTTTAGGTATTCGGGCGTGGTGGGATCTATGTTCGTCTTCACTTACGTTCCGCAACTCGCCGTCCTGGTGTTTGTCAACGGGCCGCTCGCCGTGTTCACAACGGTGCTCCTCATTCTGAGCGAGAGTGCCACCATCGTGTCCTTCGTCTCCAAGAACTACCTGCTGCAGGACGCCATCCTGGACACGTTTGACGGCACTCTGGTGGCGAGGAACACCACCAGCCTGGTCTCAGCGGGCAGAGAGGTGAAGGGCGGCCAAGGTGATGCCATTCAGAGGCTGGGGAAAGCCCTGAAGAAGCCGTTTAGTCGGTTCAGTGTCAATGAGTTGGTGCGGTACTTCATGTACCTGCCGTTGAACTTCATTCCTGGTACGTTATGGGCTTCGCAACTGCAAGCTTGCAACTTGTGCGGGACGATGCTGACTTCGATGACAGTGGTCGGTACGGTGGCGTTTATTCTGTTACGAGGTAAGAGTGTGTCCGTCAGTCGGGTTGATGTGTGTGCTGACACGCAGTAGGACGCGCTCGTGGTGACGCGGTCCACGATCGGGTAGGTTTAGGGTTCTCTATTGTCTCTGAGCAACGGCTTACAGGAACTAGTATTTCCAGCTGAAGGACTGGTCTGGACCCAGGAGGTCAAAATGGCTTAGCGACCATAAGGGTCCTTATACTGCGTAAGTGATGCCACGAAAACCAACAAGCCCGGCGAGCTGTGATGTCCAAGGCGAGCTGCACATCTCATGTGCGCATGAGCAGGCACGATGCGGTTCGACTGGTTGGCAACGCCGCCAGAAACCATGCCGCTTGCGTACCCCTTTTGGATGCCGCCCGGCCGATCACAGCGCTAACAGTGTTCGTTTCACCAGATTCGGCACCGTGGCAACCCTCCTCGAAATGATCCCCGTCGCGTCGATCGTCTTCACCTTCACAAACACGGGTAAGTCCCGCCAAGAACCCAACTCATGGGGAAAGCAAGCGGCTAACAACCTGGTACAGTTGGGGCTGCTCTTTGGGCAGCTGATATCGAGGCAAAGGAAACCAAGATGACAAAGTTTACCGCTCCCGAGCTGCAAGAAGCGGCCAAGAAAGCCGAGTGAAAACCATGGGAAAGGTATCAAGGCTCCGGCTGGTAAAGTTTCCAGGAGGCTTGGGCAAATCGCGGTGCAGGGCTACACGGACCCGATTGAGTGTACACCTGCATGATGCGAAGGCCGTTCATGTTGTGCGAGTGCCGTTGGGTGGTGACGACAGATAAACGAGGAGGCACGGCATCTTGTCACAAGGATGCTGTACGCTACGAGATGTCTCACTTCGGGCTCCCGTGAAAAGGTTCAAACGCTATCCCTCAAATTGACAGGGGTGATACATTTCTTCAAAGTACAATAGGAGACTCGAGGAGTTTGTACTTGCGTGACAGTGGACCGGAGATTCGCAAACAATGACAACCGCTGGTACTTAGTATCTCCCAAGCGCCTAAAATGCGAAAGAACTGACGCCTTCTGATCTAAACATTCGTCTGAACACCAAACTACTTGATACCCAAGGGTGCTGTCCGAACCCATAACAGGTTGGCGGAAGGCTACCTTAGATGCTTAGCTGACTTGATATCGCCGCCTGCTACCCGAAAGCTATCTGTATGACAGGGGATCTAGTCGAGTCCTTGATCCGACGCGTATCTGGTCTGTCGCTACTCCCGTAGGAAGCTTGCTTGTTGTTCAAGGTAACACACCCCGGGAGCGGGCGACTGAGTTCCATTTGCGTTGCCATACGGCCGCACAGCGTCAGCCGAAGACTGATACTCCGGAAGTGACCAGATATGTGAGTAATAAGGTGCCATTGTGATAAGGGACGAATGTGTATGAGGGGTGATACTTCTACTACTTACTGGTAGCAGTAGAGAGATCCCTCCGTAAAACGGCTCTCGTGTGGTTGTTCAGGCGGAACTCAGAGTTAGACAGATTGTCAACTGGCTGCCTCTGGTGTGACGTCCACACATCAGCGAGTCCTATCTTTTGCAACACAAAACCAGACAATGGCACTCGATCCATCTCGGAGATTACCAGTGGTGGAGGAGTTGAGATGTTCAATGGAGCACGGAAAGATCAGGCGTTCGTATTGAGGATGGACAGCAGACGATCTTTAAAGACTCGTCCTGCTACTTCTACGTCTGCCATCCCGCTATAATTTCAGCACTCGATCTTGTCTCAAGTCCTCATCTAGATCTTGAGAGCGTCAACGAATTATTGGGCTGTTGTCTCTCTACTTCCCTCATCCCCACTTTCGACACCCCTCTAATTAATTGCCTTTGGGAGTCAGTCTATTCAGTCCTTCGTCAGTATCCGTTCGAAGACAGGTTTACTTTAAGCTCTCCAGAACTAATACTCTTCCCCTGAAGGTGACTGTACTGGGAACTTGCCAAGATGAGAGGCTTAAGACTCGGGGTCTGCCTTATCTCGGCCGCTGCCATCTCAAGCTGTACATCCAGCGCCATCGAGCCCAAGGAAGGGCTTTGGGCCAACTTCTGGCGAAGTATTGGCAGCATTGTTACTGGCGAGTCCAAATCGACAGATTCGCGCCATGGAACCATTGATCCTCGAGGACCCCTTGACGACGATCCGCAACCCTATGGAAACCTGCCTTCACCAGTTGCGACTGAGCCGTTGACAACAGCTAGCACTGGTAAGACAAACGATGCGTCCTGGATCATTATGAGTAAGGAAAACCCCACTGACACTGGGCAACAGATATCCTCGAGACTACTGCCACATTCACTGTTAGCACCAGTAGTTCCGCCGAAGCTGTTTGGGAGGGAGTGCAGACTGTTACGGTCACGGTCACGGCCACCACCACGGTCTCACTATCCGATCCGCTCCAGGTCAGTCCATTCTGGAGCGCTTCTCGGCCCGGACCATCCGCAAACTCGGGCGCCGGCGGCCAAGGTACCGAGCGTCCCTCATATCCAAATACAACATGGCCGCACGCGTCTGTGACCGGAAACCTCCCAGGATCCGGAACTCAAAACCCCAGTGGTGCCCCGTTTCCATTCATGAACGCTTCGAATCTCGTACCACTAGGGCAGGTAGCAACCGGAACACTCGGACCCGGCTTCTGTACGTTTACTTACCCTTGTTCTTGGGCCGGCGTATCTGCGAGTCCAGAGACGTCGAGTAGGGATTCAACCACCTCGACCGCGCCGAGCAGTAGTATCACCGAGTGGCTCGAGACAACCTCGACGACCACAAGCCGAGGTGTCTCTTGCACGCCAGGTATCGAGGCTACCTCCCCGATATCAAGCCCAGGCGTCTCTTGTACACCGGGCATTGAGGCAACGCAAGTCAGCCTCAGCTCGGCGTTCTACCCATACCCAAACTCGACCTCGGCCGGGATATTAAGCGGCCAATCGGGCACCTTGGGCTGGGGAGGCAGCGGAGTGGGTACCGGCACTGCGATAAGCACGGCGCTGGGGTCGTCGGACACGGTGGTGAGCGTCTCCGGGTATGGGGTGTCAGTGTCGGTGTCACAATCGGTACTGGCGACGTCGGACCCAATAACCTCCGAAGGACCGACGCCTCAACCATCCGTTTCCGCCTGCCAAACCGTTTCGGACCCAACAATCGCAAACGGCACTGCAACTGCAGCAGGGGTTTGCACAGGAGCGGTCGATTCAACGGCAAGCACCGCAGCGGCGGTGCAACCCCAGACCACCACGCCGTGCCATGACAAGAGCCAAACGGTCCAAACCGTCGGTGATGCGACGACGTTTCGGACATTGACCTCGTCCGCCTCTGAGGTGTCGAGTAGCAGTGCTGGTAAGGAAACTCCGGTTGTGACCGAGGTTTTGATGGAGGCTTTTGGCTGACTCGTAGAATTGAAAGGAGAAGTAGCAGAAGGGGCAGGGCCGTCGTCGGCCACCAATCCGATCGATTCCGGGGCAGGCCCGATCGATCGCCATCATCCCCATAGATTGGGCAGACTCGGTGCGGCGGCACTGGCACACTTGCCGGGCCTACATCACTTGGACTGAGTTGCAGCCATGAAAGATCCATTTGGTTTTGAGGCTCTAAGTTTGAGGTGCTGAAGTTTGGACTTTGGGGGTGTTGGCAAGATTTCATGTTCTAAAACCCCTAACCCTCAGCACTCGTTTTCTTTTCGACACCTAACCCTTTCCATTCGAAAACCGCGAGCCCGTACGGAATAGGGCTGTGACGTTATTGAAAACGGAGGGTATCGTTGCTCCGTAATGTACGCCAGGTTCCGTGGCCAGCCAGTCAACCATTCGAGCGTCTGCCACGATTCCAATGTATCACTAAAATTAACGTTACTGTGGTGTATACGCGTCTGCCAGGGACCATAATCTGAGATTTATATTTTCCTGCCGTGAGAGGTGTAAGTGGGAGGTGGAGCCGCAATGTACTTTGTAACAATGAGTGAGCACGTCATCCGAGCTAATATGCATTCGGTAACACAGATTTGCGGCTTACCTCACCTTCGCCGGATCGGTCTGGCATGCCATCGAAAGTCGATCTGGAGTTCTCGATCCAGTTGATTTCAGCATGCCGTCGATGTTTTCCATGTGCCCGTACAAAATGCCAGTGTCAGTACCGGTGGATGGAGGACGGGTTGAATGTGACTCGGAGGTTCTAAGTGTACTGTACAATACAATACGATACATACAATGGTCCGGACTCCGCCGAGTCCGAGACGGAAGTTGGAATGGGAACTTGCGACTTGGAACCCACGCTTTCCTGTCTTGAAATCCACATGTACAGGGCGACGCTTCCCTGCTCTCTTGACAAGATGAGTGTCCGTTACCGGGCAGGTGGCTTATCAATCCCTGGCAGAATGTCCCCAAATCCCCATCCGTCCGTTACCCATAAGAACTCGTAAGTCCCGGGGAGCCGCGGGGGACGGTAAGGCGGCAAATTCTCTGAATAAAAATAGTCAAATTGTACCTGATAGACCAATCCACCCTTTTTTCTTCTCAGCCGTTGGCTTCTTCTGTAAGTTTGTCCTTTTCCCTCTTCTTCCTCCGGAGGATCGCTCGTTCAGCAGCAGAACCAGGAGCAGTTAATATCCTCATTGTTAGGTTGTGTCTATCCCTCGGCTTCGCGAGTTTGCTGCGTCGATACCCAGTTGATTGCAGTTGCGGCAGCCAGGTACAAAAGGAGGAAAATCATACAAAATGGCCAACTCTCCCCACGGCGGTGTGCTCAAGGACCTGCTTGCGCGAGACCAGCCTCGCCATGAGGAGCTTGCGGCCGAAGCAGAGACTCTGCCGGCGCTCCTGCTCAGCGAGCGTCAGCTTTGTGACCTCGAGCTGCTACTCAATGGCGGTTTCTCCCCTCTTGAAGGTTCGTTTGCATTGCCTGTCTCTTTACACATATTGGTCGTTGTGGATGGTGGGGTTCGCATAACCCCGCCATCACTGCTACTGAACTCCTTTCCAGCAGCAGAACAGTAGCACCTAGAATACTGACAGCTTGGCCGCAATGCAGGTTTCATGAACGAGAAAGACTACAATGGGTATGTCCGAGTCAAAACCGCGGGCAAATTGGTTTTTGTTGGACTCTGCTAAGACAGCCTTCTTTGACAGGGTCGTCAAGGAGAACCGGCTCGCCAACGGCACCCTCTTCAGCATGCCCATCACCCTCGATGTGTCGCAGGAGACGGTCGACGAGCTCGAGCTGAAGGCTGGCGCAAGAATTACACTGCGCGACTTCCGTGACGACCGCAACCTGGCTATCCTCACCGTGGAGGACGTTTACAAGCCCGACAAGTAAGCCCACTGCCCTTGCCAAGAAGTCGCGTCATTGTTTGGCGCAATGAGCAACGCGGGGTGTTGACTTGGCCAACTCCAGGACCGTCGAAGCCAAGGAGGTCTTTGGCGGTGACGAGGAACATCCGGCCGTTCGATACCTCTTCCACACAGCAAAGGAATTCTACGTGGGTGGCAAGCTCGAGGCTGTCAACAAGCTGCAGCACTATGACTTCGTCGAATTGCGATGTAAGCCGCCTTCCACCCCACGGACTTTGCCATTCGACATGATACTAACGGCAGCCAAGACACGCCGGCCGAGCTGCGTGCCCATTTTGACAAGCTCGGTTGGTCCAAGGTTGTGGCCTTCCAGACGAGAAATCCAATGCACCGCGCCCACAGAGAGCTGACGGTCCGCGCTGCCCGGACACACCATGCCAACGTGCTCATCCACCCCGTGGTCGGCCTGACCAAGCCCGGCGATATTGACCACTTCACCCGTGTTCGCGTGTACAAGGCCCTGCTGCCAAGATACCCCAATGGCATGGCAGTGCTTGGCCTGCTGCCCCTTGCGATGCGGATGGGTGGCCCCCGCGAGGCCATCTGGCACGCCATTATTCGCAAGAATCACGGCGCTACACACTTCATCGTTGGCCGTGACCATGCGGGTCCTGGCAAGAACAGCAAAGGCGTCGACTTCTACGGCCCCTATGACGCCCAATATGCCGTCGAGAAGTACCGTGACGAGCTCGGCATCGAGGTGGTGCCTTTCCAGATGATGACGTATCTGCCCGACAGCGACGAGTACGCTCCTGTTGACCAGATTCCTAAGGGCGTCCGGACACTTAACATTTCGGGCACTGAGCTGCGTGCTCGGTTGCGGAGCGGGCGCGAGATCCCCGAGTGGTTCTCTTATCCCGAGGTCGTCAAGGTTCTGCGGGAATCGCACCCGCCGCGATCGCAGCAGGGCTTTACCGTCTTCCTGACGGGCTACCAGAACAGCGGCAAGGACCAGATTGCGCGGGCGCTCCAGGTCACGCTCAACCAGCAGGGCGGCCGCTCCGTGTCGATGCTGCTGGGCGAGACGGTCCGGCACGAGCTGTCATCGGAGTTGGGCTTCAGCCGCGAGGATCGGGACAAGAACATTGCGCGCATCGCCTTTGTCGCATCGGAACTGACGAGGTCGGGCGCCGCCGTCATCGCTGCGCCGATCGCCCCCTTTGAGCAGGCACGGCAGCACGCCCGGGAGCTGGTAGAAAAGTATGGCGACTTCTACCTCGTCCACGTGGCAACGCCGCTCGAGTACTGCGAGAAGACGGACAAGAGGGGGATTTATAAGAGGGCCCGGGCCGGAGAGATCAAGGGCTTCACTGGTGTCGATGACCCGTATGAGCCGCCCGCCAAGGCGGACCTCGTGGTAGACTGCGAAAAGCAATCGGTACGGTCCATTGTGCACCAGATCATCCTCCTTCTTGAGAGCCAGGGGTTGCTGGACAGGTTTTAGAGGGTATGTCTCTCCATGATGAGCGGCGGGAAGGGAAAGAGCAGTTCAGGGGACTGAGTCGGATGCGGCCATATCTTCAGATGCGACTGCGGCAATGCTTGGTACTGTACTGTACAGTATCAATATGTGCCACAAGGGTAGACTGATGGAATAGAACACTGATGAATCCACGGGCAATCTTGAAGGCTGCGAGAATCCGACCTGGATTTGCTCCTCGCTATGTACCTTCGTAGCGCTAACAGTCCTTCCCGAAGACCACTTGACTAGCGTCGGGTGATTGCAGGTTCCAAGGTTGTCGGGCTGCATTCCCCGGCGCCTAGCGACCAGCCACGGCATGGATGACTTTAGCTACAGCCCGTGGCGGTAGAGGTAGAATGGGAAGCACTGCGTACCAACATGATATGTATACTTATCCTTCCCTCCTCTCCCTGCTATTCCGTCTGGTGGGAGATTAATTATACTTTTTTAATTCGTCTCGTTATTCGTAATACCGAGTCAATCCGCTTTGCGCCGCTGACCAAGACGCTTGATTCTGTTGAGCAGCTGGGGACGGCCTGAAGCACCCGTGGATGGAACTGAGGGGGAGCAAATCACAGTTGCAATGAGTGGTTCGAGCGGTTAACACATCAGACAGTAAGGTTGACCTGCATGATGAGGTAGCGGCACTGTGCTGTCGCCGTGGCAGCCGTGTTTGTGGCCTTCCAGTTGTGCTGGCAGCCTTAACAGCACAGTTAGCGTACTGTACCAGAAGCTGCCGAATCACATTGGGCTGCAAATAGAGAGTCAACACCACCCAATGCCCTTGGAGAGTTGCGCCTCGTACGAGATCGATCGGTTTTAGGCACGAACCAGTCAATCCAAGCTTCATCTATCGATCATCTCGCCATTCCGCACAGCACAGCCGACTTAGCTTGCCCGCATCGGAACAATCGCAGTGCCTTGCAACAGCTGAAGGTGGCACAAAAAAAGCGGCCGGGGTCTTGGAACTCTTGTTTTCTGCCGGGTGTGGACGACCAGCACAGCCAACTTGGCCACCAACTCGACCAACTTGATCCAACGTCTTGCAACCTGCCCGCTTGCGCCGTAACATACGGCGTGGGTGTGTTGCATTTCGCCTCTTTTACCCCCCTTGGCGCCCACAGCCGCAGCCTCCCGTCTTTGGGGCGGGACATCCACCCTGACATGGTCCACCATGCCGTCCTCTAAAGACCGAGATGCCGACGTCGTCGACGAGCGCCCGCGCGAGAAGCGACACCGGTCTAAGAGCGAGCGCAAAGACCGAGACAAGGACGGAGATCGGGACAGAGAAAGAGAAAGAGAAAGAGAGAGAGACAGGGATCGGGATCGGGATCGGGATAAAGACAGAGACAGGGACCGGGACAGGGAAAAGGACAGGGACTCAGCCTTGTCGTCGTCTCTCCGCTATCACCGTCATAAGCCGTCCAAGCCGTCCAAACTGAGGCCTACCGACAGCGACACGCACTCTCGGAGCCACCGACGGCACAGGTCGAAGGAAATGGAGAAGGATGACGACCAGGAATACAAGTCGGCGGCTGCCACGTCCATGACCGAACTGGTACCGGAGCTATCGAGAGGTTTGGGCAGCGAGCGGGGGAGCGCCCCGTATCCGTCCTTCAGCAAAGCGCATAGCAAGGAGTTTCTCCACAGCAAGGAGGATATTGCAGCGACGGCTGCCCGGCGGACCGATCCGCTTACGCCGGATGCCACTGATTTGGGAAGCAGTGAGATGAGGCGGTCCAAGTCCGTCGATTCGCCTGCAGCAGCCCGGAACTCGCCCAAAGAGCCGCGACAGGACGACAGGCCGCCGTCTCCCCCAGACACTGATCTGTCAGCTCAGAAAGACAGACCTGCGAGAGAGAGGCCCGAGACGCCGGTGTCAGTAAAGGAAGCACAATCCCCAGTGCAGCGGTCTTCGTCTAGAGGCTCGTTTGTTTCCAGGTCCGCCTCTAAGCATGAACCTAGATCAAGGGTGTCCAAAGCATCAAGTCAAGCCACATTCGTTCAGAGGGAGGCGCATTCGCCAAAACCCGCGCAAGGCGATAGATCAAGAGCAGCAAATTCCGAGGTAACTGAGATAACCGACATGTCTACTCTGGAGCCCAGCTCGGCCGCAACAACGGCTATCCCCAAGCGGTCTGCATCCACAGCCAAGCCGCCATCCGTCGATGTGGCCGATTCATCCCCCGAGTCGGTCGTAGACTCGTCACCCAAGACACCAGTACATACACCCCAATTCCCGCCACCACCCATGGTGCCTGAAAAGCATCACTATGCTACATCGGACATACCTACCCCTTCAGCAACATCGGCCTTTATCCCAGGCGCCCCTGCGCCTCCACCGCCTCCGCCGCCCCCTCCTCCGCTCAATATCCAAGATGTACCGCGGGTAGACTACCTTATGCAGAATGGCGGGCTGCCGCACCCCGTTCCCAGGACGTTTCTCTCGGTTCTGCCCCGCCAAAACGGTACGAGGCCTTCTAATCCGCCGCTCCAGGGCGCCGAAACGCTGTTTGCCCCGTTTTTCAATCTTCTCAATCAATACCAGACGGTGCTCTCGGGTCATGGCTCCATCGCGGTGGCGACAGGCCATCGGACCGTTGCCCGCCGTCTCCTCGAGCGGCTCGAGAATGTGTTCTCCCGGGATCTCCCCGCCGAGGGTTGTTCGTGCATCATGTGTGAACACCTAGGCGAGCCACGCAGGGGTCTGGGGTGGGGGGAGGTGCTCGAGAGGGTCAGCGGAAGGATCGACCTGCCGGCTTGGCCTCCGTTTGACTTCTCCCTACTCAGCAGCAAGGCGGTCGAGGACCTGGCAGACGTCCCGCCACGGCCGTCCTCGCCCGTCAAAATGGATCCGGACATTGCCGAGGAGTTCAGGGAACACTACCTCCGCCAGAGCCAGCGTGTGCGAGCTGCGGTCGCCAAGTGGATGAGCAACTGCGAGAAGACCCCGGCGCCCCCGCCGCAGGATATCGACGACGAGACGCTGGCCTTTGCCATCCTGACCAACCTCGACCCGGAAGACCGGCCGTACTTCAACGCCCTGCTCTCGGGCTCGCGTGAGCTACAGTCGGCGATGCGCGCCCCGACCCCGGTCCGCAAGCACCGCAACGATTTCATCGTCAAGGCCGGCCTCTCACTGCAGCGGCTGTACCGCTTGCCGCAGGCGCCCCGCGACGCCGAAACGGCCGTGTACCTCGTCAAGAACGGCGGCTGGGTGCACGACCTGCTGTGCACCATCTCCGACATCAGCACCTCGGAATGGGAGATCCTCACGTCGGGCCGCTTCGACGGCTTCCTGTGGTCGGGTGCCGAGATCGACGACGGGGCGGACTTCCCGCCATCCGCGTCCCGCATGGCCACCCCGGCAAGCGGCATGTTCCCTTCCCCCTCCCGCATCATGAGCCCGCTTGGTGGAGTAGGGCCCAGGCCCATGTCCCGGACCACAACCCCCTTTGGCGCCGGCGGCCCCTATTCCCGCGGCCCGACGCCAGCCTCGTTCGTCAGCGGCGCATCCTCGTCGTACCCTTCGCGTGGTGCGACCTCAGCCGTGACGCACGACGAGGAGACGGAAATCGCCGTCGTCGCCGAGCTGGAGCGCGAAATCTTCAACGGCATGGAGGCGCTCGAGGACGCGTTTGAAAAACTCCACGAGCGCGCCATGGCCGTGCGCGAGGCGCTCCGTCGCCGCGGCGCCGCGCTGCAAATAAGCCTGCAGCAGCGCCGCGGCGGGTTCGGCGGGAGGGGGATTGATGTCCTCCCGCTTTCGGGCGGGAGTAGTGGGGTTTATGACCGTCCCGCCTGGGCGGTGGGTGGGGATGATGAGAGTGTTGGTGACGGGGCGGATAGTGAGTGGGGCGGGGACGATATCAGTGAGCTTGCGCCGGATGATTCGGCGAGTCAGGTCAGTAGTAATAGGCTGAGGAGGCCGAAGAGACGGAGGGAAAGGGCGACGCCGGCTATGATTGAGGAGGAGGATGAGCAGTGATTGTTTTGGTCTCTTTGGGAACGCAAATATGATATGATGGGATTTCTATTACATGTTTATGTTTATGAGTGTACATGGACATGTTATGCTCCGGGACTCGGGGTTTGTTAGTCATGATATGATCCCTTAGGCAGGCAGGCATGAGGCATTGGTAACTAGTTGGCTTCTGATGATGCTTAGTCTCTTGTCTTTTGGCTTGTGGGGTTTTCAAGTCGTTGTCTTGGTGATGGTGGAAAGGGTAGTCAGTTCTGTCATGGCAAGGCGTTTCCGCTGCGATACCTCTCTCTGTTTAGCTGTTTCCCTTCCACTGCTTGGCTGTTGTAAATCACTGGAGCTAGGTTACTACTGCTGGGGCGAATTTGAGAATGGTGTTTTTTCCCGAACAGGGTCGTTGTGTGTGGGAGATGGGCAAGCTGGCGGCGGACTGTATGGACGGAGGGGCCGCGGGCTGGTTACCGTTACCTTCTTCCTCGTCGGCGATGCTATGTTCTCGGGTTTGTTAGGTGCTGTTTGAGGATGGCTGAAGATTGCTTTTATACATACGAGTAAAAGTACCGTATGTGCTCTGCATCTTCGAGCGGTCTGGTGTGTTTAGCAGTAGCGGTTCTAATCACAACTACGCAAACGACAATCGGAACCGCCATGGGGATGCCTTCAAGGGGGTATGTATCAGCTCCCTAGGTTCAGCACCTATGTAAGAGACGGCAAAGGCACAATCAGGTTCAGATATTCTCTGTACTAATAGTATACTCCGTCAATGTTGTGAGTACTTGGACGATGGCCTCGAATAGGGGGCAGTCTTGGGTGTTTGTTTATCCCAAGTCTAGAAAAGGCTAGTATCCCTGTTAACTTGGAATACTGTGGAGACGGATACCAGATAAACGTTCGAGTTTTCAAGCAGACTTTGGCCAAAGTATGCAAGTTCCTCGCCAGTGGAAACTCATCTCCCAGCTTGTCAACAAGACGGGCTACACGAAGAGAGTAAGTAATACAACACTCAAAAGGCTTCAAACGCTTCAAACCGGGCAAAACGTATATACGGGACGGAGTCCAACAGATGCACCTGCAGTTCCAGACCCCTGAGAAAGAAGCCAAAATAGTCCTGGGGGCTTGACTCCTTGAATATGAAACTGGCCGGTGGTAGTCTCTATTCATGTGCACCGAAGTACAGTGCTAACTGTATGTACAAAGAAAACCCGCCGTTGCCTCACACAGGAAACGGGAACAACGTGGTCCCCCAAACCGGAGTGGACTCGGCCGGCATTATCTCAGCATGCGTCATTCAGCATTTCACCCCGCCTCAACTCCCGAACCCCTCTCTCACCTCCAAACAGCTGCCCCTGCCGAACGACGACCCCACCCACCTGTGCGGGACGGCCGCCCGGGATCTTGTACAGTACCCTTCACACATCACTTGTCAGTCATCAGTCATATCCGGGGAATTGGCTTCAGCCTTTTAGTCTGGAAGCTAAACTAGATGGATAATAGCTTAATAAGTTAGGTAGCATAGTTTGGGGTAATGGATAAGCTTGGGGTGGGTTTTGGAGTCGGGTGCTATTTTCCTGTCAAATATATGTCCCAACTCCTGAACTTTGCCAACAGTCACCGTCAGCTTTCTATCCTATCATCTGAGCAATTGGCTGATTTCCGGAGGTATTTCGAGCCGCCGGATGTGCTATCTGCTGTATCCATTACACAGAGGACCGAACGATCTAGCATCTATTAATATCTGGCTGCTACTTCATAAACGCTAGACAGACCCCATTCCCCTCTTCGATTTGAATTTGGATCATACCCGCTCTCTCTGTCAGTCCCACGCCGGTATTCTACCTACTCTAGCATTTGCTTAATCCCAAACCTGTTTCCCGTATCGACGATTGTGTCAACAGACGCGAGACACCCCTTGATAGTCCAACAGCAGAGACAGCAGCCATGGCGCAAAAACCAGACGCAAAGGTGCCGGAGCTGCTGGACCTGACCATCGACAACATCACGCCCAACACGATCCGCATCAACTCGCAGAGCTCCGACGCGCGGCTGACGTACCTCATGGCGCGGCTCGTCACACACCTGCATGACTTTGCTCGCGAGACGCGGCTGAGCACCGACGAGTGGATGGCTGCCATCAACTTTTTGATCGGCTGCGGCAAGATATGCAGCGATGTCCGGAATGTGAGCGGGCCCCTTATGATGATGCCATGACCCCTTGCCAGAGAGGAGCACGGCTGATGGTTAGGTCCCTAGGAATTCATCCTCCTCTCCGACGTTCTCGGCCTATCGCTGCTGGTGGACAACATCAACCACCCCAAACCGCCGCTGGGGACCGAGGGCTCCGTGCTGGGGCCCTTCCACACGCACGACGCGCCCGTGCTACCCAACGGGGCGAGCATGACGTCGGACCCGGCGGGGGAGCCCATGCTGGCCGTGTGCACGGTGCGCGACACGCAGGGAAGGCCCATCCCGGGGGTCAAGGTCGACATTTGGGAGACGGACAGCTCGGGCCACTACGATGTGCAGCACGCCGACCGCGACGCGCCCAGCGAGCGTTGCGTCATGGTCACCGACGACCAGGGCCGCTTCTGGTTTAGGGGCCTCAAGCCCGTCAGCTACCCCATCCCCCACGACGGGCCCGTCGGCAAGCTGCTCCAGCTTTTGAACCGTCACTGCTGGCGCCCGGCACATGTGCATTTCATGTTTGGCAAGGACGGGTGGGACCGGTTGATCACGTTCGTTTCTTCCCCCCTTTTATTTTTCCGTTGGGATATCATGGCGAGCATCGCAGGCTGATATGCTTGACCTCACAGGGCGCTGTATCTCCGGGGTGATCCGTATGAAAAGTCTGACGCCGTGTTTGGCGTCAAGAAGAGCCTTGTGATTGACCTCGACAAGGTGGACAAGGAGACGGCCAAGGAATATGGCGTCGAGGAGGGCATCTGGCTGCTGAAGCACGACTTTGTGCTCACGACGCAGGAGGAGACCGAGAAGCTGAGGGACCAGTTGGCTATCGAGGCTTTGGAAAAACTAGGCCTCAAGTTGAAGTTGGTGGATCATCTTCCAGTGCCTGATCTAGATTAAACAAATGTCAAATCATAAGCCGTCTGCTGCGGTTTCCAAATGTCAGAGCCACTTACCAGGTCCCAATATGCTATTCCTTCTGGTGCAATGTGGTGGGCCTCGATCTCTACTGCCTCCAACCGCGGCCAATAAGGCTCCTGATTCGAGCTGCCAGGGTGATCTGTGTCAGGCTAAAACAAGATCGGGCTGGTAGGAAAGTACATCCTCGACACCGAAAGCCCCTAGTT
The DNA here is from genome assembly GCF_033297395.1 of Canariomyces notabilis. Classification (NCBI taxonomy): domain Eukaryota; kingdom Fungi; phylum Ascomycota; class Sordariomycetes; order Sordariales; family Chaetomiaceae; genus Canariomyces; species Canariomyces notabilis. The sequence goes on from NW_027041823.1 coordinate 1,875,434, forward strand.
TGAAGCGGAAGGCCTGGTTGCCCAATCTGTGTTGCCCAGATGACACTCGTGGTGGATGGTATCTGACTTTGGGGGTGTGGCGGCAGTCAGCGTGGGTTGGTGACGCCACAGTTGGTCCAGATGCGTACCACGCTTCCGATCGTCGAGGAAGGCATCCGTGCCCTGCTAATCCTGCTCCAGGGAAGGCTTCATCGTAGGAGGACAGATTTCAACTGATGAGATAATGTGTGTAACACGGTGTTGAGATTGTTCGCTTCAATGAGTACCGCTTGTGCCTTGTTGGGTTCTTCTTCACGACTTGCGTCGCGTATGCCCTCCTTCCAGAGGGAGGAAATGTTGAGAACTTACCCGTCTAATCACCGTGATGGCCCGTTCCTTGCGTGGAGGTGGCTAGCTTGACCACGGTCTCCAAGTACCCGGCAGTGCCTCCATACTTGGCAACGATGGCTTGGAAGTCAGGAGAGGAAAGTTGCGTCGTCCTCTTGCGTCCGACCAAGGCCGCATTGCGCGTGCTGGGAATCCGCAACATCTCTTGCTCAACCTCCCAGCCACAATCTCTTGCAATGTCCGACAGCCATACCACCAGCGACGAGTATGCGGTATCAGCCTTAGTCTTGTCCTTGGGCACTGGTGCTCGGAACTTCTCTCCGGAGAGATTGTGGCTGCAACACGGAATCGCAATGAAAGGGCACTCGGACATGGCGGCAAGAATAGGAGTCCAAGGGGTGAGCTCGTCAGCATGGTTGGAAATGATGAATGTACCTTTGGGGAAGCAGCCGTCGTGGATCAGCTTCTCATTGAAAGTATCACTCGAGACGTCTGCTAGACCTTCTCTGCTGACTGGCGGCGGAAGGAGGACAAGCTGGCGCAGCGAATCTTGGATACCGTCAGAGGTCTGCAACTGCGTGTTGTAGTTGGCCCATGATTTGCGCGAGCGCGCATCGAAGCCCCATCCGGCGAAGCCTTCTCGGTTGAGAATATGAACCAGGAGCCCGTTGCCACATCCAATGTCCACAAAGCCGGGAAAGGGTTCCTGGCTGTACATGTCGGCCCACAGCTCGATCAGAAAGGCTGCAATGCAGAGATCCTCAAAGACATGTTTGACCGGGTCGGTCACCTCGGCCCAGCTCTTTATGAGATCCCGAGCATACTTCTGCTTGAGCCCCGTGTACGTGTCCTGCACCCGCGCTTGGGGCACCAGCTGGTCATGGTGAACTCTCTTCTGATAGCCCTCGACCCGGCCTTTGCCGTGCTTGTGGATGACTTCCAGCAAACGCAGGGCAGTTCTCGTCAGCTTGACCGAGGAGCGGTCAGCCTCGTCAAAGAACAAGTACGAGATGGAGATGGACCCGCGCAACTCCGCGGCAATCCATTCGTGCAAAAAGGCTATCCCCCTAACTACGGGGTGATAGAAGGGCATCTCGGAAGCGGAAGAGACGTGAGGGAGGTAGACGACAAGCGTCTGTTGAACGGGAGCCCCAAGACTCTCATGGCTGTAAGAGGGACTTTGATAGAACACACAGGTCTGATCAAGAGGTTGGTCCCTCAGTGTGTTCCTGGGAATGAGCTTGCGGACCATGCATCGCCGGAGCTCAAAGCCGACAAATGAAGGGATGTCCGGGGTGCATTCGGCTCCGGATGGCTCAGCGGAGGGCAGGGCCTCGGGTGCGTCATAGAGGATATTGGCGCGGAAGAGCCATGACGAGTTGATGTTGGGGTTCTGAATGAGGTTGATCATGACACTGTTAAAGACGGAAGGGCCGAAGGCGCATGGGTGGCGAAACAGCGGCCGCCAGGTCGCCGTGTCACCGCCGGTCCTGGCCTCTTGGACGACGACCGGGCTTGCATCGACCGGCAACTCATCGGGTTCGAATCCCATACGTTTTGCCGAATTTAGAACTGAGAAACCTCTTGACAGGGCTGGGCGAGGCGAAATCGCCAAGTACTGTACGATTTTTTGGAAGGAAAGAATGGTTGAGCTTCGACCCACCCTCGAAACAGTCATTGCAAGCTTCGTTGGTTACAGGACATCTGGGCCTCTAATGTTACCCTCCCTTGAGCCTTCTTGGGCTGAGTGAAGGGAAGAAAGAGATCGGCCATGAGAGAGGCCTGGACAGGCCGACACAAGGTACGTACCTAGGTAATTGAGGCCTTTCAATGAGAAGGGTTGCTCCAAATTGCCGCGTTGGAAGCGTATCTTCGTAGGGTACTGAGTACCTTAGTGTATTCCAGAAATGGGTTAACGTTGATTCACAATTCAAGCAGCCAAACACCACCAACAAAACTTGGACATTGACTGAGAGATCATGTGCCCAGCGTGGCAGGTGACAATGATGTTCATGACGGATCAGGTACCAGCAAAGTACTAGGTAGACAAGACGGGAGGGGCGAATCTGACGGCCAGACCCGGCCAGCGACGCGCCTGGTTACCGCCACCCGAGCGACCCATTCGAGTGGCCAGTGCTGCAGTCGGCTTGATGCCTTGTGGCCTTGCAGCGGTCAGCGCCCCCACATTATCTTCTCTCTTCCCCTCACCTGTTTCCTTTCCATCGCCTTCCCTCTTCCACCCATCTTGCCATCATCAACATTCTCGACCGCATCGCTTTTCTGGCAATCAAGGTACATAAACCTCGCGTCTTCCCACCTACAGAATCTTTTCCCACCCGCCAAAGACACCGATCTACACCGCCCATTAGCGAGACACTACCACAGTCGTCGGTCGCTATTCTCACATCCCCTCTACACAACAACCTTCTCCCAGGGTACCCAGAAAACTCCGAGTTTATGTCAGGCGCAATCGAGATCCAGAATCTCAAGAGCCGCGGTACGTCAACACCATCGTCATTGTCGCCGAAGGATTGGGATGCCGCCAATCGGTTCAATCGCCTGCCATACTGCATTGAACCGAGCGACATTCCCAACCGAGCACTTATCAGCATTATACCTTGACGTGCAATTACTGACTAGAATCGCCACATAGACCCCTTCGCCGAAGCCGACGAGGACTCGGGACAGACTACTCAAACCCAGGAGTATATCCATATTCGCATTCAGCGTATGTCTGCCTACCCCGACTGACTCACCCTGTGTCACGTGGTGGTCGTGTTGTGTTGATTCGCATCACACCGCATCACACCGCATCGCGCCGTTGCCGCATCGCCGCATTTCTCAGATCTGATGACTAACAATCTTCCCTGCAGAGCGTAATGGACGCAAGACCTTGACCACGGTGCAAGGTATTCCAAGCAAGTTTGATCACAAGAAGATCCTTAAGGTCATCAAGAAGGAGTTCGGTACGTCTTGGATTATGCTAGCCGCAGGCTTGAGAGTGGCGTGGCACTAACTGGCGGCACAGCTTGCAATGGCACCATCATTAGTGACACCGAGTCCAAGGGTCTTGGCGAGGTGATCCAGCTGCAGGGCGACCATCGCATCAAGATCAAGGACTTCCTCGTCGACCCCGAGAATGGTCTCGGCCTCGATGAAAAGACCATCAAGGTACGTCATATTCGAGCCACGAGCTGCTTTCCCATGATCATGTGCTAATCTTCCTCCAACAGATTCACGGCTTCTAAGTCGAGCATGTCTGGCACGCCGCCGTTCTGCTCGGACTCCTAAGAGGAGCGCCCTTCCGGGGCGGGGCTTCACAGGAGTGAAACTATTAAGTTCGAGCGATGAGAAGGGCCCCCAATGATGGGGCTCTGCGGCATGCACACATGATACCCGACGAGTTGGTGACTTGCTTCCTCTTTCCCTAGCAATGAGTGCTCTGAGAGGGATGGTGGTTTTATTTTTTGCTCTTCGGACCGTTTGCTTGGTCGCTCCCTGGGCGCTAGTGGATAGGACGGCAATGACCTGCATGTCCTTCGTTTTAGCGAGTTCGCAGGTCCGGTAGACTTAGGCAATTGAGACCTCTTAGCAAATTCCTCTATGATCGTCTGGCCAGCGCCGCTCTGACTCTCAAGGTATTGCCGTGGCAGACAAATATTGTCTACAGCATACACCCGCAAAACTCCTGTACGCTGCTAACCACCTTACATGTGTGTATCTGATCAGATGTGCAGATCTCGAGCAAAAGGAGAACCCCAGAACTCTGAAGCACAACAAACGCCGCCGAACGCCCTTCCCCGCCGTTGATACCATACACACATTTACATCCATACATTTAGTCCATTAACAGCCATCCCCTAGAGATCCCGGGCGGCATTGCCGTACTCCATGATGCGGATGGCCAGCTTGCCGGCCTCGTAGCACACGCGCCGGACAAGGGTCAGCAGCGGTATGTCTGGGTAGTCTGTCCGGTTCGAGTGCAGCTGGCCCAGCAGCGCCACCATGCTCACAAAGCTGGCGATGGAAAACACGCTGATGGACATGGACGTCTCCTTGCGTATGTTGATCTTGCGCTGTGTGATGTGGTAGATTACCGTTAGTGTCTGTCAACGGGTTAGTCTGTGTTTATTATGTTATACTGGGAGGACAGGGGTTGGCGAGGAGGTGGGAACGGGCGAGATTGAGATGTGAAGGGGATTGTTTACGGTTGAGATGAGGATCCAGGCCGGGAGCACCAGTCGCGGATCTTGAAACCCTCCGGCGAGGTGCAGCACCCATGAGGTGAGGTAGCCGTTTATGGCGTTGATGGTTAGCAGCCGGACGAGGGTTGCTTGCGGCGTGTAGTTCAGGAGCCTGTGAATGTGTTAAGACCAGAAAGGTTCTCCTTAAGAGAGAGAGCGAGGGGGCAGCAGACCAGCGTGACATGAGACAGTCAGTGAAGAAGAATGAGAGGTACCCTGCCGCGCAGCACTACGGTGGTGAACGATATCGGTCAGTGATTTTTCTGTACTCCTGTGTGCGCCCCCTTTACTTACCCAGATGGTGGCCAGCAGCGTCTCGGTGAGACGGAGTCTGGCCTCAAAGGTCGCGTCGTAGCCAGATGATGCTGGCGGCGACGACGGCGGTGATGGTGATGATGATGTTGACGATGATGATGATGGAACCGTCGTCCCATGACTACTCCCATCGTCGCTTCGCCCGAGTCTCACTCTGCCTAGGGCGCCGTCAAGTCCACCGCCGCCGAGAAAGGTCAGGTGCAACATGGCCAGCAGACGGAGGGCATTGGGCAGGCCAAACACCACGCCCGGGGCGATGGAGACCAGCCGGCAGGCAAAGAGCAGCGGGTACCATGTCTTGGAGACGCCCAGGACAACGGCGACGCGGGGTTGGAGGAGAGATGATCGCACCGTTCCGGCGCCGGCGCCGGCGCCGGCGTGATCGGCGGCGGTGGTGGTGGTGGTGACTACTTTGACATTCTCACTGCTGCTGATGCCGGTGCCGGTGCCGCCCACCCCGGTGCCGGGATTGGGGGCCGAGGAGGGGCGGTGACTAACAGCAGTGGTAGTACCGGTAGCAGCATAGTCGAGGCTGGATGCGGAGGTTGAGGCTGGGGCTGCTGGGGTCGCAGCCGTAGTAGCGGGGTCCCGGCTATGGTAAGGGGATCCGTTATCCGCCCGCGGATGCTGCGCGGCTGGCTTCGCGAGGCGGTACATTCAAGAGGCCTTTCCTGTCCCCATGGAGCATCCAATTCAGGTTTGACTCCCTAGAAAAAGAAGTTGGAATTTTGTCAGGAGTTAACTTTTGGGAGTCGACTCTGGGCCGGATGGAATAAGCGACGCAATGATAACCTGGAACGGCACAAAGTTGAGATAAAGCCCTGGGTGTCCTTCTGAGGTCTGAGGTCATCCATGTTGCAGGGCTACCTATCGATTCCAGGCCCTTTGAGGTCCTGCGGGGCAGGTGGTTCTCGGGCTCTTTAGCTAGCGAACGATTGAAGTTTGGGGGCAGCGATGGGACACATCATTGGCTAGAATGCTTCAGGGCCCCGTGTTTTATTTTCTCGACGGATTGGAAATCTTGAGCTCCCAACACCATCAAGCACGGCATACGATCAACGACGCCATTTTTTGACGCCGACGCCGACGGCGCAAGATAGAGATCGAGAGCCTTTGGTTCATTGTGACCAGCTTCCGGCGCAAATTGTCTCTCCGAAGCGGGCATCGTACAGGGGAGACGTTCAGTTCAATACTCGGGGGATCCATCATGTCGTCGGCGAAGCTAGGTCTGAGGGCCCGGGGAGTGCTCTCCATGCGGGTGACAGGTCCTGCGAGGATAACAGCGGCTTCCTTTACCACGTCTCAGTGCAGGACAGGGGCAGGTGCGTACCGAGCTCACTTGGAAAGCTTCGGTGGGCGAATATCGGAACAGCCGTCGCCCTCGGCGCAACAAATGGGGCCCCGGAGAGATATGAAGGACGTGGCCAACTTAGCCTTATCGGTGCTCCTTCCTGGTACGTGTGTTCCCGGCGGCAGTTCTCCATGAGGCCGCAAGCAAGGAAGCGGACAGAAACCGGTGCTGACTTGCCCGTCTCGCACGAGCACACCAGCGACCTTTGTGCTTCCCCCGTTCTCCGAATTCCCCCCAGGCTTGAAGCAAAAGCTCAAGATGCTCTACACCTGGGCTATCTACAAGATACAAGAGACAGCCACCAACCTCGCGATAAAGATCGCCTCCAAACCCTCCATTTTCAGGAGAGCCCTCCTCAAGACCAACAGGTCATCCGACATCCTCACCGCGAAAGCTCTCCACCGTACCCTGGCCGAGGCGCTCGCCGCCGGCGACAAGAACACCATCGCCAGGATCTGCCCAAGGAAGTTCTCCGCGCCTCTGCTCACGAGTATTGACGCCCGCCCTCGGACGCGCCGCTACGGCTGGGAACTGGTCACCTACACAAAGACGGCGTATTACCCGACTATCAAGGCCCAGAGGCTGGCCCCGCTCTTGCCCACCAAGGGCTCTCCGATTCTCAGGCAGGTGGTGGTTGCCATTTCGAGCCGGCAGCGCCGTGTTGTCTACGACGCCCAAGGCCAGGTGGTGCCGGGGAGCGAAAAGGAGATGGACGTCATCGAGAACGTGGCCATTGGGTGCATCATAGATGGGCATACGTATAAGCAGGGTGATTGGCGCATTCTCGGCAGCGTCAAGCCCTCGACGCTCGAGGGTCACCAGCGCGAGAAAAGGTTTGCGGAGCGGTCGAATGCGCGTCAACAGTAGTAAAGGAGGCTGGCATAGCTGGTGTGATCCATGTACAACACTCTGTAAAACAGTTTGATACACTAGATGCTGCGTTGGCGGCAGGGCAGCCGTGGCTTGGAGTTGATGAACAAGGCCTCCTTGTCGACCCGGTGCCTTGGATTTGTAATCTCACACTCGATGTATGACACCTCAAGTCTGGTGAATCAAACGCCTCTATGTCCGTGCCAAACTCGATTCAACAATGAAATCAGCTTAGTGGCCTTCGGAGCCATCATCTCTTTACCCTTTAGAGGCACCGTAACACCAACCACTTCCGCGCTTGGCCTGGCTCAGGAGTTCAATCTACTCTCAATACCATGTATCCCGGTCGTTCTCCACCTCCTCTAGATCATCATCCTCATACTCTTTATGTACAGCCCCCTATAACCTACGCATATTGCTGTCGATGGACTCCTAGGCGCGTTTTTATGGGTGCGAGGGCGAGTAAATTCAAAAAGCAAAGCCCTTAGCTCACTTTGAAGGGAGCAAGATATCACGGCAACAGTCTCTTGACGGGGAGAACACTGATGGAAAGAAGCTCGCTGGAGTGATTCAAAAGCAGGGTGAACTGCTGGTATTGAATTCTCTGCCTGTGATATCCAAGGCAACAACCCTTCCTGGTACGTTCAACTAGCGATTTGAGCTCGTACGGGGCTAACGAAGAACCCCAACGATGGCTAAGTTGAGTGAGATACGAGCTGCGCTGGGCTGACGCCTTCTGCTCAAGACCGGCCGTAGTTAACAGGCATCGTGGCGTCCACACCAGAAGAAAACTCTCGACGTCCCCAACCTCAACCCTAGATCCACGGCACGTCTAGAAGAACCTCCCAGTGGTCTTGGCAATGCCGGGCGCATCAGACGACGCCTCCGTCTCATCGCCGACGCCCCCATCGCCGCCCACATCCTGGCCGCTGTACGACGACGCATCGAGATAAGCCGGGCGATCAAGCGCATCAAACCTCCGCCCTTTAGCCCTGGCCATGACGTACTGAATCGCCAGCCGCAGCACCAGCGCGCCAAAGCCCCAGATCAGCCCGCCCAGGGGAGCGGCCACAAACGCGCCAAAGGCACCCCAATCACCCGTAAACAGCCCCTGCTGCAAGAGCATCAGCTCCGCTCCGAGCCGCGCGTCGCCGTAGTAGGCGGTGCCGAACAGGAACACGGTGAACAGCCCGCCGAGGCCGCCAACCACAACCTCGAACCCGCGCCACCAGTAGCAAGCATCCGACAGGCCGAGGACGAGCACAGGAATGGTGGCGGCCGAGACGAGGTCCGAGATGAGGTAGATTTGCAAGATGGAGGGGGCGCGGATGGCGATGACGACGACGGGGATCATGATGAGCACGACCCCTCCGCGGATCCACCAGATGTTGAGCCGGTTGCGGAACAGGTCGTTGGACGCGGAGGTCACCATGGCCGACTGCAGCGAGTCGAACGAGGCCGTGCTCAGGGTGACTGACATGACCACCACGATGCCCACCACCCAGCTCGGCAGCTGGCCTAGCAGCGCGAAGAAGGCGACGGATCCGTCGACGGGCGCGTCAGGCGGGCCGGGCCAGACCCCGGACCAGGCGGCGATTAGGCCGGTTGAGCCTACCAGGGTGAGGATGGCTAGGATGGCGACGGTGGCGGAGGATACGCCGATCCAGAGGTCGCGGTCGGTTTTGGAGGCGAAGGTGCGTAGCCAGTAGTGAGACTTTGAGGTGGTAACGTTAGACAATGATTGACGTAGTGGGATAGGGGAAAGGGGTGGATTTGGAGATGGAAGAGCATACCAGGAAAAAGCCGTTTGTTAGGATAGCCACGGGGAGAATGTAAATGAGCTGCCACCCCAGGAGGTTGGCCTGGGTAAGCCCGGAAGAGTCAATAAGGCTCCGGTCAATCTCAGTCTCGGCGCCGATGGTAATAGTTGCGATTATGACCAGCCCAATCACCATTACTCCCTGGATGTTGTCCGTGAAGAAGGAGATCTTGAAACCTCCCATAGCTTGACTCGACCTGTCAGCATCACTCGCGCAAAGAACGTACCGGCAGATCTTACATGTGTAGATGGTTGTGACGATGCATTCCACGATCAAGACGGGTAGCCCATCAAGGCCCGTCAGGAGATTAATGACCTGACCAACGGCGGACAGCTCCGAGACCATGTACAGGAAGAGCGTCACGAGAGTCATGAAGCTAAGATACAAGGCTGCAATCCTGCCGTACCGCTGTCTGGTCCACTCGGTGAGGACGAACCCCTGAGGGCACTTACGCCTGATGATTGGGCCAAGTACAGCGAAGATCAGCAGGGGCAGAGCGGAGGACAGGGCGTATACAACCACGCCCTGGACTCCAGCAAGTGTGGCGAGCTGAGGGTAAGCGAAGAGGATCGAGGATCCAAGGGCTGAGGAGGTTAGTGCGTCAATAGGCGTTTGATTGGGAAAGGGTGAAAGGGGGAAGGGGTAGATCGGAGCGGCAGCACGTTTCCCACGCAAGCATTAACTTGATCGAGTAATCACGGTACAATCTCAGCTTCGTTTCCACAAGTTTGCTGGTTCTCCCCCGCTCGACACTCGGTGAACCGAGAGAGATGGGGGTTGGAGCCAAACGCAAGACTTGCTTCAACTCGGCGCCCGTAGTGAGCCGCAATCCTCACCCCTCGAACCCGCTGTCTGCAGTGTCCCCCTCATCTCACTGACGAGGATTTCGGAGACGCTGGAGGTGCGGGAGCAAGGGATGAAGATCTGGTGAGGTTGGGGTACGAACCTGTGATCTGCCTCTGGCCCTGCCTTTGAGAAATCAGGGCGGCCGTTCAATATCACTCATCGAGTCTGGCGAGAGAAGCTCCATTGAGCTGTCGCCCGGTTCTGTCTCGTGCCGAAAATGCTCTCGGGTTGTGGTGTTGCTACCGCTCTGATCTTGGACTGCCACATGGGGCCTCGGCTGCATTCATCACTCACCGGATGCGATGAAGTTCAAGGCGAGCGGCAGAGCTGTGCGGAGAACAAGATTAGCAGTTCTTCTTTCCGGGTTAACCGAGATAGACGGCGTATCGTCCATCGCTTGACAACACAACAAGCTGCTCTCACAGCTGTCGAGAGAAGGCATCCTAACCCGTCTGAGTCCTGTTGCCTGCCAGGAACTCTCCTTTGCTCTGGTTCCTGAACTTCCAGGCAACGCTTGTCCCAACCGCCCTGTGAATCTGTGTTAGCATGGAGAGATCTTCGGATGGCTGCCAAGAGCAAAGCTTGTTCTCACAGAAAAACTCCATATGTTACGTAGACGAGGGCGTTCGACGCCTGGAACGACGGCTGGCCCATGTCGACGGATGTTCTCTTCTCAGCGGGAGCAAAGGATGAATTCGAGTTGGCGGATATGGCAGGAGCCGCGAGGAGAAAATGATGCTCTGGAGTAGAAAAAAGATTTGTGTCTGGGAAATGAGCCCTTTTTGAAGCCGCCCTAGCAACTGGATCCCTCGCCGGTTTCTGGAGGCTAAACCATGACGAGGGACCTCCCGTCGTGAAAGACCCTGCACCAAAGTAACCTTAGTCAAAAAGCAGCAGGTCATTAGCGTGGGGTGAGCGCCCTGGTGATGCTCGGCGGTTCGCATGGAAGCACCCAAATCCCGAAAACAACAGCGGATACAGGCCGCAAACCTAAGCCCGTTAGCTGACCATTTAGTGGTGCCAAGCATGCAGCCACAGGCTCCATCCCCCACTCGCACACCATCAATACAACCTTCCAAACCCACCTCATCACTGCTCACTTTCATCGGACCACACCTTGATGATTGATAATTCCGTTTGATACTTGGTGCCTCGCGACAGACGTGAGATGGCAACGTCAGGAAGCTATGCCTTGATCAAGGTAAGATACATGCGTATCCCATAACCCCTCCGAGCTCAACTCCAAATTATTAACGAGGACTTAGCTTCCGAGACCTGGAGACAGAATGAACCACTTCCTTCGCTTCCTTTGATCCACAGAGAGAGAGAGTCCACATGGCGTCTGGGTTCGGCGGAGACGCGAGCGTCCCTGCAAACTCCAATGCCAGCGACAAACCTAATGCCAGCGACAAACCTCTCGACAAAAGGATAGGAAGGAGAACAGGAGAAAAGAGAAAGAGAAAAGCAGAAACCCGAGTTTGAACCGTACACCAGATGATTTTCCCTACACATCCGACCGCCCCTCCCAATCCGGGTATCCATGCATGCATCATGATCATCGCCCAAGACGAGAAACCCGCCCCCAAACCGAGACCTTGACCGTTTTTGGAACTCCGAAACCATGGAGACGACGAGCCGAATGAAAAAAAAACAACAACATGCTTTTGAGTCGCTTCATGTCGAAGCGGGGGTGATGGGGGATTGGGTGACAGCTGTGTGTCGTCGTCGCTCAACGGAGTCTCAAGGCCGAAGCCAGCCGAAACATAGAGCGCAGACCGACAAAGCTGTAATGATGAGTGTGAAGTGTGAGGTCGACGAAGCAGTCAAACGCCCGCAGGATTTTCGATGAAATCCCTCCGCCAGCTGCTGATGAGAATGGAATCTTTTGTTGCGGCATTCCTCAATCGAGACGAGGCGCAGGCAACGCAAACGTCAGAGTGGCGGGATTAGTGCGGTGTGGTTTGACCGACCGACCGAAGGGGGAAAGAAAGAATTGGTGAAGTGAGAAATGCCGAAACGAAACCGAGTAGCCGATGATGCGGTACTGATACAACTCTGACAGGTGATGGATAATGATATCGATGAAGTCGATGGCGGATGATTTGGGCTTGACGACCATGGGAGGAATGCTGCTGGTCCTGATCCGATGATAATGGTGACTTTGACCGATGAGAAAGATGACCCCGATGAAGAAGGGAGTGTCGGGGAAGACGTTTGGTTGTGGCGCGACATTGACTTAAGCATCATGGAAGGTATGCTGCTGGTCGTCGGCGCGATTGTCGCGGTCGCGGGTGGGGGTCGTGAGCGGAACTCCCGACGAGGGCTCAACCTGGTGGTACGAGTAACACGTCAGGCCGGTGATGGGGTCCTGGAACGTCATCATTCCAGGCCAGGGACCAAGGTACGACAAGTCGCTGATGTGAGCGGGAGCCTGCACGTTGCGCGGGGGGGAGTAACGTGCGGGGCTGGCGGCGTACGAAGTGAACCGCTGCTCGGTGTTGGCGGCAGACGGGCGAGGCGCGACCGGGCTGACACTGGGCATGGGCGGCCACGGGCGTGCGAGGAGTTCGGGATCAGCGGGGATACCACTGACACCGACCGGCCAATTGTTGGGGTTTGGCAGTGGGCGCTGGAGCGGCCACAAATTCAACAGTGTGTTCGGAGACGCGGGATCGGGCACCCCGGGGATGCCATGCTGGACAAGGCGTCGCGGCGACTCTGGAACCGGCGCAACAGAAGGGGTGGACAAGACCGCGTCGCCGAAGCGGGTTGCGGCACGTGGAGGACGGGCGGGCGTCGAAGCTTGACGGTAGCCGCTGCTGCCAGCGGCACCACCAGCACCACCAAAACGGTTGCCACCGCTGCCAGAAGCACCGCCGGCACCACCAAAACGGTTGCCACTGCTACCAGCGGCACCACCAGCACCACCATAAACCTTGGGCGTCTTCGGCGTGACGGACGATCTCATGGCGAAAGCCTGAGATCGCGAACGGCGGGGCTCCCCAGCGCTACGCTTGAAGACCTTGCGCTCGACTTTGAGGAAGTATTGGCCCATTCTTGTTCCGTTCTGGAAAAAAGCATGTCAGAATCGAATTCAATTGACCAGTGGCGGGTGTTTGGCGGAGAAGACTTACGACCATGCGGATCGCGGTGTCGGGCACGTCGGCCCTGGTGAACTCGACGAACGCGAATGGGCGGCAAGGCGTTCCTGGAACTTGGGAGTTAGCGACTGAGGGAGCGAGAGCCTTGAACACTGGATGTACTCACCGTCGTTGTTGGTGCGCTTGACAAGGTCGATGTCGACGACATCGCCAACCTCGGAGAAGAGTTCCAGGATGTCGCTCTTCTCAACATCGTAGGGAAGACCGCCAACAAAGACTGAGCGACGGTCGGCGTCGTACTTGCGCAGGAACTCCTCGTCGGTGTCCGAGCGAGCCTTCCTCCTCGTGTCGTACACGTCGATGCGGTATTTGTCCTTGCCGCGGACAGCCTATGGAAAATTGTCAGTCACGCGCGGACGCGATCTAATGTGCCGGCGGATGGCGTTTGCTTACGTGGATTATGTCACGTTTGGGATCAAACGTGGCAAACTCGACGAGGATGGCCTTGGGGATTCCCAAAGCCTCTTGCTCTTCGGCGCCCAGCACCTCGCACTTGCTGAGCTCACCGTACTGCTCCAGCAGCGCTCTGGCCTCTGCAACAGTGATGTCCTCGCCCGGGCGTCGGTTGTAAATGACGAATGAGCCTGGACAATTGAAAGAGTACTTGTCAGCACATGCAATTGACGTCAAGGAATGAGCGACGACAGCGAGGCTACTTACGGTTGGCGCGAACTCTCTCAGTGCGGCAAGGGCGGCCGAGGATCATGGCACCACGTCCCTGCTGCAGGGCGTTGTTGGCGTCATCGTCACTCTGTTCACGGTTAGAAATGGGCTCGGGCTGCAGGAAGCGATTGCCGACAATGGGAACTTACGGTGTACTGGCAGAAGGCAAACGGCATGCGGTTGCCGTCGCGACGGATCTTCACGAAAACCGTGCCGTACCTGCTGAATTCCCGGGTAACGGCGGCCTCAATGGCGCGATCCTCTTTGTATTCGGGCAGGCTGTCAAGTTCAATTGTCAGACGAGGTTCTGGGCCAATGGGGCAAAGGGCATGCGACTTACTTCGCAACGAAGACACAAGCCGTGGCAGGGTAGATGCCTTGAACATCGACACCGCCGATCATACCAGAGCGTCCAGCCTTTGCAGTTGAGCCGGATGCACGATTGTCAGGACTTGCCACCATGACTGAGCCGGTGGTCACGGAACGCTTGATTCGACGCTCCGCAGCGTACTCAGCAGCGCTTTTGGCGAAGTAAGAGGGCTCCTCATCACCGCCTTTGCCGAGGTAAGAGGGCTCCTCATCAGCGTCTCTGCCGAGATAAGAGGGCTTGAAGCCGGTGGCATTGCCCGACAGATAGGAGTGCGAGGTCATGGCCGGGGCGGTTGCGGTGAGAGACTTCTGGGGAGAAGCGGTGAAGACGTCGCTGGGCTTCTTGCCGAGCTGGAAGGGGCGGCGTCTGCGACCAAACATTAGCACACGCCACTGAAAGTTGTGCTGTTGGAGACAAAAGAACTTACTTCTCATACTCTTCTTCCTCGTCATCGGCATCGTCACCATGGAGGGCTCCAGCGGAGGCAAAACCTAGGCGACCGAACTCCTGGGTGACTGATGAGAAACTACATCTGGTCAATTGACAGCTCGGTCAAGTCAAGCATTGACCGTCAGACGAGGATGACTTACTGGACGTGGGGAGGGGAATCAGCTGTGCTGACATTGGAGAGGCGGGCTCCAGCTGCGAGCAAGTCAGTGTCTCTCCTACCGGGCGGAACGAACAACAGATACTCGCGGATGAAGAGTGGATGAGGATGGAAAGATGCAGTGAAAGGTGATCAGTGTTGGATCGCGACTTTGAGCCTCCATACCACACACAGCTCCGATATCGCCAAGCGATTTCGGAATAGTCGCCAAATCACCAGATGAAAACTAAAGAAAAAAAAGAAAGAGCAACTCAATTCCAGCTACCCTCAAGGAGCAGCTGGCTGGAAAAATGAAAAAGATGATTCGGAGAAATCGAACAAGACAGCAGCTGACCTGAGGTCACACAAGAGAGCTGTCAAGCAAACGGGAGATCAACCAAGTCAAGAAATGAGAGGCCCAATGGAGTGAAAACATGGCCATGAGCAGACAACCGAGAGACCAGCCAACTCAGGAGAAACGAGAGGCCAGTGAAGTGAAAACATGACAGAAGCTGACAAGCACATTGTGTCACGGTTAACTTACCTGGCTCGGAACCGCCAGACGAGCCTGACTCGAGGCTCAGAGAGCGGACCCGACGGGGACCGCCCGACTTGTGGGCTCTGAGCATGGCCGACATTGTTGGATCGTGGGACCTGCTTGTCGGAGAGCCTGGTAACTGATGGATGGACGAGGCCTCTATAACGATGGCGGAATGAAGGTTGTTGGAAATGAGAGATGGATGGGTCTAATAAGCCTGTCGAAGGAAAAGTGAGCAATGAAATTCCCCTCCTCGCCTGAGATGGGAGAAATTCTGGAGTGGTCAAGTCGCGACGCGACCGGCGCGAGAAGAAAGGGAAATCCTTCGCGCTGGTTTTGGTCAATGGCCTCAACCGTGGCGATGGGGTGATGATGGTGGGAAGGATGGAGGGAGATGGAGGAGAGATGGTCTACGACGAGATTTTCAAGCACATGAAAATGAAGCCTTCCCTCGCCAACGAATTGGGAGGAGAGAGGCCTGGGCTTCGATCTCGCGGTGTTGGTTTTTGGTCAATTGACCTCAACCGTGACGATGAGTGTGATGATGGTTGGAAAGATGGGGAAACTGGGGAAGAAATGGACTACGACGCGATTTTCGAGCGGATGAGGGCTTCCCACGCCAACGAATTGGGAGGAGAAAGCCCTCGACTCGGATCTCGCGATGTTTTGTCAACCTACCTTTACGGCGGTGGTAAAATTATGGCGGTGGCCGGCGGGAAACGAGAGAGAGAGACGGAACAAAGAGAACGGGGACCGGACGACGAGAAGTCACGCGGTGGAAAAGAGCGTGTCTGGGGGAGAGGAGAGGAAGAGGAGGAGGGAGGGGGAGGAGGGGATTTATACCTCAGAGGAGGAGGGCAGGACCCGCTTGGGTGATTTTGCTGCGATTGCGGGTGCGAGGGGCGCCGAAAACAACACGGCCTTGCACCTTAGGCCGTCGACGACGACATCATCGGCTTCCTGCGAGGCACTTGCCGTCGACGGGAAGGTGCACCTTGCAGTCCCCTCCATGGTGATGGTGCACCTCGCAGTCCCACCCAGGGTGACGGTGCGAGCTCGAGCAAACCACCACAGAGACATAGAGAAGGGATGCGTGATGTTCAGGGGTCAAGGGGATGGCTTCTAGCCCTCGCATCTTAGGCCTTTGACCACGGAATCACCAGCTTCCCGCGAGGCACTCGCTGTCAACGAGAAGGTGCACCTCGGAGTCCCCTTCACGGTGACGGTGTGAGCATGAGCAAACCACCGCAGAGAGGTTACTCTGGATCACCGAGCAAGGAGGATACAGTATTGACATATACATGGGATTAGTACGATAGAGCACGAGCAACCGTCTATTCAGAACAGAGACTGAATTTGGGGAGCAAGTGAGCAAGTCTCCCTGCGGATCAGCTGTTAGCAAGCCTTCCAATTCTTCCTTTGGCTACCAACGGCTCCTTTGACCTGACTACAACGTAGATACAAGCACAGCCTTTAACTCATCCTTTCTCGCTCACTCGCTGAAAAGCAGGCTGTAGCGGTCGATCCGGCTCGGCCCAAACGATGGCGATGGCGTCGCCTGCTGCTGAATCACACGCCAGTTAGGTATGGGACGTCACCGGACGAGACAAGGAGAATAAGGTGTACAAGCATTATGATCCAGTTGACTCGCTGCCTGGAAATGCCCCCATATGGAATTCGAGTATGGTTCAAATTATGAGAATGCCATGGGAACTGGGCGACGAGAAGAAAGTCATCTTCGAAACTCAGTATCACGTCGTCACCAGGATTCATATGGTTCACCTGTGCGGCTCGAATCCTCCAGTGTAGTTCTTCACAATTGCCTTCACTGCTAGAACTTGGAAGAACCTGTCCTCAGGGGAATTGTTGCTAAGATGCGTGATGTCCACGGCCCCAATGTAATAACAAGGGGCTGGCTTCTGGCTCAGGGGTAACAATCAGGAGAACAAGATGGGCCGTGCACTCAACTTGCTGGCGCAAAAAGGTATCAATGCAGCTTTGATATTGTCGTTGTCTGCTGGGCGCGATTTTAGAGGCCCGTGAGCTCAGACGAAAATCTTTGGTGAATGACTCACGTCGTAGATCTGTTGCCAGGCCGTCCAAAATCCGCAGGTGCACGTCCTAAATTGGCAATTCCGTCGCAAATCGGCCCGGACACCGGGTGAGGTCAAATTTTTTCGGCGCCGGCTCCTGCTTTGATCGGCAAGTGGGGCCGAGAGCTTCGGCAGCGGAAAGGTGCACGGCCGGCGGCAAGCGCGGGCCGCCCCGCTTACCGGCTGCCGGCCGGTCCAGAAATAAACGCTGAAATGAGACGGAATGAGACACGCAGAAACGCCCAAAGACTGGAGGAGAGGCTGGACAGCACACATTGGCACTTGGAAAATGGCAGTCTGTCACTATGTAGCAGTATTTACGTAGGATGCGGGCAATGCGAGCTTTACAATGTCTACCTTATATTATCGTAGTACCAGTGAGCACGGCAGTTTTGTGGCGGGATGGTGATTTACGTCGGGGCAAGGCGGCGGCAAGCATTGACCGCTCGCCAGCTGGGCATGTTTCTCGTTCCAGATTTTTTTTTCGTGACATCGTCGGCTCCGTGGTAGCCCTTGATAAACGATAAACTTCAAAGCGTGTGCGGATCGCGAGTCTAAATGTGAAAAGGGCTCGGGTCGCAAAAGATGGGAACAGGCGTCGCCAGATTGTTAGGACTACTCATGGACAACCAGGCATTCACGTCACTCAGGGAGTCAGGAGTCAGTTAGGTAAGGTACCTAGTACCTACTAGTACTCTAGACAGACCATTGCTACCTGGATTTTTTTGTGGAATTTAGAAAACATGAGCTTCCAGGAAAGTTGCTATGCTTTGTTCTTGAAAAGCCCTCTCGCAAAATTTTGTTCTCCAAGTTATGCACATCATGATTAAAGACTCAAAGAGAGAAACGGCTGGGGCGAACATGTCGAGAGGGTCTTTGATCGCCCAATAACTAAAGAATAAAAGAATACGCTTTCACGGTCAGAGAAAACGTATCGTGATATTGAAGAGGTAATGCCAATCTGAGTACCCAACTTCCAAGTAATATGAAGTACATTATGATAAAGTGCCCACCTGTCACTGTACTCGAATGGCCGGGATAATCTGAAAAACCGAGTATCAAGCAAGTACTTGGCGACCAGCTAGCTGTGAAGTTACAAGGAGGACAGAGCGAAAGAGCGGACCTCAGGCTCTGACAAGCTGAGATGAGCAAGTAGTTTGATCTTCAAAGGGGGGGGGGCAACAATTGGGAAACGGGTGTGTTTGAGGACAGCGAACAGGACAGGCTTGGTTAATAAGCTGGCACCGTCTTTACTTGGTGACACTTCTCCAGGCAATTTCTTCAGCATTTATCAGATGCCGCAACTGACTCTTGTGCAGGATAGCAGGAAAAATTTAAAAAGGCCATTCCACTCATTGGAAGACAGCAGTAGCTTGAGACCTGGCGTAACTATGGAGTTGAAGAACACAACTTCATCAGGGAGAAGAAATCAAAGAATGCTAGCCTGCATGTGTGCTACTCTCCTATTCATATTCGTTGAATCTCCCAGTCGAATAAATACACTTGACAAAGTCAGCAACCCCTATACTGCCCTTCAGACGTTGGAGTCAGACAACGACAGACACAGTGAGAGAATGGCATTTCAAACAGAGAATGCCCGATGAGTGTATGACTGGGAATCCATGATACGGTTTGATCTAGAGCACGCTCATGGTTTGGGTAGCCTGATATACAGCGAGGGAAACAACACTGCAGAATAACAGAAGAAGATGAGAGTTGGTTTGATCAAGGTACTGAAGTATGCCTCACTAAGCATGACGGACCGATAGACCCAAAAGTGCTCAAAGTTGATGGCTTGATATACAGTTCAAAGTTCTATTGGACCATTCCCCCAAGCCTCGGAATCACCCTGCAAGCCTGTGGGGATCAATACGGAACTTAGCGAGCACTTGGATACAAAGAACATTAAGAAAAAGAGTGAATCACCCTCGAGATATCAGACACAGAAGGATTCTTATTTGAACTTGCAGGAACAGACATGACTAGGCATGACGCTGGGTACCCTATCTCGAGCCTATGTTGGCT
>NW_027041823.1:1896207-2075027 GCF_033297395.1 Canariomyces notabilis
AATCTCGGTCCCCTAACCACTGAAAGGGACTCCTCAGACTGAAGGTTCGTAACAACGGGGTGAGGTTCGGTAGAGCCAAAGGGTCTACAACAGTTGACACAAGCAAGTGTTCACACAGTAGTATAGACAACTGCTTGCATTGCTTACTGGAGAACCTTCTGAAGGTCCTCCCTAAAGAATGACTATATACTATGTACGGTCTGTTGATCACCTGTGCTCGTGTCCCGAGCACCCTCGAGCACTTACCTGCTCGTCGTGCTATATCTTCGATCACCTCAAGCATTTTGCATGCTGCGAGGCGCTCGCCTGTCTTGGCGGCATAGCACTTCAGCCTTGCCTTGATTGGTCTGCCTGATGTTCCTAAATGATTGGCTCGGGGCTCCCTGCGCCCCGCATGTAGTCTTCTGCTATGCGGCCTGCTGTTGGTTAATTCATAACATACTATTAGACTCTAAGGTTAACGATTCTCCTAGGAGTAATATCTATTATAGTTAGTAGTACTCTTTTAGCTCTAGAGTATTTCCCTAGGGTTAGTAACGCTCTCTAGACCTTAGAACTATACTTTTATAGGAGTAACTTTCTTCTAAGTAATAGTCTATAAGGTTAGTAATGCTCTCCTAACTATAGAAACACTCCTCTAAGGCTAGTTGTCACGAAATAACCATTGTTGGTCACTCAGGGAGGCTGCAGCGAACCTGCAGGGTGAACTGGCAGCCAATCGCTTAATAAGCCAATCAGGAGCTTATCACTGCCAAGGCCGGATTGTCGACAGTGACAATAGGGAGTCACCAGCGACAATGAATTGTCGATGGTGAAGACAGGACAGTCACTCGTGATAGTCGACAGGACGTGGTGAAACAAAGTATTATATATACTAGCTAGATAGTCACTCGTTGGAGGACCTTCAGGAGGTTCTCCAGTAAGCAATGCAAGCAGTTGTCTATACTACTGTGTGAACACTTGCTTGTGTCAATTGTTGTAGACCCTCTGGCTCTACCGAACCTCACCCCGTTGTTGAGAACCTTCAGTCTGAGAAGTCCCTTTCAGTGGTAGGGGACCGAGATTCGTCACACTTATACACCTCTGTTACGAATAACCACATGGGCGGCCTGGGAGGCTGCAGCCGCATGGGGTATGGGGCGTGCCCCAGCCAACCATTCAAGAACAAGACAGATGCCAATCACAAGGGGAGCGTGCGGTCTTGGCATTGCTCCCGAGGAGCGACGGGACAAAAGGACGCTCCGAAGAGCGATGGGAGCGTGATGCGCTCCCAGCGCTCCACAAAGGGCAAGCTTAGGACAAAAGGAAACTCTTCAGTATATTAGCTAGCTAGTCACTCCCTCAGGGGGGGACCTCCAGGAGGTTTCCCAGTAAGCAATGCAAGCAGTTGTCTTTACTACTATGTGAACACTTGCTTGTGTCAATTGTTGTAGACCCTTTGGCTCTACCGAACCTCGCCCCGTTGTTGAGAACCTTCAGTCTGAGAAGTCCCTTTCAGTAGTTAGGGGACCGAGATTCGTCACAACCTCTCTATTTAATGCTAAAATCCTACTAACCAATTGCTATAGGATTGTACGCTTTTTTCGCTTCTTCGCCACTTATTCTCCTAATTGTGCTCGTTGTTTCCGTTGTGTACTATAGGTTTGCGATGCTCCCGCCCTTGCGCGGCTGCTAGCGCCCGCAAACCGCCTTGTAGTACGGTAAGTGTCATGCGTCTTTATAGTATAGGTAGCTCTAACAGCGATGTAGTAGTCCGAGAAAGATGCTTGTACCTTACCGTCGCGCCCTATGTCGGGCCGGGTTGAAAAAGCCCACCCCAAGAAGTCGAAGAATCGAGCAGAAATACCCCCCTATAAGCTTAGCCGGGTTTACTAGCCCCAGTCAGGGGTTCCATCCTCCTACAGAGATTTTCCACTTTTCTATCCACCTACCTACCAATTGACAACCACCACGAATTCCATCACCACTTTAGCGTACGCGTATACGGTGCCCAACTGAGGTTCTTCCAACAACCGTGCACAGAGTGGAACTACACAGTAATTTCTGAATGCCAAGACCAACTTGAAGTTCAAATTGCTGAGGCTCCCCAGAATTGCCCTTTGCAAGTGCTCCCACAGATGCAAACTTGAGAGAAGTTGACTGCTCGAGCGCTTACGGATACATGCTGGTGTCTTCAGTGACAAATGCTATCATTCTCTGCACTTCAAATGTACCGGGGAAACTTTGCTCTGGATTTCTAACCATCTCCAACATCAATTGTTGTGACGACACTGCCGAGTTCATGCAAAACCCGTTTCAAATCTCAAAAGTAAACCCAAGGTAGACCGTGATGCTGCCAGCAAAGTGACAACTTGTGAAGTCAAAGGCAACTTGCACGTGGTTGAGGCTGAGCATGTATGTAAGGCTGTTGGTGTGGGACCACACCCCTGGCGTGCATTCAGTGGATTCGATGACGTCCAGCAAAATCCATCTCATTGGACTGGCGAGTTGAGGGGCCAATCTTTGAGTGTTCCTCCCAGGTCGAGCGCGCGATCACCTGTTCCCTCAAAAGTAGCCTGCGGCAAGGACCAACAATAATGTCCACGGAAACATAGGCCATCGGCCCTCTACCAATATCAAAATCCATATAATTGCTGCAGGAAAGTTGGCCAACAGTTCGGTCCGGCAGCAGCGACCTCGCCCACCATGCAGGCCACGAGGACCCTGATGTACAAGGGCTTCTTCGGCCGCAGCCTCGACGAGTTCAAGAGGCTCTCCAACATTGGTATTTACTGACAACGATTGGACCTCCCTGGCCGTAGAACGCTGCGCTGACTCAGAGAATTGCAAATGTTCCGCAGTCATCAACCTCGAGGGCATCAAAGGCGCGCAGGGGCCCTACGAACTCCACAGCTTCCGCGACCCAACATCCATCCAAGACTGCAAGACCATGTCCGACGTTGAAATAGGCGGCGTCTCGACATCCAATCTCGACTGGGTGCCGTCGTCATCCGGCACCCCTCCTCCCTCCCCCAACTCCCCCGGCTACGCCCGGTTCCACGGGACCATCTCGACCCAACTCCCCAAAGACCGACCGGACATCAAGCGAACGGGGTACGCCGCATTTCGAACACGCGACCGGCCGCCGACCATCTTCGGGCGTAGCCTATGGAACATGGATCCGTACGTGTACCTGGCGCTGCGCGTCAAGTCGGACGGGCGGAGCTACTTCGTCAACGTGCAGACCGAGTCTGTCGTACCCACAGACCTGCACCAGCACCGGCTGTTTGTCAAGAAACCGGGGGAGTGGGAGACGGTGCTGATCAAGTGGAACGACTTTGTGCGCACCAACCACGGCTTCGTCGTCGAGCCCCAGACCGAGATCATGCGCCAAAAGATTCGCTCCGTCGGGGTCGGGCTGACCGACAGGATACCGGGCCCGTTTGAGCTGTGCATCGAGAGGATATGGGCTACCAATGATGATAGCGAGGCGGCGGACGCGGACGATGCCGTGTCGTTGTTAAGCTCGAGAGAGGGGGAGCTCAAGACTAAGCAAGGGCAAAAAATCGCGTGGAGAAATCAATAAAAAGGAGAGGAGGCGAGTGCTGTCCGTCATGCTGTTCAAAGCAGCTTATTTACATGAAGAGGCCGCAATTTCATACCTTAAAATATATGGCCGAGGGGGTACTGGTGATCTGGAAAAGACGCAGGCTGCTAGAGGCCTCAGCGCTGCTGGCGAGTTGGGATTATCAAATACACCAACACACCTGAATCTTGTACATATTGATGATCTATCCTGTACGAATACAAGCAACTTCATCAGATTGGAAGAGGCCGAAACCTCTCAACTATCACATTTGTTCATTCCCACGCTAAGCCAACAAACCCCCAAGCTCTATCCCTTCCAGCGCCGATGCAGTAAAGCCCTAACGCCAAAGAATGCTATGCCCACAACTCAATACAGTGCCGGCCGAGATAGATAATCAGGTACTGACACCATCCTTGCCCCGATCCCTGGAAGTAACAAGTCAGTCTTATCCTCTGCTCCAATCGTAAAACAAGCAGCACAATCGATTGGATGGCATTGTACATACCATTCCCGCTTCTCCCCAGCCTTACTCCACCGGACATCCTCAATATCCTTCTCCCCGCCGCTGCCACTCTTCTCCCACTTCCTAATCTGCTCCTCCGTGAACCCGGCCGCCCGCAGCCGGTCCGCGCCCTGCTGCTTCCATTTCTGGCGGTCGCGGTACGCCTCGACTGCTTCGTCCCAATCGTCGGTGTTGTTGTTGTTGTTGTCCTCAGGCTCCAACAGCTCTGATGCTGGATCGTAGTCAGCCGCGAACCGGCTGTCCAACGCCGTAGCACCAGACTTGATAGCACCCCTCCCGCGGGTCCGGACGGGTGGTGGTAATCTGGATGAGGAGGAGGAGGAGGACGGGGGTAAAGGGCCGATCAAGTCTTCTAGCGGGTCTGAGTCAGAGCTGGAGTCGTCTTCCTCGATCCGTGCGGATCTATCATGACGTGATGGACGGCTTGCGGATGGGTCTTTAGAAATATCGCCACGACGCGGTTGAGTGTGGGAACCCATTTCCGCTTCGTCCGCGGTTAGTCGGCCGTACCGACTTCGCCTGGAGGATTCGGCGCCGATCAGGTCGTTATTACTCCTGTCTGACTTCTTGCGCCGCGACTTGGAGGAGCGATGCAATTGCTCGTCCTCGTCGGTGCTGTTAAGCGGAGACCTATCACGGTATCTCCGATCTCGTCGTGGTGGGGAGTGTGACCTCGGCCGGCGGCGGCCAGGCTCGTCTTTGGTTCCGTCCCCCCTCTTCTTTCGGTGCGACCGATGTCCCTCGTCGTCTGTATCTTCTCCGCCCTTCCGCCGGTGGTCTTGTTTTTGGAGCTCCTCCGCGTCCCTTCGGCTATCCTTTTTCACCCTAGAACCACTGTGTCCCTCTGCCCCGCTACTCCGCCTGCGACCCTGGAGGATGGAGGATATGTCGCCCAACTGCCGACGTCTGATGTCCGAAGCGCTGGGGTTAAGCTTGCGCCTCTTTTTCTCCTCCGATCCGGTCAGGTCGTCGAGGCGCGCCTGGGCTTCGGCGGTTTCCTTCGCCAGGAGGGCGGCATTGTGGCTTGTGGTCTCCTTGATGATGCGTCCCAAGAAGCGGGTGTTCGGCTTTGCTTTATTTGAAGGTCTATCCGAAATGAGTTAGCTGTCTGTATATGCTCTGGACTGCGCCGACTGGAGGTACCAACTTGGCAGATCTGAAGGCCTCGAGCCCCATTGATGAATACTTGGCTGACGCCTGGCTCGCCTCTTTCGCTAGAATCTCGGCCACAGCATCGTCAGTGAGAATCTCATACTGGGCGCGATTTCTGTCCATATCTTTCGAAGGAGAAGAAGAGATATGCAAAATAATTCACGTCGGAAGAGAAGGGAGAAGGCAAGGAAAGCAAATTGTAGACCCCATCCTGTGAGGAGCCGTCGGCGTTGAAGTTGGCCCCGCTGATTCCCTTATCGGTTGGTTTACAGGCGGGAAAATCAGCGGCCAGGGTCCCTAGATCAGCCCCACAAACCGTTCTGCAGCCCTAGATCCAGACTCACTGCCCTGCTCAATTAGGTAACGACCTGGGCGCAGTTTGGAGCAGCTATCCAGCAGTAGTCTATTTGGTAAATCTAGGACAACTACTGTATACTGCCGTGCATTTGCAGTTCTTTCAAGAATTGATCAGAAGTGAATGTTTGATTTATGGGTTCTGAAAGGTGAGCATTGAATTGAGATTACCTTACCTGAATCACAGTACTGTGTACGATAGCAGATAAGCTGCATCGCAGCACTGCAGCTCAGGTGCCCCGCTAGCTTGGACGGGCACGGTCCCACAGGCCAGGGCAATTCACGTCTTTTGCCTCGTCGGAGCGCCCCTCCCTCCCCAGCCACCCCACGCACACGGCACACCTGCTCTGTCCAGCAAGAGCTGCAAGACAAGCTCTCTTCAAGCAACCCTTCCAGGTTGGTCCAGACAGCACGGACCAATGTGCCCGCGGGCTGCACACATCGGACCTCAATCAATGCGACGACTGAGAGTCTGAGACTCAGCACATCTCGAGGAAGCCAAGATGGATGCGCTGCAGCTCAAGGACGAGTTGGGCCAGATTAGCGATGCCCTCAGGGGTTATCTCGAGCACGGTATCGCCGCCAATCGCAAGGTGCAGCCGCCGCGGACGAAGGCAGGACGAGATCTGCTGCAACAACTACTGGGCCGCCTCGATCATGTCTCGAGCCTGGTCGATGTCCACCAGAGACTCCTCCCACCACCACCATCACCATCACCGGTCCCACTGCCTGCTGCAACAACACCTCAAGCATCTCATCATGACTCCCCCGTCCCACCACCCCAGCAGCAGATTCTAGCACCCCCGGTTGGGATTCCAGATGCTCCAAAGGAAGAGGTCCCGCCTGTTGTCGTTCAACCAAAGTCCGACGCTCATCCTCATACAGCTACGCCTAATCTCATGACCACCAATCCTTCAAGCGCTCAATCCCCTAGTCCTCCTGTCCAGCACCACAGCCCCCCAAGTCAGGCCGGTCCTGAGATCAGACTGAAGGATGGATCTGTCTACTCCAGCCCACTGCTCTCCGAGCACGCCGCTCCCCTCTTCGATTGTACTTACCAAGATATCCGCGTCCTCAATGAGGAACTCTTTGAGCTGTACTCGAGCCATCCCATTGTGAAGGAACGAGGTTATTTCAAGCTCCAAGTCCGGGACCTGCCCCCCGTTGCCGTGCAGAAAGTAGCTCGCCCGAGCAAGGACCATGCCACCTCATTCTGCTACAAGGCCGACCGGCTCGGCCTCGTCAAGGTCGACACGGGCAAGCGACTCAAGTTTGACTCACCCCATCTCCCACTGCCGCTGAGCACCAAGATGGACTGGTCACTTGACGAGCAGCGCGATCTATGGAACACCTCCGCTGCAGACCCGCCAAAAGGGACACGCCCCTACGTTATTGGTAACCCACTATTCGACGACGTCGAGCTTTCTCCGGGGGAGAAGCTGCGGCGCAGAGGTCGGACGCTCCTTGAGGGCATCAATACTCAATATGTATACTTCAACTTGACCGGCAAAACCATCACGACAATGCACAGGGAGGATGCCCATGTGCGATCCGAGAACCTCCTCCGCTCTGGCCAGCACAAATTCTGGTGCTTCATTAAGCCCGCCTTCTCCAGGAAGTTAGAAGAGCGGATGGCAATCGAGTATCCAGAGATGCGCCGCTGTTCGCAGGCCGTCAGACACCTTAGCCGCAGCATTCCTCCGGCCCGGTTGGATGACTGGGGAATCGAGTACACTCTGGACTACTGCGTACCTGGACAGGCCGTCGTGACAGAGCCAGGGACATATCACCAAGTCCTGAACCTTGGGCCGAATTACGCTGTCGCCATTAATCTGGAATACAGCTCGTCACCAGACATGCCTCTCGATTATCGATTCTGTGACAGACTCTGCCCTGACAAGTTCGCCATCTCCGCTGACGACTTCCGGATTTATGACAAGCCAGAACCTCCTGCGGAGGCAGAGCTACCGCGCACTCCTGAGTCGTCAGGCTCACAAGAGAGGCCGGCTCCGGTTTCGGCTCCAGAAGGCACCGCCTTGATGCCGCCCGGAGCGACGGTGTCCCAGCCTCCTACGCAATCAGCAACACCGCCCCCTGAGAAACATGAACAGCATTCCCACCCCCCCACACAGGCCGTTAAGAATCTAGCAAGGCTGCCTCTGCCTCCGCAGGAGGACAAGGTCAACCCGCCCCCACCAAATGGTTCTCTTCCTATGAGCCCCCCTATACCTCAATCTGAACGGAAGACACCATCCAAGCCTGAATCTGCTCCGCAGCCCGACACAACCGCCCATCGCACAGAAACAGAAGCCCGATTTGTGCCGATTGATCCGCAGCTGAGCCAAATCGGGGCTGGGCCCCTTGCGCCGCCGTACTTGCCAGACTGGTCCCCGCCGACTTCCAGCCCTCAGGTTGAGAACCCCTGCGCTCCTTCGCGAGCTCAGAACTTGTCTCCAGAAGGCCAAGCCCATTCTCCAGAGACAATTCTGCGCGCTCCTTCGCGAACTCAGAACTTGTCACCAGAAAGCCAAGTCCATTCTCCGCAAACAGTTCTGCAGCCCCCTCTGCTAGCTCCCCCGCGAACCCAGAACCCCTCTTCGGAAGCCCAAGTCCACTCTTCACAGACAGTTCTGCAGCCCCCTCTGCTCAGCAGGCCGCAGGGCGAACTCTGCTGCTCAAAACCAAACTGGGAGGAATTGCCGCCGATAAGGAAAACAGCAAGGATGATCAATCCCAAAAGACGAACAGAGACGCCGACGCCGACGAAGTCAAAGAGGCAACGGGTTGAGGAGGCCCCTACTCCTCAGGATCCTCCACCCATCGCTGCTTTTGAGCATCTCGCCACGCTCCTCCGGCATCGAGAGAGCACCAGCGTCGAGAGCCAGTTCGTCGAGGCGCTTTGCGGCAAGTCGGCATTTGAGCGCCTCGCACACCTGGTTCGCGAATGGAGACGGTACTCCAAGTCCACACCTATAATGCTGGGCGGCATGAACCTGGGAAAGTCAGTCGACGAGTCGATGCAGGGGTACCCAGAACTTCGCGTGTTTCTCTTGCGACTGTTCAAGTTGAAATTGTCAGAATGCTTCGAAAAAGCCATGGCCGGAGCTGGGCGGCAGCTCTCAGCGCAAGGCCTAATGGACGGTATGCTGCGGATGCTGAAGTGGGACGACGCAAAACGGCACAAGCTGCACGATTACCTGCGTGAAGGCAAATGCTGGAAGACGATCTGCGACAAGCACGACGGCCTCCTCTCTCTCATGCCCACGGAAAACGACGACTGCCTGGATCTGGCGTTGTTTAAGGACCAACTCGCGCGTTTCCATAAGGGTCTCGACACAGAGTTTGTACGCAAGATGTGCGCCGCGGGCAGCACCTTGCAAAAGTCAATGTGGGACTATCTGGAACTGCCCGAGTTCGTCTGGGAGTCGGCCACCACCACGTACCTTTCCGCGGACCAGATCCTGCCGCTCCTGGCGCCGTTCCGTCTTCTCAAGTCAAACTATTTTGACTACAGATGCTACTACTGGCCGAAACCCGCCCGCTGGCACTGGAGCTGGCCCATGGACCCGACGTCTGTCATGCCGGGAGATCAACCCTGCGACCTCTGCACTCTCAAGAGCAACACCAAAACCTGCCGCTGCATCGACACCAAGGTGCCCCGCATCCCGCGCATCTCAGACGACAGGTCCAAGGGCCCCGGGATCCGCGCCGTCGGGTCCCACAGGGCCAACGACATACTCGGCGAGCTGGTCGGGGAGCTGGTGCCCCTGGGCGCTTTCCCGGGTGACTGGACCATGGACTTTTGCAGGCCGGACCTCGACGACGAGCCCGTCGCCGCCATTTACCCGCGCCGCATGGGCAATTGGGTCCGAAAAGTCTGCCATGCCAGTACGAATCCTTCGGCCGTGTTTCGGGTCATGAAGATTTCCGGCCGGTGGAGGCTGATGCTTGTTGCCGCGAGGAATATTGGGGACGGGGAGGAGATTACGGCGAAGTATGGACGGGGGTTTTCCAAGGAGCTGCCTTATGACCTTGTTGAGGGGTTGCGGTGAGTATTGAGTATAAGGATGGGGTGGTATGCTATGGGTATGGGATGGTATCTGGTATTTGACCGAGGTTTTTAAGTTACTTATTCCTTGAAGTGGAGGAATGCTGGTGGCTTCTATTGCCGGTTGTCTTATGTATGGGATGGATGGTATTGTTTATCTAGTTCTTCTTTTTTTTTGTTGCAAGACAGGGTGAAAAGGGAGGAGGAGGGAGGTCAGGCAGGGAAGGGAAGGCAAGGGAAGAGACGTGGTGCACTGGTGAGCTTGGGCAGCCGCGGCCCGTTTCGGCTCTGTCTGCAGCAGGGCGGCTCCATCGCCTCTCGGAGCGGACCAGTCCATCCGAGAACAGAAAACCGAGGGCCAGCCGGCTTAGATATTTACCAACCTGGCTTACCTAGCATTCCAGGGTTTCACCATGTACAGTAACTGTTAACTTTTTCAGACAGCCGCCAGAGCTGTGTGGCTGATTGCTAAGTAGTTTTAGTAGTACTAGGTAGTGTCTAGGGTTTCGTTGAAGATACAGCGGGATAATGGTTGTCGGTTTTTAACCTTTCCAGTCCAGTTTTGGATTGTCTTCGCCCTGTCTCTTTGACTGTGCTGAGTCTATGAGGACAGCGAGTGTCAACAGGGCGATCCCTCATTGGAAGTCGAGATTCTTAGAACGGGTCTAACACCTTTGTCATGTCTGGACATAGTGTAACTAGGCTTGACTTGAGACATGAGGACTGGGCAGAAGAGTTGACGCAAAGAGGTTGATATATGATGTATCAAAAACCGTGAACGGAGCACAAGACTAGTAAGTACCCTACATGCATATACATTGCGTCTGCCGACTTGGTTTACAAGATCACCTTACCTAGGCTATTCGTTTCTGAGTTGAAGATGAGTGGCATAGGGCGTCTAACCAGACAGAAGGGTGTATACTAGTACTGTCTCTGAGGGCCGAAATCTGTCGGGGAAGGGGAGCTACCTTTCCTTCCCTACCTACATTTGCAGGAGTATTACAGTCACTTGAAGTCATAGCCCACTGTGTTTGTGGCATGGTTGCGGAGGGAATTATCGGAGTGGAAGGTGTGTTAGCCGCGATTGGATTCTCAGACGTGGTCTGCCCCGGCATCTATCTTTTCAGTAACCTTCTGCAGGCAGCTCCTCTTCTCAGGAAAGGTATGCAGTGTTGTTGACGAACGGCGAACTGCTTTCTTCCAGTTGGAAAGTGCTTGAACGGCGGGGTTGCCCGATTCGGGTTTCCTTTTTGATGCGATGCGGATAGCGACAAAAGCTCCGGGGTGCATTTGGGGAAGTGTGACTTGTTTGTTTTCCCCAGCCTCCAACGCCTCCATCCATTGCTATTCAAGTGAGGCCAGGCGGCGGTAGCTGCATCATCTTGCATTCGCACGAATGTAGGTATTCGGAGTAGAAAGCCTTATCCGCTCGCCTGTCCTGCTAACCTTCTTCTGTGGCTTGCAACATATGCTGCGCGGCGTCCTCGGCTGTTCTGGAAATAGGCAATGATGCATGCATGCAGTGGGGTACTGTTATGTATGAGCTGGGCCCTTCCCCGGGGTGAGACACTGCGATTCTGCATATTTCAACAACCTGTCCAGTCAGCGTTGCAGTCTGGCAAAAGCCCTCTTCCGGCGGGGAGGCGGACGAATCAGTCTGCTATGCTATGTATGTACAAGGTTCTTCTGATCTCCGTATGGTCGCATGGTCTCTAGTGATCCATCGCGTTCCTACATGGCGGCCGCGGTAGCGTAGAAAAGGGAAGGCCGAGTTGGGTATAAGACGGTGCAGACGAACGGCTGCGGATCGCTGCCCGATTCCCAGCTAACGGTAGTACCGGCACTCATTGCCGTCGTCTAAGCTGCCGGCCCGAGTAAAGAAGAGCTGTCGGGTTGGAGGCGCACTGTAGTTGCACCCCTTGCCGGTGCGCTCAACTTCGAGCCTGAGCCTGTCCCTTCTGCATGTCTAGCTTTCTCTGCTAGTGTGCAATGTCATGTGTCAGGTCAACACTGTCCGAGATCGACAGATGTCGAACCTGCCCTGATGCGACGATGCCACCCTAGGAGGGATCGAACCTCTGCTTTGCTCACTCTCCAGTGACCGCCCTCATCTTCACTTAGATGGGATCTCGTAACCAGATCCATCTCCGCCTGAGCAGCTTCGTTGCAATTTTGGAAGCACCAGCCCTTGGGTAAAAGGAACCGAAATGGCGCCGCGAGCAGCGAGTAGGCCAGAAGGCCCAGTGGCAGTGCAGGCAGCTGATACATCCAGCAGCCAACACAGACGAGAACTCCGCCGCTATTCCGTACAAATCACCAGTCCTGGTCAAGCAAGCCGGCTTCCGCTGACGTTTACTGCAGCTACCCATGGCCATGTTGAACTACCCAAGCTCGTGGCTCTGGTACGGCCGGAGAGCGCAGCAACCACCTTTTGCCCGTATTTCCCGGCCACCTGGCAGAGCCCAACATGCGGCACCCGCCGCCATAGGAGCCAGGAACAGGACGACATGCCAGATAAATGGATGCGGAAAGGTCCTCCCACCCGCGGACGCGGCAGCGGTGGAGGAATATGCCATGGAGCACTTGCGCCTGATCCGGCCGTGGACGAGCGTGATGATACACGCGGGACAGCTCACGGCCAACGAGCTCCAGCAGTACTCGGGCTGCTGCGAGGGGTGCGGCGAGACGTGGCCGGCGCGACGCTTTCTCGCCGAGCACGCTACGGGTGACAGCAGCGCATGCCGAGAAGCGACAGGTACAGGTCCGATTAGCGCGCAGGCGCACGCCAAATGCTGCGTCCTTCGGGACCAGACGGAGCGCAGCCTGCCCCAGGTCTCGATAAAAGCCGCGGAGCAGCCCATCATCAGGGTGGAATGGAGCAAATACCCCGCGGGACTGCCCATAAGCCGCACGAGCACGGCATACATCCTGTCGAGCGTCGGGGCAACGGGTTCCGAGCAAGGCACGGAAGCTCCGGTGGCCGTCTACCGGCCAGTGCCGATCGGCGACGTCCTGGGCACGACGGGCGAGTTCAAGGCAGCACACGTGGTAATCCCACGCCCGTTACAGAATCATCAGGGTTCGTTCCCCTCCGGCCCGCAGCCTGGACAAGCAGCTGCGTTGCCTCCTCCACCTGCCATCAGGACGCGAGCGAGTTCAACGACATTCGAGTTCCTGCTGGTTTCACCTCATCCATTTCCTGCTAGGCAGCAGATCGGAGCCGAGGTACATACGCCGCAGACTGACAAGATCGAGCCGGCGCCGGACTGGAACGGAGAACTGGAGGATGAGGACGAGACAGGCTCTGACGGCGATGAGCAAACGTGGAGCGACAGTGTGGATGGGGAGTGAGCCTAAGCTCACAGTTGAGGGCGGCCCCGAAACTCGACCTGGGTGACAGAGAAGGAACTGATAATACACTGCATGAGAAGCTGGAGAGCTTCGTCTTTATTAGTTTCAGTTTTCATTCATTGATCGAAAACAGGCTTTGGATAAAGATTTTTGATGTTAAATCCCGCATCAATGCTGACCACTAAGCGCTCTAGGTGACAGGTCATGTCACACAGCATTACGACCGCGATCCCGTCCCACGTGCTGGTGGTTGTATCCCGCTGCCATGGCGCTGTTTGTGTGATGATGGGAATCGATCGGGTAGGAGAGAGTGAGACGGCCAAAGGAGGGTGTGGCACAAGAAACGATGTGGAGGGTCAGTTAACGGTCAAGGGTTAGGGTAGTTATCCGTCTTATCAAGTAGACCCCACTTCAGCCCAATCTGGAAAGAACGTCAACAAACAGCTGGCGTATTAGCGACAACCATCTTCTTTCAAGACCTCACTGAAGCCATTCGCAGGTATTGTGCCTACAATCCAAGACACTACCGGAGCAATACCCAGACGCAAGTTGCAATGACTCGCAGAACCTCGCCCGCCAAACCCCAACCCGACGGGCAGCGCGCCGCCTCGGTTCTCCGGGCTCTCGACGAGCTGGAGTCTGCCTCGGGGGAGGAGCAGCTCACCATGATCAAGATCAGCGAGCCCATTTCGTCAGCAGTCTCACACGCCGGCAACAGCAGCACCGCAACAAACCCCGCGATCACCGCCCGCACATCAGATGTCTCCACCGCCTCGCTCGACGCGCCCACACCCTCCTCTCTCGAAGCCGACCTGGAGCACTACAAGGAGCTCTTCGCCAAACTGCGCTTCTCGTACGTGGAGCAAGTCACCAAAGAAAAATTCATCCGCGCCATTGTCGGCGACCCACCCCTTATCGTCACCCCGCAAGAAAACGCCGACTTGGAAGCGGGCAACCTCGAAGCCAAAGCCGCGCTCAAGGCTCTCAAAACCGAAGTTGCTAGCACCGTCGCACAACTCGAGGCCCGCGGGAGGGCCCTCGCCGCGATGTACGAGCGGGTGCGCGCCGACAAGGCCCGCCTGGCTGAACTGCCGGGCCGTATTGAGGGGCTTGAGAAGAGCGTCGCTGAGCTCCGCCGCGCGGCAGGACCGGAATCGGGACAGGGGATGGATATGCCCCTGGGCAAGACGCGCGAGGTGGTGGAGCGGAAACGGGCCGACCTGGCGGGCCTCGATAGGCAGTTGGAACAGCTGGCGTCGCTGGCGCCGAGGAAGAGGAAGGAGGCGGAACGTTTGCGTGCGGAGGTGGCAGCGTTGGAGAATAAAAAGGTGCATAGTGCGGCTGCGGCGAGGGAGGCTAAGCGGAGGAGGGAGAATGCGCAGGGAGGGGTGGAGGATGAGTTGGAGGCTAGGGGTAGGTGGTATAGAGCTTCGGAACTGGTGTTGAGAAGGGTGCTTGATCTGGAGGATGTAAGGTAATGCTGCGAGTGGGAGGTGTGATGGTTGGGATTCTTTCTCTGATGGCGTTTTTGAGGGTGGTAACTAAAGGGTAACAGGGTTATGGACAACGGGTCTGGGAAAAGGATCGCGCAGAGGGAATAGGTTGGGTTGGACCGGTCGGCGCAGGTTAGGTTTGATTTGGCGTTTGGGAGTCGCAGTGGGTTGGTTACTAGCATTCACATCGGCATCGCCTCGAGTTACAGTACATAGGTGCATGAGCTCTGTGATGCTGTTGAGGGTTAGTTCCGGAGTCATTCTCTGTAGCTCTGTGTCCATGGCTCGAAATCAGTGGGAGATCACTTCAGTGCTCGGGTGTGAGGCCGGCCTGAAGCGTAGCGTCTAGTGATACGACCAACCCTACGACGCATGAGAGCTGGACCTTAGGCACGACAGACAATTAAGCTCAGAGCACACAGATAAATCCTGCAATTACAGGACAGAGTCTGAAACCTCATGGATTCTCCTTCTAAAGCCATACCGTTGTTGTACTGACTGACCTGGTTCTATGGCAATACAAGGGAAGGACGGACACAGCAAGAAAGTAGAAGGGGGAAAAAAAAGGTGAACAGAGCTGTTAGATCCCCCAGAGCCCTCAATCCCCCAGAAACCCTCAAGGCTTTTCACAGAGTTCGACACAAATTCAGCAAGTACTGTCTACCACTAAGACGTTGTACCCACAAGCCAATGCCAGCAGGGTACCATGAACAAGCCTTCCAGCCCAGTCTTGTAAAAGACCAGGTGGCACAACGTGCGAGAGTTGAACCCACAACCTCTGGTGAATGACCAGCAGTCAATACCAATAGGTAACAAGCTCGGTTCTAGGGTTGGTAGTAGGGGTAATAAATTCGTGCCATATAAAGCCGCGGCGCGTGTTTGCGGAGGCAGGTACGCGGCAGCTGACCACTACCACTGACCGGGCCGACCAGAGGTTGCACCTTCACCGGCTTGTCTTCAATATTATGACAGATTCAAGGCCGGGAACCTATGCTACCATCTCGCCTGACGATATCCCGCGACTCGATGATTGCGCTCGGTTTCGAGTGTTGCTCGAGCCATGACCCCAAGCCATTGGGCTTTGATCCCCTTTGCTGCCATCGATACCGCCGCATCAAAACTTCATCCAACGACATGGCAACTCTCGTGGAGGTCAAGCCGGGAATACTAGCATTTCTGTCGCAGGGGTCTTTCGGGACTTCGTCAGATTGGCCATAAAGCAAATCCTCTATCGGAACGGCGTTCTTACGATGCAACCAGCTAGACCATCGGGCTACAGGGAGAATAATAATCATCTCGACCTGCCGAAGATGGCTCCAAGAAGATTCGGCCCGGGCCCCCCACCCCCGCCGCCGCGGTTCCCATGCCGGCGGGCCTCGGTCCTGATCCACTCCTCAAGGAACTTGGGATCAGCCAGCCGCCTGCCGTCGGTGACCTTGGTCTGGACCTGGGCCTCGCCGGCATCGAAGCTGAGCAGCGTCGGGACCGAGTTGATCATGTAGGTGAGCCCGAGGCCGGCCGACATGACGTCGGGCGAGTCGTACTCAACGGCGCAATACGCCACGCCGCCCTCGGCCTCGCCAACCCCGGACTCGACCAGCTCCTGCACCAGGGGCGCCACGACGCGGCATGTTGAGCACCAGGATGTTGTCCATAGAGTCAGGAGTGGTGTTCGTGCGGAGGAGGAGAGGAGTTGGTAGGTGTGGAATTGATCAAGGTTGCGGACTCTACCGCGTACGTGTGTCAGTTTCAGTTACCGTGCAGCTGGTTGTCCATTGGAGTTGGGATGGCTTGAGCCTGTGACATGTAAGTGATGAGACTCACGCAGCGTAGACTTGATTCCGGCCCGCCAAGCGACGTGATGTTGAGAATCTCAAGCATAACCCGGGTTTTGGGCATGTGAGAGGCCGCTTGGCAAGAATCGGACGAATGGAGGACAGATGCATGATACAGGATCAGATTGAAGGTACGTGCAACATGTGATTATCGAACGAACTAGAATGAAGATGTAGTTGATGCAGAAGCGTGAATGATTGATCGAGCAGTCGAGCTTGACCTCGAAAGTTCTGAGATGAGCTCATGGCTGCAGCAAGATTGGCACAAGCATGGGATTGGCCCAAGCGTCTGCCTGCTTATGACACCTTGAACAAGCACACTACTCTAAGGTACATTGTGCTATACGTTTGGCAAAGGGAGCAAATAGCCGTAGTTGACGTTATGTATCTTGACAAGGAGAATTCAAGCTACCAACATTGTAGGTGTTCTTGTACGTACGTTGACTCTCGGAATCACCCTAAGCAACGTTCAGTGTAATGTACGAAGTATGTACCAACCTCACCGCTCCCGCATCTCATGTGCCCTTGTTGCGTCATTGTGCATGCGGGGCGTAGTCCAAACTGTTGGAGGCGCTGGAGGGACCAATGTCACCAATCCGCCTCGATGGGTGTCACAGTGATCCTCATGTGAGGCGGGCGAGTTTGACCAACCGCTCAGAGGACTCTCGTTCCTCCCTCATTTTCAACTGATGATCGATGTCAGTTGCGCTCACTATCGTAGACCTCATACAATACACGTGTAGGTACGAAGGAAACGTCAAGTCTTTCCTCACCGCAATGGAGTTTAGCGCATCACCACGGCAGCCCCTCAGTAATCGGACCAACCATTCAGGGTCCAACGCGGGGGCGCGTTAGGTGGGGGGCCGGAGGGTTTTCGGTCGGTTTCCTTCTGAAGATCGGGTTTATCCCCGTTTA
This sequence comes from Canariomyces notabilis, assembly GCF_033297395.1. Lineage (NCBI taxonomy): Eukaryota > Fungi > Ascomycota > Sordariomycetes > Sordariales > Chaetomiaceae > Canariomyces > Canariomyces notabilis. The sequence goes on from NW_027041823.1 coordinate 1,913,447, forward strand.
ACTGTCTCGACGGATCATAGGTAAACCCACGCTTATCTGTTTCGAAGATCCTGCCAATTGCAACTGCTCATCTGAAACACTGGCCAACCGCAAATGTTGCCATCTGATTCTTTTGGAGGCAAATTTCCTTGCTTACCTCTCCCTCCAAGACACAAGGTTAACGTGTTACGGAGGATCTGCTGTGGTTTGCTGCAGCTTGATTGCGGGGCACTGTCGCCTCGAAAAGTCACCCATCTCGGGTGCTGCGTTTGGCCCAGAAATAGCAGCTGACAGGCATCACCATTTTTTATGACAGATTGTCCGCCTTCTTTACCTGGGTTTGCTTCTTGGCTCCCTCTTGGCATGGGATTTCTCGAGGATGGATGGTTGGGGTCCCATTGACCGGTATTGACCCACGTGCGGCGTCAAAGAGACCCTGCGGTCTACGGAGTACATAGACGTATGTTATCTCGGATTCCGGCCTCGTCCCTTTTACCTCCGTGTCTCTGTAGTCTCGCCTGTCCTTATCAGAAGCCAACTCTCCGCAGGGTGTAGGCGATAGTGCCTACGGCGGGACGAGTCTTGGGAAGCTTTTGAGATAGGCTCAATCAACTGCGAGTTGGAGTAGCACAAGGCGACACATCGCCTGCCTGTTTGAGACATCGGTAACCCTCGACGTCAGATCGTGCAGACAGTCCGCATCGCCGCCGGCGTTAGCCTGACAGTTCAGGACCGAATAGTGCCTCGGGCAGGTGCTCTCTATATATCCTTCTTAAGCTATTTATTTGGATACCATTTTCGTTTCATTTGCGCGCTTTTGGATTCGTCCGAAGAGCGGGCCGCTTCTTGGACGGCAATGGTCTTAGGCACGGGCAACCGGCCGCAAGGTCGGTCATGGCGGTCACTCTTTGCAAAAAGGTCATCTGAGGACCAAGGCGGCCTTGACAAGCCCGGGCCTTCAAGATGGACCATGGGCATCCTCGAAGACAAGGAGACCATTGAAGTCCCAGGTATGTCTCGACGATTACGCGAAGTAAACACTTTGAGTGTCTGACTTTAAGGACAGGTTCGGTGCTGCTGTTGGCCGCAGACCATAATGAACCCCTGGGGCTACGGAACGCGCCGGCCAGGACCTCCCACTCGGCCATCCCCGCTGGCATACCGCGGCAGATTGAGCCGCCTACAGAGCCCCAGAAAAAGACGACCAAGGACGGCAAGATCATCTTGGATCCTCAGCCTGACGATTCCGTCAACGACCCGCTGAATTGGCCCGCATGGCGGAGAGATTTAGCACTGCTGTCCCTCGGTCTCATTTGCATGGTCGGCGGAGGCACAACGCCCCTCCTCGCCGCGGGCTTCACAGACGTCGCCCACGATTATGGCGTTGATGTCCACAGCGTCTCGCTGACGACGGGCCTGTACATGATGGGCATGGGTCTTGGATCCGTCATATTCTCGCCCACCGCCATCCTGTTCGGAAAGCGGCCGGTTTATCTCTTTGGCGCGGTTCTGTTCATGGCGACATCCATCTGGTGCGCCGCCTCGCCCAGCTTCACGTCGCTTATCCTGGCGAGAATCCTTCAGGGCGTCGCGGTCAGCCCGGTGGAATGTCTGCCGTCGGCCACCATTGCAGAGATCTTCTTCTTGCATGAGCGCGCTTTCCGGATTGGCATTTACACCCTGTTACTGCTCGGAGGCAAGAACCTGGTTCCTCTCGCGAGCGCCGCCGTCATCCAGAATATGGGGTGGCGCTGGGTTTTCTGGTATGCGTGACTTGCCCCCTAGCGCACTGTTCAACCATCACTGACGATGTCATGCAGGATTGTGGCTATCATTGTGACATTCTGTGGCATCCTTGTGTTCTTCTTCGTGCCCGAGACTTTCTGGGATCGGGCGCCTGTCCCGCGATCGCGAAAGGCGAGGCCAGGGTTCCTTCGCCGGTTGTCAACCAAGCAGAACGTTCCCCAAGTAACGAAGCCTTCAGCCGCCAGCCCATCGGCTGATATGGCGGCTCAAGGCATCCCATCACCAGCACTCCCCACGCCGAGGACACTCCGTGTCGGGTTCATCGAAGATGGAGTCGTAGATGGCGTTAAAGAGGCAGACGCAGGGCACAACGCATCTGGCGAGACGGCTGATAGCCAGTCTCCTGAGAAGCACAATGCCGACGTGAAAAGAACTGTCACCGACCCATATCCCACGACAGAGTGTCTCCAGGTTCCTCCGACGACCGAACCGCAGCACCCTGCTCAAGCCAAGCTAGCGCCGCCCGAGAGTCCTCACTCAGACATGGGCCACGCCCGCAAGGAGCGGTTCCACGACACGGACAGCGAGTCGCAATCCATCCGGACAATGGGCCCCCCAGCTTACACCGCTGCCCTGCGCGACCAGCCGCGGCTCTCCTTCGTGCAGCAGCTGAAGCCCTTCAACGGGCGGCTGAACAAGGACAAGTGGCACAAAGTTGCCATCCGGCCGCTGATTCTCTTCTCCTATCCCGCCGTCCTCTGGTCGTCGGTGGTCTACTCGTGCTCAGTCGGCTGGCTGATCGTCATCTCCGAGTCGGTGGCCGTCATCTACCGCGAGGGCGGCTACCATTTCAACGCGCTGCAGACGGGGCTCGTGTACATCAGCCCCTTTGTGGGCGGCATCCTGGGTTCGGCCGTGGCCGGGCGGGTGTCAGACGTCATTGTCAAGGCCATGGCGCGGCGCAACGGGGGTTTGTACGAGCCCGAGTTCCGCTTGGTCATGGCCATCCCCATTGCCATCACCACAGTGCTGGGGCTCATGGGCTTTGGCTGGTCGGCGCAGGTCAACGACCACTGGATGGTCCCGACGGCGTTCTTTGGTATCATCTCGTTCGGCTGCTGTTTGGGGTCTACGACGAGCATCACTTTTTGTGTTGACAGCTACAGGCAATACGCTGGCGAAGCCCTCGTGACGCTCAACTTTAGCAAGAACGTCCTGCACGGGCTTGTTTTTAGCTTGTTCGTCACGGGGTGGCTCAAGGATGACGGTCCGAAGACTGTGTTCATGTGGATCGGCATTATTCAGCTGATCCTGCTGCTTTTCTCTATCCCCATGTACATCTTCGGGAAGCGGGCGCGTATGTGGACGGTGCGGAAGAACTTTATGGAGAGGTTCTAGGCGAACACGACGGCATGTGGTTTTTATGATGATGGGGTTTGGCATGTTTGAATCTTCCTTTTTGGCATTCGCTCGTTGCATAGCGTGTCCTCGCATACGGAACGGTGCATATCAGAGGTCTTGGATACCTCACGATTATTGATGGTGTTTGGTGCTGGTGGCGTGGTAACGGGATACACTTGGTATAATGCATGGTATGGTAGAGATATACACCTCAGTCATGATCAATGTTGGAACAGTTCAGAAGAGTAACAACAGCAGTATCTCTATCCCCGTCTCTCATCCGCTGATCAATGCCGTGATGTCGGGTAGGTGTTGATGAGGGAGACTGGGAGAGTGGTCCTCGAACTACCCCACTGTCTCGCTTATCTTATCGTTCCATCCCACCACCAGAAGATCCCTCGGCTCCCTATCAGTGAGCTACCCCACTAACAAAGCTCTCCCTCGCCATTGCCTTCAGAAAGAACCAAGCATGACCTCCCGCACAACCCCTCCCCTCCTCGAGCCGTACCTCCTCGGCCCGCACAACGACAATGCCAACGACAACGACGCACCCACAGCAGCCCTGGTGCTGGTAACGGGCGTCATCGGCGCCTCAACCAACTGGCTCGTCCTGCGCCAGCTGCACTCGCTGCTCAAGCCGGCCCCACCACCATCATCATCATCCTCATCGGCGGCTACAACCACAGAATCTTCCGCCGAAAATGGTTCGACACCAGCAGCAGCAGCAGCAGCAGCCGTTGTGCTGGTGAGCTTCCTGCGTGACTATGCCTTCTGGCGCGACAGCCTCGCCCGGCTGGGGGTGGACCTGGAGGGCGCGGCGCGCAGGGGCCGGTTCGGGTATGTTGACGGGCTGGGGGCGTCGCTGGGTGTTGGGTCAGGACAGGGGCAGCAGCAGCTGAGTACGGGAGGAGGACGGAATGCGCCACTTGCAGCGAGACCCGGGGGAGCAGGAGGAGCAGGAGGAAAGGGGTGGATGCGGACTTTGACGGCTTCTTCTATTACTAGTCATGGAAATGAGATTGGGATTGGGTCTGCCGTCACGGTTATGCAGGATCTGAGCAGGGTGGTGGGGGAAGTGTTGGAGTTGCTTAGAAAGGGGGCGTCTTCCTCAGGTTCTGGTGTGGATGGGAACGGGGAGGGGAAGGAGAAGAAAGTGGTTCTCGTCATTGATGGTCTGGACTTCTTGCTGGCTGTTGCTGCGCCTGCAGGCTCAGACTCTCAGAGCGACTCACCCCCCGCTGTTGTGGTGAGGGATGCGTTGATGGATTTGAGAGAGGTATGTCTTGACTCCCGTGCTATGGCGGAATCGAATCACACGGGAAACAGGCGCTGACAGCAGGTGATGCCTACAATGCAGCAAACGGACGCTGCCGTCGTCACATTGGCTGCTGACGACCCCCTTATCAAGGAGCAACAGACCACTCTCGAAAAGAATCATGCCTGGCTGGCACTGAGCTTAGCACATGAGGCGGATACAGTGCTTAGCCTGAGGTTACTGGACACCGGCACCGCAAAGGATGTAAGCGGCGTCATCAGAATCACGCATGGAGGAGGGAATCTCGACACAAAAGACCACGAGTATCTGTACCATGTCGCGGGCGACGGTGGTGTTCGAGTATTCGAACGAGGCCAGTAATAGACGATTGATACCCCAGTAATTCCAAGTCACATTCTTGGGCTCCGCGTCACGCTGGAGCTTGGGCCTTTTGACCGGCTGATCTAAAGTCTTCGACGCATGTCGAAGAAGACTTCCGCCTCGGCCCCTCATACAGACTCCGCAGCATGAAGCGAGAAATGTGCCTGGTTCGCAAACGTTACGCCGTTTTTCATGACCGTTGCTGCATGCTTAGACCGTTGAACCTAGTCCCGCGTGAAATCATCCCATTTGTGATGTAGCAGCAAAAAGCGAGAAGGTCCGTCCGAAAAGTGTCCAGCCCCTATTACACCGCTCGCCGAAAACGACCCGTCCCATCGTCCACGCCCCCGTCTGCCAAGACAACCCTTTATGAAGAAGAAACCTTAGGTCCGTGGGCGTCCTTGGGTACGCCAGTCCGGAAGCCGTTCCTGAACCGCCTGGAGACTGTGCTGAGGTACCGCATCCGGCCGGTGCCGGTGGTCTTTCTGCGCTTCGCCTTCTCGGACCAGTTGTCTGTCGCGCCCCTTATGTCAGCGATCGGCTTCCCCCAATCTGTTGCGTATGAAGTGGAATATTTGCGCATGTTGGAGACGTACACTTGCGTGTCTTCGCGGCCGGGTAGCCGCACGAAGCGCAAACCTTCTTCTGGTTGTGGAGGGACCGGCGGCTGGTGGAAACAATACGTTGTCAGTTCCTGTCTCGCAACACGGAGTCATGCTCTCCGTAATACGCTCGCATCGATAGCTATCGTATCGTCGGTCGAATCGAGGTTCGGATCGACTTACCCGCAGCGTCTGCAGAGACCGTGGGTCTTGTTGTGGCTGAGATGGCGGTTAGCGATCATTTGGAGGTTTATTCCCCGTTTTGAAGCATTCAACATACCGCTTGCCGAAGCTGGAGGTACCCTTAGCTGTCGTGGAGTGTCAGCACAACTTCCCGCTCATGCAATCCAAATGTTCGTCGAAAAGCGCCGGGCAAAGTAGCGAGGAACGAGAACAAGATGCATTTTCAATCCAACAGCCACACGGCGCGTCGGAAACGAGGAATCAGGTGCTCGGTATCGGGGCAGTGAATGGCATCGGGATATCGGGCGACCAAGATAACGGACAATCGCAATGGAAGAGGGTCCAACGTACTCATTTTGGCGGATGCTCTACATCACAAAGCAAACTATGTTAGAATTGTACCTAGCTGTAGAATGTATGGCGGTGGATAGAACTTACCTGCTTCGTCGTCGACAGGGAGCGTGGTGATGAGGTGCAGGTTCTCACAGGTCTGCGGTCGCGAAATTTTGGGAATGTGTGGCCAAGCGTTTTCCGTCGTTAGGGCTGTTGAATGCTCCAGCCATATGTGGCTAAATCTGTGCTGTGGCTGAAGAATCCGACTCCACCTTTCTTGGCGATGCCCCACAACGACTACACAGTAGAAGCGGGATCTTGCTCGACTTGTGAAGGCGCGATCAATGACCATTCCGTCGATTCTGGGCGTATGGAGCAAGTCCACCTACGTGCAAGCCTACAAGCATACAGCACGAATAGGGAAAGGGAGAAATAGAAAAACGCTTCCGATCTATAATGACACAAGGGAGTATCGACGAATCTAACGTCCAGAGCCAGTGTCCCTTTCCCTCAAACGCCCAATCCAGCATCAAGCTATGCGCTATTCGCGAGCTTCAGCTTGCTAAACTCCTGCAAAGTTCTCTCGTAATTCTCCTTGGCTGCCTGGGCATCGGCCAGCTTCTTCTTCTCCGCCGTCAGAACCACATCGCTCACCTTCTCAAAGCCCTCGCGTCCCATCAGCTCCTGCTGCTTTGTGATCGCAACGCTCGTCTTCTGCAGCTTCGTCGTGATCTTCTTGATCTCGGCGTCGAGATCCTTGATCTGCTCACTGACTTGCAGCAAGACAGCCACGTCGGCAGAGACGACATAAACAGCACAGCCCTTGGGAATTGCAGCATCGTCGGCGTCTGGGCCGAGGATACTAACCTCTGCGATGCTCTTCCCAGACAGTGTCTTGATAGATTGGAGCTGTGAGCTGACCTTCTCCAGGCTAGCAGCTGAAGACGCCTTGATGAATGCGCGTCCATCTGAGCGAATGTTGTAGTCGGCAGAGAGAGAACGAATACCGCCTGCACACCGGAGTCCAACTTCGTAGTCCTCGGCGTCCGAGGGGAAGTCAAGAGTGCTGTCTGGCTCGGGGTACGGCGCAAGCATGATGGATGGTGCCACGGCCTCCGCGGTGCGTGGCAGCCGCTGCCAGAGCTCCTCCGTGATGAAGGGCATGAAGGGGTGCATGAGACGCAATGCGACATCGAGTGTCCGGTATAGGGTCTGCTGAACGCTCTGCTGTTCCTCAGGAGAACCATCGCTCAGGATGCCCTTGCTGTTCTCGATGAAGACGTCACAGAGTTCGTCGTAGAAGAATTGATACGCAAGCTTGGTACTGGTGGAGAACTGGCGGGCTTCAAGTGCTTCGTTGATGCCCTTGACCGCAGCGTTCATACGATGCAGGATCCACCGCTCCGGCAAGGAGAGAGCCGATGTGTTGAGCTTGGGATTCGGGACGAAATCCCGAGGCAGTTTACCCAAGACATACTTGCTCGCTTGCCACACCTTGTTGCAGAACCGCCGGTAAGCGTGCATCACCTTGATGTCAAAGTTGATGTCGCCACCTCCCGTGGTGTAGGACAACAGGGTGAACCGGAGGGCGTCTGCTCCGCACTCAGGAATACCGCCGGGGAATGCCGTCTTCTGGTACTTGGTAGCGCGCTCAACCTCATCTTCCTTCAGGTTGCCAGTGAGAAGCTTGGCGTGGAGTGCCTCGAGCTCGATTCCATTGATAATGTCGAGGGGATCAATGACGTTACCGAGCGATTTGCTCATCTTTCTGCCCTCAGAGTCTCGGATAAGACTGTGACAATAGACCTCCGTGAAAGGGACCTTGCCGGTTAGCTTGAGACTAAGCATGATCATCCGGCTGACCCAAAAGAAGAGAATATCCCATCCAGTCTCCAACATGCTCGTCGGGAAGAAGTTCTTAAAGTCGCTGCTCTCGGTATTGGGCCAGCCAAGGATAGACATGGGCCACAGTCCCGAGCTGAACCAGGTGTCGAGACAGTCAGGATCCTGCTCTAGGCGGAACTTCTTGGGCGAATACTTCGCCTCCGCCTTGGAGAGCGCCTCTTCCTGAGTCCTTCCAACAACCCAGACAGACTTATCGGTCTCGCGATCATCTTCGCCCTCAAAAATGACACGATAGGCCGGAATACGGTGGCCCCACCTGGAAGACACAATTAGCGGGGAGAATACGGACATACATGAAAAACGGCGCGATACTCACCATAGCTGTCGAGAGATACACCAGTCGTTAACATTGGATAACCATCTGACATAGGATCTCCGTGCACTTTCGGGCGAAATCTTGATTTGGCCCTCCTCGACGACCTTCAGGGCTGCGTCGGCCATCTCATCCATGCGAACCCACCACTGCGGCGTCATATACGGCTCAATGACATCCTTTGACTTCTCGCACAAGGGAATAGTCATTGCGTTCGGCTCCTTCTTGACAAAGAGGCCGCGCTTTGTCAACTCCTCGACGACAGTATACCGGGCGTGGAATCTTTTCTGCCCTTGAAACATGGGGCCGGCATTCTCGTTGAGCGTTCCATCCTCATTCAGGATGTTGATGAACTCGAGATTGTGCCGTTCACCGAGCTTGTAGTCGTTAAAGTCATGTGCGGGCGTCAGCTTGACGGCTCCGGTACCGAATTCCGGATCGACGTAGCTATCTTCGACGATAGGCATAAGGCTGTATCATGTCAGTATGACGAAGTTTAGTTTGCTCAGACTTCCACTGACCGGTCTGTGAAGGGATGGCGCGCAAATTTGCCAACGAGATGTGCGTAACGTGGGTCTCCGGGGCTGACGGCAATACCACTGTCGCCCAGCATGGTCTCAGGACGGGTCGTCGCGACCTCAATCGTCAGGTCGGTGCCGTCGATGGGGTACTTGAAGTAGGTAAGGACACCGAACTCGACCTTTCGGTCATAGCCCGGCACATCGAGCATGGTGCGGCCTGTGATCTCCTTATTCTCCACCTCAAGCGAGCTGAGCGCGGTTCTCAAGTGAGTGCACCAGTTAACCAAGCGGCTGGATCTGTAGATGTAGCCTTCGTCGTGAAGGCGACAGAAGGTCTCCATGGTCGCGGCGGTGAGATTCTCGTCCATTGTGAAGGCCTCGCGGCTCCAGTCCATCGACCCTCCCATCAGCCTCTGGGCATTATTAATCCTCTGATGATATTCACCCTTCCACTCCCAAACGAGATTCGTGAAAGCCTCACGGCCAAGCTCGAGGCGGGTTTTCTTCTCCTTCTTCCACAGCATCTTCTCGACCACAGACTGGGTTGAGATGCCGGCATGGTCACAACCCGGCACCCACAGAGCAGAATAGCCCTTCATGCGGTACCATCTGATCAAGGTGTCCTGGAGAGAGTTGGCCAAGGCATGACCACAGTGGAGTGCGCCTGTGACATTCGGCGGCGGCAGAGGGATAACGAACCGCCCAGCGTTCTCGGACCGAGGTGGCTGCGGCTGGAAGAAGCCGCTCTTTTCCCACCATGCGTACCACGCAGACTCGACGGCTTTGGGATTGTAGGCTTGGAAATGCGGGTGATCGAAAGATTGGATAACCTTCTTCTCGCCGGCGGGAGTTTGGTCCTCATACTGAGGAAGGGAGGGGGCCTGGGCCTTGGGAGCTGGCTGGGCAGCGGCTTTAGGAGCGGGTTGCTGCTGCTGCTGCTCCTTCAGCTTGGCTTGCTTCGCGGCGAATTTGGCTGCTTTATCGGCCTTGGCTTTTTCCTTCTGCTCTGTGAATTCCCGGAGGATCAGTGTCTGCTTGCATAAAAGCTCCTCAAGATGTTTTTAAATGCTTACCATTTTTCTTTGGAGCTTGCGCATCCGCTGCAGCGGCAGCAGCCGCGTCGGGTGCCATGTTTGCTGGTCGTTGGAGAGAATAGAATCGAGGCGACGGCAGTATGTATGCCGATGGAAGCTTGAGCAGAGATACCCGTCTCAGGCTGACCAGTCGCCTCGACGAAATCAGCATCCAGAACTTATAGAGGGGTCAATGGTCAGGGAGGGGCAAGGAGGTGACTCTTCCAGAGGGGCCTTTGGGCGTGCAACAATTTTCTGCCGGGCAAGGAGGGGTCGATGCATGAGTCAATGGAAGTTGGTTGGCTAATTCTGAGCCCCACATCTAATGCGGCCGCAGCCCGCAGCACCTAACCCTGGCTACGGAGTACCTACACGTTTATCCCTGTTACGTAACCCTGTAAGTTACGGACAACTACAGTACAATTCAGTACCTTCGTACAGGGCAGAGGCAATGCAGACGCGCGACCACTCCTCCATTCAACACTTCATGAAGCTAACGAAGCATACCTGGCAGCTTTACAAGACGTTTTCGCCACAAGTTCTAGGTAAAGAGTCATCAATTCGTTGAGTTCAGTGCCCGGAACAGCTGTAAAGCCTAAGTCTACAGGTATCGTACGTTTGTAAACCGGTATAAACCGCCGCGATGTGTCACCCGGGCAGTTTCTTTTCAGGTACGGATACTCCGTACCGCCTAAGGTAATGACTATCTGGGGTTTGGTAGTCTAGTGTCAGATTCACCATCTTGTGAGTCCGGCCGCCTATGAATCATCTAAGCGATGAGAAGGAATAGAACAGCCCCATTCGTCGAACGACCCATCGCATTTCAAAGTTAAAAGATGAAAGGTACCGAGTACTTCGCAGGCTTTACTCCGTATCACCACTCGGGAAGGCACTCACCCCCATTGTCTTCTATAGAGAGGCATCCCAAGAGATCCTTGATTTCATATAGATTCAACAAGATGAGGTTTGCCAGATAATTCAGCATAACCTGGAATCAGAGAGGCATTTGATACCCACAGGCAAGATGGTAGTGTAATGCAGGGAATGCCTGTAACTTACACTAAATGTTAGCGGAGAACCCACCACCAGCTAGCTAGCCCTGTAACAGTAGGTTAGCTTTAACGTTAAGCTCATTCTTCGGGTCCCATCGGCTTCGCTCAACTCTCACAAGGAAGGAAGGCCGCCACGCAGTACGGAGTACCCTCCGTACATATCGCAGATACCTGGCAAAAGCTCGATGCCCAGAGATAAGACAGCTTCGCTAGAGCCAGTCTTCTTTCTATAGTATCAGTTAGCCTCGGCGAAGGTTTAGGTATCGCATCAGAAGCCACTTGGTCTCGTCATTCAAGCAAGCGGTGCGTGACCCGGGCAGGTGGTTTCCTGGTCTGTTTGCGGCAAATCGGATCCCCACACTTGGCAATCGATCGCGCCTGGGCCGTCTTCTCGTCATCATTCCCGCCTCATCTCCTCGTCTCGTCCCAACTGTTTTCCTTCCCTACCATATCCCAAACCACAACAACGTCTCTAGGCGTTTCCCACGAATGACCAGGCGCAGTACTGTCTGGCACCCTCGATCAGCCCAACGACTAGCACCAAATCTGTTTTCCAAAAGACATTCGCCCGCTTGAGCCGGGCTACCAAGTCACCCCACCGAGCCCACTCTTGCTTCGCGTGATAGCGGTCCCACACAATGCGGCCTCCTCGGGTGGCCATCCTCGTCCTCTTCTTCTCCGCATCCCTATTCCTCGTTTGCCGATCTCTCAGTTCGATCCGACGTCCTGGCCCGTCTGCAACATCATCCGCAGCTCAGAAATCAGCCTTTCGAAGCTTGTTCTCCTTCACCGGGCCCTTCTCTCTCTTCCCACCGAGCGCTGCCATCAGCCTTACCGATGATAACAGCACTTTCTTCCCGGCAAGGCCAGCCGCATTTGGTCCGCCGCTGCCTGCAAAAGGACTGAGCGGGCAGCTATGGATTGGGAGTGGTTTCTCCGACGAAACGCTGCAGGAAGGCGAGGGGGAAGGCGAGCTGGGCTGCAGCGACATCCCAGGCTGGGAGGACGGGAGGCTTAAAACAGCCATCAAGGCCGCAGATCAGGGGCTGTCCCCAGCCAAGGCTGCCACCGTTCCCATCGATGCTAAGCATACAAAAAGAGGCGACACGGGCAAGGGGCCCATGGACGATCGGGATGGCACAGAGAGAAAGAGGACCCAAAGCCAGAGCCAGACGAAGCCCGTAAACGACGGAACGGACGACTATCTCCATCAAGGCCTCCAGCACTCGAGGTCATCATCTACTGATGGGCCGGCAACCTCGGAATCGAGCCACGCCGATATTCAATCGATCCAAGAGACAGCGGAAATTACAGGCAAGATCGCTCTTCTGAGTAGAGGTGGCTGCGGCTTTCTCGAAAAGGTTAAGTGGGCACAACGTCGTGGCGCTATTGCCCTGATTGTGGGGGACAACCAAAAGGGGGGCCCTTTGATCCAGATGTTTGCGCGTGGCAATGTCGACAATGTTACAATACCCTCCGTTTTTACTTCTCGAACGACCGCCCACCTCCTATCATCTCTGATGCAGCCTGGGAGTTTCATCGAGGACATCCTGGACGAGAACGGCAACCCGATCTTGAAGGTGCAGCAGTCTGCCAAAGCCGGGAGACGAAAAAGGTCAACCCCGCAAGCCGCTTCGAGAATGCCGCCGGCGATGAAATACACTGGGAAGCGCTCAGTACGCGAGGACAAACAGCCACGTGCTCCGCACAGGAGGTGGCTCTCTTGGCTGTTCCGCTGGGGAGCCAGCTATAGTGCTCCCTCTGACCGTAACCGGCCTCCGAGCAGTGGCCGACTGGAATGGGTCGACGATCGGAGCGCTGGTAATGGCAAACTTGCCAAAAATGGCCTTGATAAAGCACCAAAAGACGGTGACACGAGCAATTCCCCCTCGGACTCTGGTAAACCTTCCGGCGACGGTTTTCAGATTGGAGTCCAAGATTGGCGGGATCCCGACCTTGTTGGATCTTCTGCAGAAACCAACAGCGCTTCATCCCATGATTCAAGGCACTCTGAGGCCCAGTCAAGCAATTCTGTGGCTTCTGTAAGGCAGACTGAGGGGGCTGGCGGGTCATCTACAGATACCAGCGGGCCAAAGGGTGGGAGTATTACGCCAGGAAGCGGCGAATATGTTCCAGGGACGGTGGAAGACGCCAAGAAGCCCGGGCTGGGGAAAGCTGATTCGTCTCCCGGCGTGCGTAGCGGACTTCTTTCTAAGCTTTTCGGTGATGAAGACGGAGAGGACCGCGGCGCAGACGCCACGTCGCCTGATCTCGTACGTTCCACAACTGGAATATCAGCACCAACTCTCCCAGCGTCAGGCGGCAATGACGGCATAAACGATCACGAAGGCCTCTGGATCACCATCACGCCCACGGGAAGCGCCAGCCCTTTCTTTGACACTCTTTTAGTTCTCGTCATCAGCCCATTGATAACACTGACGGTCGTGTATGCCCTGCTCATATTACGAGTAAAGATCCGCATGCGGAGGTGGAGAGCCCCAAAGTCGGTGGTCGATCGACTCCCGGTGCGGACCTATCACACAGTCGGCGCTTCACCAAGCCAGTCCCCAACCACACCGTCTCCCACCAGCTCTTCACCCACAACGCCCCTACTTCAAGGCCGGTCGCGGCCCCGGTCCCGCACTACTACCGGTGTCCCGGAATCTGGAGACTTGTTAAGGACCGACGATGCATTGCAGGCCCCGGCGTCCCCTTCCCGAGAGAAGAAACAGCGCCGTTCTAGCGAATGGAAGAAGTACATGGGCAGGCAAGTTGAGTGTGTCGTCTGCCTGGAGGAATACGTCGACGGTGTCAGCAGGGTTATGAGTCTCCCCTGCGGACATGAATTTCATCCCGAGTGCATGTAAGGATTATACTCCCAGCTTTCATCAGCATTGTGCGGTACTGACCTGAGGATAGAACCCCGTGGCTTACCACGCGACGACGGACGTGTCCCATTTGCAAAGGCGATGTTGTCAGATCACTTGCTCGGGGCTCTGGATCGGGCCCTCAATACGAGCCATTCCGCGATGATTCATATGACAGCAGCGACACTTCTGAATCTTTCCAGAACAGGCTTCCTTCCCCGAACCGGCTCGATGATCTCGAAAGGGGCACTTCCTGGTCTCAAGGATCAAGACAGGAATGGCAGGCTAACCGCGACGTCTGGTTCAGCGCGCTGGCCAGCCGTTTCGGGGGCAGCACGTCCTTTTCGACGAGGCGACAGGGTTCAGAAGAGGATCGCAGCCGCTGATTCTTATGCGTTCATTAGTTAGGGGCGTTTTGATTTTGCGCGTTTTTGCATTTCAGAGGGGAGTATCGGCGCTTCGGACATGGCTAGGGACACTGGGTTGGAGTATACTGTTGGACCCCCATGGGATGGATGGCTTTTTGCTGACACTCTCTTCTTAAACGCATTGTGATACCTCTTTCCCTATCTTTACTACACGTGTTGGTTTCTCTCGTGGCTAGCTACCACCAGGCTTGGCGGTTGGGAAGAGCTGGGAAAAGGGTTCCACCACCCTATTGACACTATAGCATATGTTAACGCAATAACGCCACAGGACAGTTCGTGATCAGGGTCCGGAGAGTGTATGCTAGCAGAGTCACTGGCGGCGGAACTAGCTATCTCTCATCACACCTATAAAGACCCCTGAACTCTCAGTCCGGTACTAATCTTTACGTGAACCTTGTGGCTGGATTGATGAGCAGGCCGTCCAAGTGACGCATGTTGTAGGCACCGCTTTCGTCGTCTCGAATCGGCTCTGGCTTTGGCATATTGGCCAGACGGCTGGTAAAGCCCAATGACAGCAACAGCCCGACGACTCTAGCAGACTTGATCGTTTGGATTTCCTCTTACCCTAAGCCCCCTACTTCCTCGCGGAACGTATGCCAGAAGGCCTGCTCTAAAACGTCGTAATCGTCATATCTGATGCAGCCATGTTTAAGATGGAAATGGCCCATCAGGAACTGTATAGAGTGCAGGTTTAGTCCAAAGGGCCCAACTTCAGCTTCAGCCCAGTCGATCACTCCAACCAGATGGAATGACACGCTATCTACCATGATGTTGCAGGCACCAAAATCCTTGTGGAGGAGTACCATGGGCAGAGAGAAGACAGCTGGCAGCGTATATCGAGTGAATCTTGGATCACCGGGTGGAAACGGGCTGGTAGAGAGGTGAGCAAGAGCCGCAGTTCCGTTTCATATGTATAGCGAAGGATGTCGCGTTCAGAGGGGGTAATATGCTGCGGCGCCTTCCATGCCAGGGCAAAGAACCTGTACAATGTAATAAGCAGTCGACGTAACTTTGAAGCAGCTAGATCTGGATATACCTCGCAACATCCTCAATGAGATTCCTCCTCCATGTGAAGTTCTCTGGCGCGTTAGGGGGCAAGCCATGCGCCAAAACAAAGTCCAGGTGACTAACACCGCGCACTCGGCTCATGACATAGACCAAGAGCGGCTCCTTTCCACTATCGACATCCTCATTCTCATCACCAAGCTGGCCATGGAATGAGACCTCCGGCGCCAAGGACCGTAGATCTCCCGCGCGAGCTGTGCAATGTCTGGTCTCAGCTGGAGGGATTTAAGCCGGAACTGAACGACAAACTCATCCCCTGGCCCGGCGTACACCGAGTAGCTGCATACGCCCTGCACGGCTACCGGGGTAACGTTGCCCCCGGCGAGCTCCTTTGCGCGGGCATCGCATGCTGAGCGGGTCGCTGTTGTCTTGGTGAAGAAGTCGGCTATCTCTTGGTCAACTGAGTATTCGAGGGCTTGGGTGGTTGGACTCATGATGGACTTGTGTGCTTGTGGAGTTGGGGCAGCTGGAAGGCTGGAACGATGTCGAAAGGGCGGAGCGGTGTAGCAGGGGGATGGAAGATTGGAGGGGGGAAGTGGTGTCTCTCGAAGCGGATGTCATGTGCAATTGTGCATGTGGCTGGCCCCGGCCAGGCATTTGGCAAGCCAACACAGCCCTGACGTCTCATGAGAAATAGTTAATGGCATTGGCAGGCTGTTGTTTATGTTGACCCGAACGGCTGTTGATTTAATCTGTTTGTGCATAGAGTAGCTGTAAATACAAAGTATCTCAACGTATACCATTATGCGTAGGGTAATGAACCACCGTCAGTAATGAACCAGCGCCACAGGATAGCCACACAGAGCCTGCAGCCAACCCTTGGCAACAGATTTGATTGGCCCGTCTACGATTGCCTGTGGGGCTGGTTCAATACTGACGCTGGTTCATTACCCTACGCATAATGGCACCCTTAGCGACGGAATGATGATCCATAATTGCTACACGGTCGATTAGTTTGATGAGGTTGATGGGACTAGGGTGCGGAATTTCAAGGGGCTCCATCGAATTTCATTTCACAGTCAGCCATGAATTCGCAATGGAACTTTCATGAAAATAACGCTAACCAGACCGGGCAGGCGGTTAGCCCCGGGTTAGGGTTATTAACACAGAACCCTCCCTTCCACCACCCAGCCAGGCCTAGGTCTGGCCCTACCCTAGGCTTGTTCAGTGCCTGAGAGCGCCCTGTCTTATGTAACAACCCCTCTGTCTGAAATGATTGAAATTCAGGGCCTGGGGTGAATTGCGAATTGCTCATAAAATCTTGAAATTTCAGCAATTTGAAATTTCATTTCCGCACCCTAGATGGGACTGGTGGTTACTTTGAGGGTCCGTGAGCGGAATGCCGAGTTCAGCCACAATTGTCCAATAAATTCAAAAGGATGGGGCAACATACTACGGTGGAATGGTGTCTAAAATGTGGCCTGTGGCTCACTTACATAGCCGTGGCACTGCTTCAGTTTACAGTGACACCTTTGCTGCAACAGATTACCGTAGCGCGCTCCACAACTGTTTTAACCTTATTCCTGTGACAGGTCGCCAGTAAGTCGACGTCTACCTGGTATTTTACATGCCCGTTGCGATATTTGGGCTCATGATCACCTGAAATATGCAACATTTGCCAGATATGTCTAGATGGAAAGTGTGATGTTGCCGGAGTCTCCTATCAAGCGACTGCTACTTTCCGTTGCTAAGCTGCCACTGGCGCCATCGAACTTCTCCAACTTCTGAATTCTCACCGGTTGCAAGCACGGCCAGGCTTCAATCTTCTCGTAAATGACTCGAAGCCATGTCCCGGTACCTGGCCCCTGCCAAAGTCGGCTTGTTGGCGCTCATTGAGCTCTACGTGCAAGGAGCAGTGCCCAATGACGCCCTCATTCCAGTCATCAACTTCCTCACGTCCAACATTCTGGACCATGACTTGACCGGCCCATCGGCGAGTACCGCCGCTCGATGGAAGAAGGCCGACGACATTATCAAGCTGACCCTATCCATCCACCACTTTGAGCAAGTGCTGAGTCCATTTGCCGCCGCCGACCGCCTTCCCGGCCGTCGTTTGTGGGACAGGTTCTTGGAGAAACTCTGGGGAATTGACTCGCTGCACGCCCTCCATGAATTCTTTCGCCGCTTGCCGAACCTCCTGATGAGGACCAAGGCTGAGCTGCGCGAGATGGCGGAGCGCGGAGAGGAACCTCCGTCTGGCGTGCTTCTCTCGCGCAATTCTCCGCTTGGAGCTTTTATCAGGAGATTGGACCATGAGTTCTCAATTCTGCAGTTCGACCACGCGTCGGAGCTGTGGGTCACGTTTGTCAAGTACCGGCAGCCTACAGCCGCCTACTGGCGGCGGCGGAATCCTCACTTCAACCGGCTCAGTTTTGATTCGGTACTCCTCGCTGGCGAGCACGAATGGGGGCCTCAGACCGACGAGCTTGCTGTGGCAGCTTATGGGAATACGCTTCTTTTAGAGGACCAGGACACGTCCCCGCCTGTGAGCACCGACGATATTGAGCGCCTTTTAGAGTTTCAGATAACCTTGGTGCAGAGTGAGTGGTTCTCTCGCTGAGGCAGACAGCCCGGTCCGGCTAACCGACGCAGAATATGGAAACAGAGTGCCACCGGATATTAGGGACCGGTTCCAGAGCCTGTTAAAGAGCAGTCGAATCGTCCCGAGTTTGTCACACTATTTGCAGTAAGCGCAGTGTATTATGTTATACTGCTGATATCATGGAGCTAACATCGCCAGCTTCTCCGAGTCATGGCGGTCAGGCGACTTGCCAGCATCGTTTGACTACCTCCACCGATACTTTGACTACACCATGCAGAACCGGGATAGGCTGTTCTACCAATACGCCCTGATGAACCTAGCGATCGTGCAGTCGGATTTTGGCTGCCACAAAGAGGCCCTGGCGACCATGCTCGAGGCCGTTTCAACTGCCAGAGAGAATAGGGACACCTCTTGTCTGAACTTTGCGCTTAACTGGTTCTTTCACTTCAGCAAAGCCCATCCGGACCTTGTCCGAGAGCTCGAGGACAACAGCATGCTTGGAAGCGGCAAAGAGTCACTGTCCTTCCTCCGAGCCAAAGCAAAGGAGACAGGGATGGGGCAACTATGGAGTTCCTCGCTACTCGCCGAGGCCAAGCTCGGATTGTCAGATGGTGAGAGTGTCTCGACTGCTCTGGAACACATGGTGCGGAGCTCACAGATTCTTGTGGGGCGGAATATCAGATCCATGATGGGGGCGCAGCTCTCGCTGGCAATAACATTGTGGGACAGGCTGGGCCTGGCAGCCATGTCGGCCATGACCTGTGAGGTGTTTCTCCGGTGTTATCAGCCCGACTCGGTCTTTAGCGATGAACTACAGGTCATTTGTCGTCTCGCGGGCTTGCTTGCCGGTAAGGGCAAATACAAGGAAGCCTTTGAGAAACTAGACAGCATAGACAGCAACTCGCTCCGCTCGGCAAAGTCGAAGCAATACTGGCACATATACCGCGAGCTCATCACCTTGCGCCGCAGCCTCTACTACAACAACCTCGACGCCGCCGAATCTCTGCTCTTTCAGCTCCTGCAGTCCGGGCCCGAGGACGTCGACCCTGACCTGCTCGTGATCATCGACACACTGCACATCGAGGCCCTGACACGGCGGCAGGAATTTGACGCCGCTTTCGCCAAAATCGAGCGGCTCATAGCCGAGCTGCGCGAGGACAGGCGGGACATTGCCCTGCGCGTGCGGCTGCTGCTCGCAAAGGCGCACCTGTTTGACCGCGTCGGCAGACCGGAAAAGGGCTTCAGCATTGCCGTGCGCGCGGCGAGCATTGCCTGGCGCGCCCGGCTCCTTCCCTTGCTCTGGCAGGCCGTGGGCGCCCTCGCACACATCCTCATCAGCGCGCTAGGCGAGTTCGCCGCCGCCGCCGACCTCCTACTTGCCGTCCTCCCCCGCTGTCTTGAGGCTGACGTCGCCTTTGCCGCGGGCACGCTGTACGCCCTTCTTGCGGACGCCTGGGTGGGTTTGGCGGGCGAGACAAAGGCGAGGAAAGGATTGGCGTCATCACATCACCGGGGCGGGAAGACTTTGGCTGGTGATGATGACCGGGACGGATTGTTGGCACGGGCGCAAGAGGCGTTGGACGCAGCCCTCGGGTGCTTCTCAGCCGCCGAGGACATTGAGAAGCGCTGCGAGGTCATGGCGAAGAAGGCTACCCTGTACAAGGCCCAGGGGGATCATCTGCGCGCGGAGGAGTGTGCGGATAAGTACCTGGCCATGCGGCAGGAAGGGCGGGTGTTGTAAGTTCCAGTGTCGAGTTTGGTGTCGGCGCTTGGTTTGAGGGACGGACTGTTTGGTTAGATAGATCAGGCAAAGCCGGAGTGCATTAGGACAAGCGGTGTCTGGGCTTCTAGCTTTGGGAGTGCCGTCAAATGGAAAAGCCCGAGTAGGCGTCCCTGGGAGGAATGGGCTGTGGTGAGGAGAGAATATCAGGTAAATCCCCCGGTCCTTACCATGGTATCCCTGAAGCTGCCCGCCACGTCCATCTTGAGTCACTCTACCGTCCAATTTGTGCTCGTGTGAGCTTGAGCTCCGGCATTCACAACACAGCTCGCCATATGCAAACAGCAGAGCAAAACTTGCAGAACACTTGGGCCACAATTCTTTAACTCTAGGAAACATGTACAGAATGCCTGTCCGTTCTCAATCGTCTACTCGCTCCCTGTATACATGGGACAACCCCAACCCCCCATCCGACGGACAGATGGATCAGCCCATTTACGTGCTCTTGTCCTTGTTGTGGTAGTTGACGTTGTCGTTCCAGCTGGTTTGTCACAAAAGGGTTAGTCCACCGAGCCACCTCATGAGGGGGGAGGTTGTGTGCATAATTCATATCATCGTTGCCCTGCATAGGGAAATGGTTTGGCGGGGTCAGAACGTACAAAAGGGTCTGTTGGAAAAATGTGTTAGCACTATCGCAATGAAACGATGGAGGAAAGGAGTTCTCGTTTTCCAAAGAGGCGGATGGGGACTCTTGAACATGCCTTGTCACCGTCACCCCAGGGGAAGTTCCGGGTGCGAATGTTCTGGTAGGGGTACTCGACGCGCTCCTCGAGAGGAGGCATGTGAGACCAGTGCTCCCAATGCTCGTTCCAGAGATTGTAGGCGTTGAGGCCAGCGAGGAGTAGGGCGGGGGGAACGGCGCTGAGGAGAAAGGGGGATATTGTTAGCATGCATTGGAGCCTCTCTTTGGTTCTTAGAGCTTTCTGCATTGTTGCCGTCCCTCGTTCTCGGTTCTGACATTGGCTTTCACCCTGCCGTTTGACTATACTGCCATGTCTGTCGCCGTGGGATGGGGATAGCTGGTTGGTGTCGGACAATTGCATCCGGCGGCATCACAAAAACCACGCAGTCGGCAAAGGGTAGGAGGGCGGACGGCTTACTAAAGGGAGATCTTGCGCCACAGCTCTGTTGCCTGGTCAGCCTTCAAGTAACCAATTGATTGAGAAGGAACAAGCAGAAGCTGGCTTCAAGATTTCCTTACCAGTGGTGGCGCCAGCGTGCTCCTTGACGTGGCGGCGCTCGCGGATGAACTCGTTCTCTTGGGTGCTGGCGAAACGACGCTGAGCTTGGGCACGGAATTGCGCTGTATAGCGCTGCGCAGCGCGAGCGATCTGGCGCTGTGCGAGCATCGTGGTAGGTATACTCGGGAAACGATTCGTTTCGGAGGGTGCGGTGTGTCTCAATGACGGAGCGGAGAGAGCTGTCCAACAGCAAGCAAAGATGAGGCAAGCACTGGATCCGCTTTTGGACGCTAACCTCCATTCCAGGGTTGAGTGTCGGTGTTGGTGGTGTGAGGTCAGAGCTCGATCGGCTCATTCTCGGCTAGACCTCGGGTTAGGTGAGAGCACAGGCCAACTGCTCGTCAATATGGATTCTGGAAGGCACAAGGTACACCAATTAAGTCATGTGATCGCGCGAGGCCCAGCATCGCGCGTGACGCTTTCCATGGTTCCATCGGACATGTGCGAAGGGAAACTTGGAGATTTGGACAGCAACTGAATCGCCGCCGTCCCTGCCTCTCGTACTGAGCAAGAGATCGAGGCTGTGGATTATGGATTAACTTGGACTTGACTTCCTGCTTTGCCTGCCAAATCTGTGATCCGTCTTGACACCTTAAGGAGCTGTATCAGTGATCGCTTCGGCGAATGGGTCGCCAAATCCATCCCATCGTGATATCAAGGCGCGATCTCTCGTGCTCAAAAGCTTTGCCGTGCCTCTTTCTCCCTCTCCAACTTGAGTCTTGAGCTTGAAAGTCACGGCAAGACACATCTGTGAGGTTCGTCAGGTGCTGCACAAGATGCCGCTCCGGATCACCACCTGGAACGGTAAGCATATCATCCGCCGCTGGACCCTGTGTCGCGCCACTCCACGCTGCTAATGCGTTCACAGTCAATGGCATAAGGTTAGCGGTCCACTCAGCGGTCCATTGCAGAGCTTTGTTGTCTTACTCCCCCCTAGGAATCCATTTGGATACCAGCCATGGAGAGAAAACCGAAGCTTTCAGGTGGGACATTCCCGGCGCATCCATCCTCCTGCTATTCCAGTCCAGCTAATAGACTTTCAGGCCATGTTTGACACGTTAGAGGCCGATATCGTCGTCATGCAGGAGACCAAGATCCAACGAAAGGACCTTAGGGACGACATGGTTCTGGTGTCTGGGTGGGACGTCTACTTCAGTTTACCGAAGTATAAGAAAGGTTCGCTAGGCTCGTTTCCATTGTTGCTCTTCTCCAGTCTGACAAGTACCGCAGGATACTCGGGCGTGGCTATCTACACGCGTTCCTCCAAATGCTGTCCCATCCGAGCAGAGGAAGGCATCACCGGGGTTCTCAGTCCTCCAAACTCCTCCATCAAATTCCGAGATCTGCCTCTAGATCAGCAAATTGGCGGCTACCCGAAGCCCGGCCAGCTCTCCGACTCCGTCGACGAAGCGACTCTTGATTCCGAAGGACGCTGCGTAATCCTCGAGTTCCCAGCCTTCGTTCTCATCGGAGTTTACAGCCCTGCCAACCGAGACGAAACCAGGGACGAGTTTCGTCAAGCCTACATCGATGCCATTGACACCAGAGTCCGTAACCTGGTCGCCATGGGGAAGCAGGTCTTTCTCTGCGGTGACCTCAACATCATCTGCTCGGAGCTGGACACAGCGGGACTAGCCGAGAGGCTACGGAAGGAAGGCATGACAATAGACGACTTCTTGTCTACCCCATCACGGCGCTTTCTCAACCAGCTGGTATTTGGAGGCCGTGTTGTTGGAGAGAGGGACAAAGGCCGAGAGGAGCCTGTGCTCTGGGATCTCTGCAGAGAGTTCCATCCGTCCCGCGCAGGCATGTACACCTGCTGGGAAACTAAGAAGAATGCACGGCCAGGCAACTTTGGGAGTCGGATAGACTACGTGCTATGCAGCTCTGGAATTAAGGACTGGTTTATCGACGCCAATATTCAGGAGGGTCTCCTAGGATCCGATCACTGCCCTGTCTATGCGACGATGGGTGACATGGTCGACTTGGACGGCTCCAAACTCCACGTAGAAGATGTCATGAACCCGCCAGGCATGTTCAAAAGTGGCAAGCGACAGCGAGAATGGACATCCAAGGATCTTTTGCCCACGTCGGCAAAGCTCATCCCCGAGTTTAACCGCAGACAAAGCATTCGGGATATGTTCTTCAAGAAGGCTGCGCCATCGGCAAAGGCAAGCCCTGCGACCTCACAGTCCAGCAGCCAAGAGATTCTCAAACCTGCGAATCCTGCAGCCGATGACGTGAGCCACGAGAGCCTCCCGAGCGAAAGCTCAGCTCCGGTGTCAACGCCAGCGGACCAGACTGCAGTATCCGCCAACACATCAGCATCTCCACAAAAGCCCGCTCCCTCCAAACGAGTGGCAGAGTCGTCCACATCACCGGGACGGCCACAGAAGAAGGGCAAATTGGCTCTAGGCAGGGAAAACTCCGTGAAATCAGGGCCAGGTCTCTCGCAAAGCAATCTGAAGGGCTTCTTCAAGCCTAAGGCGGCCACCCTAGGCGTCGATCTACCCAATGTTGCAGAAGATGGCAGTGATCCCAGCTCCGCTTCGAAGCCTGACACCAAGCAGTCTGCAGAGTCGGGCATCAAGGGAGTCCCGCAGACCGGCAGGACCAAGAACGAGTTCGATGCGGAGAATGAGAGCGTGGACAAACTCGAGGGATCTTCAGAACCCGTCGGCTCCTCCTCCACCGAGAAAGTCTTTGACCCTATTCAGGCAAAGCAGTCTTGGTCGAAGCTGCTTGGGAAGCGGACCGTTCCCAAGTGCGAGCACGGTGAGGACTGCCAGATCCTGGTCACCAAAAAGGCCGGCATCAATTGCGGTACGTATTCATTTCCTTGCCTCTTCTGTTCCAAACCCGCCTTTGGGCCAGAAGGCTGGGCCCTGCTTCCTTGTTCAAACTTGTATACCCTCCTCTTCAGCGGAGCATTCCACCTGTAAAGCTTCCAGCACCCTTCGATCCTGCTATCATTTGTACACCCCAGCTTACTCCATCTCTTCAGGCAGGTCCTTCTTCATGTGCGCCCGTCCATTGGGTCCCTCGGGCGACAAAGAGGTGGGCACGGCCTTCCGTTGCCGTACCTTTATCTGGAGCAGCGACTGGAACGGACGCCAGTGATGTCACTCGGGACGGGATGGTTTGCCAGCCTCGCCTCCCATTGCTTCTCGAACGGACACCGTTGCCGCATTTGTATTCTTTCCTCGAGTCGCCCGGGAGGGGCAGGTGGGTTCCTGAAGAAGAAAAGCCTTCGGCGATCGGTTCTGTCGCCGGCATGATTAGCTTAGCAATATTGAAGCCATGTGACGTCCACGAAGACGTACCAAACTTGTTGAAATGCTCAGTTCATTGTGTTCCCGGAAACTCGGATTTCGCCGCACATGGTGTCTTTGCTTGTCTGGCTCGCTCGAGTCGCTTCGCGATACTGAGTATCATCCAATTGCTGACAGTTGTGGCTTGCAGGTGTTGCCGTCTTAGTCTTCTCGCTCCTTCGAGATGGATCTCTCGCCATCGCTATGCTAATGCACGTAAGATGCCTGCCGCTACCTGTGTCAGTGTGCCTTTGCGTTTTGGAAATGCTTGCCGTCGCTCCAGTCTTGTCGTTTCAAGATCCCGGATTCTAGTCTCATTCTCTGCAGCTCGCCAACTCCGCTTGAAGGCGTTGCGAGTTGCTTAGAAACCAGGACATCATATGAGCCGGAGAGACAGCCGGAATTCAAGATCGCTTGCAAATTGGCTTGCCGTTGGCTACCATCACGAATCACTCAGGCAGAAGAGAGAACCCAGAGTGTGCCCAGTTTTCTATTCGCGAAGTGACAGGTGTCGAGAAATCTAACTATCTAGTGTGAAGTGTCCATGGGGAGTAGTGTGAAGTGTCCTTGGGGAGTGTTGACCCATGCCTGTGCAGGTCCAATATCCGCTCGATTTCTGCCACCCAATGTGCGCCGCCAATGTGCGCCGTAGCATGATTTCCCAAAGCAGAGGAGCCATCGAGATGTCCGGGTTACTTGAATGAGCCAACCGACCACCAGATACTCCAACTCGAGAGTTCCTCCACGCCAAGTATTTGACCCCAGAGTGCATTCCCAAGAACAAAACCTGCAGTGAGTGTCCATCATCGAGTGCCAAGCGTTCACTTAAGAGAACCAAGTCCTAAGGATAACGCAGAGGGTCGTCAATGCCAGCGCTCTGCGAGCACAAAAAAGAATCGGGTGTGGCAGAATGTAAAAAGGCGGAATGTCGGAAAATCATCGTGTCAAAAGCAAGCTGGTACTGAAATCATGAGGTAGCGCATGGAATGAGTCTGACGGCCGAATGCCATCAGAAATTCATGCTGTCGTCGTTACCTGCGTCTGAACTGGTTGTCAATATCAGTCGATTGCATTCTCCAGATTTCGCAAATCGAAGGAGGGAGGAATGTGCTCACTGACCTGTCTATTCATGTCCGCCCTCTGGCGCCGTACGCCTTCATGGTAGAAACCGGTATCGCTTGGTACTAGTGTTCACTTACGCAATCAATGGTCTGGGCTACCAATGGTCACGCCGTTTGAGCGCTTAGATATCACGCAAGAGGGCCTCCAGCTGGTCGTCAAAGTTCCAGCCTTGGTCCATGTTGTCATTGTCGTCAATGGCAGGGGCATCTTCAATAGCGAGTCTTTCCATGTTCGGAGGAGCCCAATCCCGCTCAATAGGAGGCAGAAAACGTTGAGATTGAGGGATGTGACGAGTGATCTCGCTATTGGGGCTGTTTTCTTCACCGGTAACCTGCTGGATTGCTTGCTGCATGGGTTGCTGCCATAGGAAAGAGGCTGGAGCATGTGCTCTGTTAAGGAGTGCAATGTCCTGAGGAGCCTGAAGCTGAAGGCGCGGGGCACGGCGCGCACGGCGGCGAATTTCATGCGACTTACGAGGGATGTAACGGTAGTCCGGATAGGCGATCATCAGGTTGCGCTTGACTTCCTGTGCTTTCTCATGGTACTCAGCTCGAACCTCGGAAGATTCTGCTTTCCACATCGCGCCAATGATGACGGCTGCAATTGGTACATTAGCTTTTAGGAATAGCTCCAAGCGATTGATTGGAAAATTGGACATACAAATCTCATTGTTGTCGAGGCCGGGATTCTCCGCCTTGACCTCACCATGCTTGTCCTTGCGATAAAGGATGTAGGCGTTAGGAGGACGGCGGAGTCTGAACACCGTGGTCACATGTTTCTTCTTGGGGTCCCAAATGGGAATGCCCTTGACCATGGTGATGTCGCGCTTCATGACGTTCATCGGACCGAGAATCCAGACCTCTTCGTTGTCGGCGTCACGAGCGTACATGACCTCTTCACCCAGATACTTGCTAATTGTCGTTGTGGATGGTGAGCAACATTGGATTGAGGAGAAGAAACCAAATCAAGGTAATACTTACGCCATCTCCGTGGCAAGTTCTGCCTTGGCAGGATCAGGGATCCGCTTGAACATTTGGCCGCTCATGATGATGACCTTCATAGAATTCCAATGGCCAAGCTGGATCGCGAAATGATTCCAGTACTTGCTGCCGAGATACTTGGCAATAGCTGAATCATCATACTGCTGAACCGCCATCTTCTCAATTGTCGATGATTCTTTAGCTCAGGCTGAATTCTTGAAGTGTGACGGGGTAAAGTAAAGGAGTTGGCACAGGAAATGCAAAGAAAAGGGAGTGGGATGACTCGCAATTCCCGAAGTGAGACTTTGGAAACGAGGTGGAGGGGGCTGGGAATGATTGACAGAAAGAGGAAGTATCGAGTCCCGAGAGTGTGGAGGAATGTGGAAAGGGAGGAATTGGGAGAGAATTTGTGGGGGAAAATTATAACGAGGAGCTGGAAGGGGAGAGAAAGAGGGAAAGCGGGGCAGATAGGTCCAGGAAACTTCTTTGTTTATTCGGAACAAGTCACAATAGAGTTTTCAGCTCAACGAGCTACGAGCATGTGCGGGAAGGCAGGCGGGGAGGCTAACTTGGAGCCAGCTATTCGTTTATAGAACCAAATTCTAGAACTCTGCTCTCATAATCTGGAAAACCCCGAACGGTTGTCTCAGCACTGTGTTGGACTATACTCATCTTCCATGCTGATACTACCCCCGAATGGAACTTCAGAAACCAGATTCTTGTACTAGTAAATGTTGATGTACCTATTTCGATTCATTTTTGAGCCCTCTTTATCACTTGTATATAGAAGGTCTGATAAGTAGTATGAAGGCGAAGTAATAGTAGATTTAAAGCTTCAACATTGGAAGATTAAGCATCTCTGCATTCAAGAACACTGATCAGCCTGTTTGCGACGATTGTGCTGCTGATAAATCCCTATAGGGTGGGTATCTTGTAAAGAACAACTCGACCTGCAGCATGATTATTATATCCACAACATTCATACTCCGAGTTTCTAAAAAGATTCTCTTCTGAAATTGCTCGCCGGGGTGCCTTCCTCGTGAATCTACCAAGCAACTATGAAACCACTCCCTTGCCCTAGCCCTTTCACCTGAGAAAATCAAATTATCGTTCCACTTTCTCACATTTCCCTTTCCCACACAGAACACTCCCTCCATAAATTAGTCAAGATTTTCAAAGGCCATTGGCAAACCAATACCCAAACAACAAAAAAACTTCCTAAGCGCCGGCCACCATAGAGCTAGCGATCCAAGGACAGCAACAGCCATCCCAGAACCGAATGACCGGCTTCAAGGGATTCAGCGGTAAATATCTACCATCTAGAGGTTATATTCATCAATAGTCACTAACGTCACTCAGCGTACTATACCACGCTCTTCAGCCATCTCCCCAACCAGGAGCAGTCGGTCATACTGGAGAAGCTTTGGGAGATGGATCCCTATCACAAGGAGTGGGATTTCATCTACGCAGTCTACTCGGCGATTAGCCAGGACCTGGCAAAGGATAACATCTACCTGGAGGAATGGGTTCAGACTTCTGTCAAGCATCTGAACATCCTTCCTCGCGACAGCTACATGTGCCAGCTCGGCTGGAAACTGGTCCGCCTCGACGATGGCACGCATTCACTTGAGCGCGATTCAGAGGTCTCGTCCAGGGCCCTGGTCTCGCGCCAGAGTGGCGGCCTGTCCATGAACGGCCTCGACCTCTTGATGCGTTGCATGGGCGAGGGTTTGCCGGTTGCCGAGACGAACTTGGGTGCGATCATCAAGAAGCTCAGTGACGCCACCAGTGGTATCATTTCCATCAATACTACTGAGTCGGCGGACACCCCGGCTACCACGGATCCTACATCTAGTGGCGCATTCCGTTGCCTTGTCGCAACCGACCCCAGGCTTGCAATGGCGGCTCTTCTCGGTGTCCCTGCAGATGATCTCGAGAGCGATGGAATCGGATTCAGGGTCTTCTTCTAAACAGGTAAGAATAAATCGGTTCCATTTTCACACAATATAGCATTAACCATATATAGTAGGCCCAACCCGCAACTAAAATTCAAGCGATCCCACTCGAGAGAAAACAGCCTAAGGTTCTAACATGTTTCCGCATCGAGCTATAGAGGGCTTGCTCTAAGGCAGCTAAAGTTGCGGGGTTGGATAGGGTTGAGACCTGTAGGAGATCATGGAATTGACACATTGCGTTGAAAGACTGGTCCGTGGCGGGGAGTACAAGGAGGAGCAAGGGGAGGAACAGGGAGGTTTTGGTCCCCATAGATTGAAGATCCAGAACAAGGTCTCGCGTTCTCCACGTCAACAGACCCCATTCCCTTCTATCCACGCATGGAAAAAATATCGTTATTAGTCTTTGCGTCTCATAGACAAGGTCAATGACCGGCCGCGATGAGAGTTTCAGCAATCGTCATTGGGTCTTCAAGCTGATCCGCCAGCACAAGTGCACGCCGGGGGTTGCGGGCACCAGCAAGCTCATGGCCTGGGTACATTAACTTGTGGTTGCGCTCCTCGGTTTTGGCCAAAGCTTTGAAATGGCTCTTGACCTCGGGCTTCTCAGCCCGCCACAGCTGTGCCACAACACGCGCTGCTTGATGTCAGCGATACTTCACAAAATCGCTGGGGATGACTTACAGATCTTACCCGCCGTCATGCCCGGGTTTGCGGCACGGATCCTACCGGACATCCACTGCCGGTAGATAATGAACATGTTGCGCGGCCGGCGAACATGAACTGTTTTGAATTCGGGTATCTTGGAGGGATCTTCGGGCACGCGCCAAGCGGGAACTGGAGATGCATTAGACGATTATCGATACCAATATTTCAAGGGCAATGGCATACCCGTGGTGGTAATCGGCTCATAGGTACCACTGAACCCAGTCTCGCGATCAAACTTAGCGAGAATGTACAGATGGTCCTCAGTGGTGATCCAGAATTGCGAGAATCCGGATGGATTCCTGACGCGGAGAAGAGAAGCGTGGTTCCCATTGTTGAACTCCCTAGAGCTTGTCAGCGATACGGTGCCTCTAAGTAGTCACTAAGTACAATAAACATACTTATAAAGCCTCATCACACTGATCAGTTTTTGGTAAAGATCTTCGTCCTCGTGATTGGTGCACATCTCCACAATCAGTTCATTGTTGGGGTTCAGTTCATTGTCGAGGCCAGTGATGAAGCGGACCCAGCGCTGGACAGGAGGCGGGTTGGATGATGCCATGATGGGGCCGGCCTGTAGGTGTGATGGTCTTGGGGAATAAATGCGGCTTGATATTTTCTGAAAGGCTCAGAGCCAAATGGTTGATATGGTCTGGTTTGGCAGCTTCAGAGGCTGGGGAAGAAGGGTCGAGTTTGATTTTTGCAAAAGCAGAAAAAGTGGTTGAGAGAGAAAATTGTTCTCAAACTCAAGCACGAGAAAGAAGAGATCAGAAGATTTTCCAGGGAGCACCTTTTTGAAAAATGAAGAAAAATAAAAAGGGCAAGCTGAAGTGCGAAATTCGAAATGTTCAGGGTTGTAGACTTGTACGTGCCTTCGGATGAAGGCAGGAAGAGGCAAATTAGTATTATACCTGCAGGCTGCAGTATTGTTTGGTTTACAGAACAATAGTCAGCTAGACCCATACAATGGGCACAATACTAAGACAGCGAAGAATAGGAATCAGGAATGCCCACTTTAACAACCGCATGATTTCGATCATACACACTCTTCTTTACTACTAAAAGGCCTGGATTAATCCACCAATCCCGAGCCCTTCCTCCTCCACTGCTAGCGACTTTAATTCCCTGTGAAGGAACCTGGAACCAGGACCTGTCTTGCATCACAAGAAGTCTGTTCCCAAACGAAGCCCTGCACGCCTGAAAAGCAGAAATGGACCGTCGCGCACTTGGAGAGGTATTCAACAGTTATGAGAGACATTTCGGAATTGAAAAGGATTCGCTGACACGTTTTGTGATCAATGCTCCAGGTCGTTCTGCTTTTCCAGGCCCGACAGACTCGGGCTGCAATTGCGGAAGAAATCAAAGCCTTCGAGAGATGCTTTGACGAGGTCCTTCAAACTGCTACGGCATTCTTGGAAGCAACTGAGGATTTTCAGGAAGACATCTTCCTGCTGTTTTCCGAGGACGATGCTCTGCTAAACCTTCTCTGCCACTTCACCGCGTTGTCTAACGGCATCCTGGAGTTTCTGGACTTCCAAGCTCAGCAGACTGGCCTGCCATCAGGGGTTGACATTTCCCTAGAAAGCCAGGTCAAAGCAGCTCAAGCATTCGTCGAGAAATTCCTTCAGACTTTCCTTCTTTTCAAGCGGGCTGAAGGCTACCCGGGAAAAGAAATCGGAATGCTTCCAAAAGAGGATGTCATGATCTTCGGTGGAGCTGTGTTTCATCGACACAACCGTGTCATCCCGATCAACGCCCCTGACCCGCACAGAGTTGATGTCTCCGCTTCGAGGGCAGCTAAGTATTGGCATGGAGAGCACCTCTTTCATCCACTCAGACACGTACCTGGCACGCAATGGCACAAGTACTTCGGCAACCTGCAACCGGGCCCAAAGTACATACCGGCGCTATTCAGGGAGAACAATCAGCAACCCAATTTCATCATTGTTTTCCCAACCACCCTTGGATTCCTGGTGGACGAAACAGGAACTGAGTATGAGAAGTATCGCCAATACTTCGAAAACGTGAGTTACATTGAGTATCTTCAATTCAGTGCGCTGATCATGACTTTAGCATAACCGACTGCCTGGCCCACGCAAATCAGACGATGTCAGAAACGTAGATACCCCCCATAATTCCTTTATAAGAAACAGGCCTGACGCAGAGATAGTCCATTATGCGCAGGATCCAACGCCGTCTGTCTACCCTTTTCGAGGGAGAGAAGGTTAATGACCATAAATCGGTTGTTTTCTGGAATGAAGACATGAGACTAGTAAGCCAACATTGCTAGAAGGCCGAGTGAATCTAAGGCGGACGCTTACTTCGAGTCATATAATCTAGCTTGCCCGTCCGGAGTACGAGAGCCTTGGAGCCTTCCGCCTCGACGTACTCAATGCCCGGGCAAACCATCACAGGTTGGCCGGGATCGCGTTGCTGGGGAATGACATCCCCCCGATTAAAGCTTTCCCTGAGGGAAACCCGGTCACGTACTGGATTGGCGGCAGAGATTAAGGCATAGACGCGAGGTTCTGACATGTTCTGTCAACATGGGAGCGGGGTGCTGAGAAGAGCGGATTCAGAACGCCTGAAGGAAAGGACATCACGTTATCACCAAGCTTAGCATAGCCTTGATATGAGATACGGACTCATTCTCCGTGATATTTGAGCCTCTAGTAGCGCCTTGAGAAGGCTAACTCAGTCACATAATTGGTCTATCCAAATGATAATCCACCAGAACAAAGAAATGTGATGGGGCTTAGATAAGCTTGGCCATACGGATACTTCCCTCCTCTTTCCCCCCTCTCCCCCAATAAAATTCGCGGTTTGAGATTTCTTTCACGCCCCTCTGCGGAAGCCAAAATTCCCAACTCTCTACGCGGATTTACAAATCTTCTTTCCTCCAAACAAAAGAATTTCCGGCCCAGAAGAAGCCTTGGGGCAAACGGAATTCTCTGGCAAGCATCAATTTCCTACTTCGTTCTGATTTCTCTCCATCTCCCACGGGCCGTCAGTGTAATGTCTGGCGTTAATCAAATTATCCAGACCTTCGAAGGTCTCGGAAACGGCGACCGCGAAACCGCAATGCGAGCGCTCACCACGATGATGCAGAGTGAGAATCAGCGATCGTCTACCAAGAAGAAGGTCAACGGATTCATGGGATTCCGGGGTGAGTTATGTTACTTCAGGGTTTAATTTACGTTGCTAATATTGCTCAGCATATTACTCTGCTCTCTTCACTCAATTCACGCAGGCGGAGCGGTCGCCTATCATGACCATGCTTTGGCAGCAGGATCCCTTCCACAAAGAGTGGGATTTTATGTGCGGGGTCTACTCGGCAATCCGCGATCTCTTGGAGGATCAAAACATTTCGCTGCAAGACTGGATTCAGGCCGCCGTCAAGCCTCTGGGCATTGTTGCCCGCGATAGCTACCTGGCTACGCTTGGCTGGGAAATGGTCCAGCTTGAGGACGGCACGAATACGCTCCAGCGCGGCGCGGCGCCGCCTCTGCAGAGCTCTCGGCAGCCCATGAACGTACTCGGTCTGTTCACACAATGCCTGAACGAGGGTTTACAGGTGGTCAACCCTGGACCGATTGTTGCCAAGCTTATAGATGCCGCCAAGGATGTGATTTGCATCAATAGTCAGCCTGGAGGAGACGCCGCTAAGACTTTCAATACTATGGATGGATTTCGTCGGCTTGCCCAGAACAACCCCCAGCTTACGATGTCGGCTCTCTTCGATATGCCTCTAGGCAATCCCATAGTCTCTCAGGGCATTACCACACACTACGCTCCAGATGGCATGCCAGCTGATGCTATGCTGGATAGCTTTCTCCGCTATGGAGGCTCTAAAAGCAACTACTATATCGTAGGCACACGCGACTATACCGTGGGCGATGAAGGTAAGAGCAGATTGTTTCTTATCTAACTTGTAACTAGACCCGAGGCTAACTAGAGGATAGACATGGACTTCAATTAAATACAAGCGTACTACAAACAGGCGAAAATTCTAACCAGTTTCTGCATTGAAATATAGAAAGCTTGATTTGAGACAGCTCAGCTTACAGGACCGAACATACAAGACTGTGGAGAATAGGCCCTAGGAGGTCTTGTTAATAACCAATGCGTTGAAAGACTGGTCCGTGGCGGGGAGTACAAGGAGGAACAACGGGAGGAACAGGGAGGTTTTGGTCCCCATGGATTGAAGATCCATGACAAGGTCTCGCGTTCTCCACGTCAACAGACCCCATTCCCTTCTGTCC
Organism: Canariomyces notabilis; assembly: GCF_033297395.1. Taxonomy (NCBI): domain Eukaryota; kingdom Fungi; phylum Ascomycota; class Sordariomycetes; order Sordariales; family Chaetomiaceae; genus Canariomyces; species Canariomyces notabilis. Next base: position 1,946,446 of record NW_027041823.1, read on the forward strand.
GCGCATGGAAATAATATCGTTATTAGTCTTTAAAATGGAATTCCACAGACGTTGATTTAAGCTGCATGTCTCCACGCGCTAAAAATGATGCATGCCGCCTGTCTCCCCGTCCTGTCCCCACAAAGTTTCGGCTCAGCCGCAGCGTTGCACTGAGGAATGCAAGGGTTGCAGCGCTTGCATCACCAATCGGACGGGGGCCGCCGTTTGTGGGTTGGCTTGCGAAGACAACACGGTGAACGAAACTGGGTTAGGGATGGCTGCCCGGCAGTCACTCAGCAATGCACCAACAACCTGGAAGACAGTCGCTACCCACGGATCATCAAAAGTGCGTACACCAAATATGACAGGTAACGGAGCGGCTTGCTGTATTGCTGCAGCCTCAGACAAAACGGGAAGTTTCACCAGCCAACTGGGTCTGCAACCCTCGGCACTCGTCGTGTGACGTGAATGGGGCGCAAATCATGGGAGCCAGTAAAACTATCAATGGAATTTTCGGGGCTTTCGTAGTTACATACAGTGTAGATCAACTTGCTTGATGCATGCGGGTTGCAAACTCCCGTCCCCAGGCTGAGCAGGACGAACTGGTGCACTCGCATGCTAGGTACCTACCTGCTCCCTGGCCATTAATGGAACGCTTTTCCCAGGCACGTGTGCACTGTCTGCCATGCAGCCTCCCGTTGCAAGGGACTCGGCAGTTATGTACCAGGTTGGCATGCATCACAGATCTGCAATGGGTTCCATGAAAGGGCAATTGCCGAATGTGACGGCAGCCATGGCAACCATTGGGTGCAGCATCGCAAACCCCGCAATAACCACAAACAATTTTTGGTTCTGGATGCGCCCAATCAGAGGATATGTGGCTGCTGTCGATGCACCGAATCAGGAAAAGTGGAGTGAGCTGGATGCATCCAATCAAAAGTTGGGTTGGCTTTACAATTGATGCGGCCAATCCGAGAAAATGATGAAAATGACAGCTCGCAGACGAAACCCTAGGGTTGGGTACTCGTAGCGGGGCAGGTGGGCTATTAAGAAGCCCTGACGAGGAGTGAAAGCTAAGAAAACCGGTGGCGCTGGAGAGTCGAGGTATAGGTTACCTTACATAGCTGTAAAGTCGGTTTGCACGCTCTTAACGTGAAGAGTGACGTTAAAGGAGCATTGTGCACTTCAATCCATTCTCAACAATGTACTATACAGATACTTTAGATATATTTTAGATACCAGGAACATCATCTACCAGATGCATAGCGTTGGTGAGGAACAACGATGCAACGGCGCAGCGGTGAAGTAAATCAACAGTACGGAAAGAGAGTGTGAGAACTGTCAAACTGATGATTACAGGCTAATACTGTCATACAGAGAGTAGGTAAGCACTGCCTCCCACCGCACTTCCCATGCACCCTCGGCGTGATGGACAAATTTACTCTTCCTGGTACGAGATCTTGCGCATCTCACCCAGCCGGTGACGAGCAGCGGAAAGTGCGTTCTCGAGTTGGAGGATTTCGACCTACATTGAAGACACGGTTAGCACAGCACGTCGAGGTTTAAAGTGCAAAACGAACAGGGGTGGACTCGGGTAATGTACATACCTGCTGCTCCATCTCGCGGACCTTGAACTCGTGCGCCCCCAGCTTGGAGTAGTCCACCTGCTCCTCCTCGGCGTTGCGATCCTTGATCATGTTCTGTACTTGGCGGACAAGAGCGCGGCAAGCAGCGCCAACCGCCTTGCTAGCTTGCTCCAGGTTCTCTTGGCTCTTGCTCATGAAGCCGGCCTTGACGCGGCTGGCGGCTACCAGCTGCGCAGTGGAAGCAGCCACATCATTGGACGCCACGATGAGTTGCTCGGGACTGTTGCGGTTGGAAAGAACCCCGTCGGCCGTCTCGATGAGCGTGTTGGTCGACGATGCGACCGCCTTGGCCGCCGAGATGAGGCCCTCTGTCCACCGGTTGTTCTTTTTGTAGAAGGCCGTCCGAGACGACGAGCCCCGCCCGGCTTGCACGATCTCCTGCTGTGTAACCGTGGCAGCCTTGATGAGCTGTGCAATGGCTGTCGTAATTGCCATGGCAGCGTCCAGGATTGAGTCATGCACCCGCAGCTCGTAGGTCGAGTAACCGTCGCGTGGCTTGTTCTTGAGCTTGTTCAGGCGAGCCACAGCTGCCGCGATAGCATCGGCCGCCTTGCTGAGTTCTTGGTCGACAACTTCACCCAGATCTCCCTTGTTGGCAAGCTTGCCAAAGCCAGGAGCGAACGTCTCCACCGACTTGTTGAGCCTCTGTAGGTTCATCTGGACATCATTGTTGCTGTTGATAACGACATCCGTCTTTTGTAAGGGATCCATGCCGTCAAGCCGGAAGCTCAGCAAGCTGCGGAAGAACTTGACGGTGGAGTGGGCAGACTGGCGGGCACCGTTGATCAAGGCATCGCTCTTCTTCTCGTCGGTGGCGAGGCGGGTGAGACCCTTGGTGTTGCTGCACACGTCTGCAATAGCGCCGGCAAAAACGTTGACATTCTTGATGAGGTCTGCATAGTTGCTGCTGGGTCCGTCGGCGATGAAGTTATTGAATGACGTTGCGAACTCGGTGGCGCTGGCAGACGCCTTTTCAATCTGCGACAAGACATACGAGGGAGAAGCATTCTGGTTACCAGCCTGCATGGTAGAATCCAGCTCGTACATCGCATCGTCGACGCGCTGTACTCCAGCTTGGAGCACCGAGTCGATGATCTCATTGATCTTGTCCAGCTGGGCTAGGACCAGGGCATCAATCTGGCCATCAAGAGCACGGTCCGTCACGCCCTGATTGTTCTTCAGCTCATTGAGCTCGATCAGTGTCTGGTCCATGCCGGCTTTGTAGACCTCAAGCTCTTCTTCCTTTTCACGGAGAAGCGCTTCGAGGTCCGAGTTGCCATCTCGCAGCTTGGCTTGGGCCTCATCGAGCGCTCGCGACTTGTTCCGCAACGCCTCTTCTAGGTCTGCCATCTCGCGATTGTACTTGGAAAGCATAGTGGAGAGCTCATTGCCCTTGCTCCGCTCCAAGTTGTCCGCGCGATCCAAGGCCATCCGGAGCTCGCGCTTCAGTTTCTCCACCTCATCTTTATTTGAACCCTGTAGCCTGTCCTTCTCGTGCAGGGCCCGATCTCGCTCCCTGATCATGTCGGCAAGCTCAAGGTTTTTGGTCTTGAGCTCACGTTCCAGCTTCTCCCGGCGATCAATGGCCTCCTGGGCAGAAGCAGCCTTAAGTTGAACAGACTTGAACTTTTGGAGCAGGTCCAGATGTTCGTGGCGAAGCTGTGAGTACAGCTTGGCAAGGGCTTCATACTTGGTCCTCCAGGTATTGACCTGCTCCTGGAGAGCTCGGATCTGGTCATCCTTGCTAGCTATTTGCTGGCCATAGTTGTTCTGAATCTGCTGCAGCTCGCCTTCCAGGGCTTTCACCCGCTGATCATATTGCTGAAGCATGAGCTGGTCGCGCTCGTACTGTGCGCGCGCATTGAGATTTTCTTGCTCGAGCTCGGCCAGCCGCCCCTGCGTCTGCCATTGGGCCTGCTGCGCCATCAGTGCCTCCTGCTCCCGCTGCTGCTGCTCCAGTAGTCGCCGTTGTTGCTCTTCAAAATCTCGCTGAGCCTGGAGTTGAGCCTGCTGTTGCGCTTGAAGTGCCGCTTGCTGCTGAGCCTCCAGCACACGCTGCTGTTCTTCGTATTCCCGGTTCTGCCGATCAAGTTCGCTCTTCCAGAACTCGGAGATCTCATCTGGTTCGTCTGATTTGGGCGCCGGCGGCGGAGTCGGCCGCTTTTCGACCTCCTGCTTAGGGCGTGCCGGGAGCGCCGGCGCATTCTCGTCTTCCGCTAGAAGACTCGGTGGGTCTTGGGGCAGCTTCGGGATGGCAATAAGACTCGTGAGGTAGCGGAGATTCGAACATTCGTAGTAGAACTTGACAAGGCGGTAGTGCTGGGCGTCGTACCGCTGACGGAGTGGCTCCAAGGCATCGTTGTCGCCAGTGGCTGGGCAAGGTCAGCGGAGTCAACATCGGGGTGTGTGGACCAGCGGCCTACTTGAATGCATGGCTCGCAGCATGCTGGTGATGAACTTGTAGATGCCATAACTCTCGGCAACGAGTGGCACGAGCGCGGATATTCTGCACTCATTGTTCCCTACGCTGCGGAAGTGAGAAAAGATCAGCCGTTGAAACTGATCGATCTTGTCCTGCAGCGTCATGAGATCGGTGATGGTCTCGTAGCCCTCGTTGGGGTCGTTTATGGCCTTGAGGCTGATGTACTCCTCGTATTCGAACGTGCCGTTGAATTCAGGGTGCTGCTTATGGAATGACAGCTTTGCCAGCAGGTAGTAGACGTATTCCTTGATCAGGGGACCGTAACCGCGCATGCCCTCGCCGGCCATCCCACGATTCAAACTGTCAATCCACCCCCGGTTCGCCATGGCCTCCTTGAGAGTCACCGGGTGGCCCTCCTGGAGGACTTTGTGAACGGTGATCAGTGCCTTGAAGGTCTGGACCTCGTCGGCAAGAATGGGCTGGACTTTGAGGCCAGCCCAGAAGGACTGGGAAGACTTGTGATCCCATGTGTAGACGATGCAGCTCCGGACATGCTTGCGTTTTGGGGCCGTTTCCTCGGGGCTCGTCGCCTTCTTGATGTTGATGGCCAACTCGGCCTCAGACCTGCGCCGCATCATGGTCAGTCTGGATTCTCGGCGGCACAAACGGCAGACAAGGAACGATGCGGAAGTGGACGGACTTGGTATGGTCAAGACTGCGTATTGTGGCCATGTTGGGCGCCTATAGAGTGTTGCCGCGTTTCCTTGGTGGGCGTGCGAATCAGAGAGGGGTTCAGGGAAGCGAGGGGGCTCGCGAAGGCATGGACAAGTCAAATCACCAATGACCGCGGCCGAGGACGGAGGGACGGAGTGACGGGAGAGCTCGGCTTCTAGCAGTGGACGGAAATGTCGGCGAGCTGCAGCAACGGCGGTGCAAGATATAGCGATAAGCAGGTCAAGAGATTCAATTAGCTGCCTGGAATGAGCTGCGACAGAAGGAAGGTGCGAAGAATTAAAAGCGTGTAGCCTGACGCGGTTTCGCCTCGTCGTCGTCAGCCTGTCTATGGAGTTGCACCGCATGTGCGTTGTCCGTTTATCCGCAACGTTATTCGCAGAGTTACTGGACCCATCCCGGTGCCTGACTGATCCCCTCTTCGTGCCCCGTCGGCGGCGCCGGGCCCATCTGACCCACAAGTGTACCCGGTGGTCCAATTAGATCCTGCTTTGGAGACCATGATGTTCTTCAGTCTCACCAACTGAACCTTTTTTTTGCGCAATCACCAATCTAACCTTTGAGATGGTTGACACAAATCCCTAACCAAATTAACTCAAGTCTTTGCCAGCAGCATCACGGATGGATCTAGGTCTTTCCTTGTGGAGAGAGGTACTTGAAAGCCGGATTCCTTCCAACGGTGTCGGTATTCAATAATGAGGACCACCACCCGGCCTATGGTTCCCTGCTCGGGAATCTGTGGGACTCAGGGTCTGCCTACCGTTCTGTCTGGGAGATGTCAGAAGAGAGGGCGTGCAGGGTGTCTTAGGGATGGTGCAGCAACATTTTGAAAGCTATCGAGGCACACAGGTGGTTTCGAGACCAATTCAACTCCCCACCAGCGTACCCAACGGCCGCAGAACAAGCTGCTCAAATGCCAGATCCACCTTCTCCTTGTCAGTCACCTTTCCGGACTGGCATTCGCTCAGCTTTCCCGAAAGGCAAGCATCTACCGCCTGCGCATACTTGTTTCCTACGGCCGAGGCCAACAATGGCACCCACAGACTGCGCAGCTGAGCCCTAATCTCGCCCCGTTCCGTAGTGTTGATATTCACCATACGCCACAAGGGGCACCAGATGCCGATTTCCAGAAGAACGAGTCCAAGCCCGTAGTAGTCGTACTCGGCCAAATAACCCGACGCTGTCTGCATATCGGCTGCATCAGCGCCGGCATAGTCGGGGTGCCAGTACGCGAAGCAGGCAGCCTCACTGTGCATCTTGTTGGAGTAGTCTGCGTCACCGAGTCGACTGTGTGAGAATCCAATCAAGGCGGGCGAGTCAAATTCACTTTGCGGACAACGCTTTCCCCTCCGTCAGCGATCGAGTGGGAAGAGGTATTTTCGCCAAAGAAGAGAACATTGTACGACGATATGTTTTTGTGCCACCAGTTCATCTTGTGGAACTCAAACACGGCCGTGGCGAGATCGTGGGCCAGCTGCAGACGGTCGTCGAGGCTTACGATGATACGTTGTTCGTAGTCGAATGGATCCGCGTGCTCTCTGAGAACCTGGGCGAGATCTCGGACCCTTGGCCGCGCCACAGCGAGGGGGATGCCGGTGTTGGGGTAGTGGTAGGTGAGTCTGATTCTCCGGCGTTTGATGTCATGATAGATTCCCGCGCAACTCAGAACCTGGAATCTAGTAGCCAGCTCGGGCGTCAAGCCAACAAGGACCTGTTCCAGCCCTTCGAACAGCTTCTCGCTGGTAGTTGTTTCGCTGAATGCTGGGCCTATGTCCAGATCCTCGACAATGACGGGCGTTGACGAGCCATTGTCGTCGACAAGCGTGCCAGTCCAAAAAGCATGGACCTCGCCAGGATCCATGTCGTCGTCCTCCTTTTCCTCCTTTTCCTCCTCGTTTATTCCGTTATCCTCTCTCTTTTCATCCTTGAAACGTGATATACTACTCGCATCCAGCTTTCGCACACTACTCTTAGACTCAGTCATGAGATGCATGACATTCTCGACTGATAGCAGTAACTTAACCTTCTCGTTCAGTCTGTATGGCTCCATCTCCCTCTCTGACTCTGGGACTGCCGCGGGCGGACGCCCAGCGCCTGATACTCCGCCCTCCTTGGCAATCTCCCGCGCTCGAGGCATGACCTTCAGCTCGGCTCTGGTGCGAGCACTGTACTCGTCGGCCTCGTCCAAGCATGCAAGGAGCTGGTCGTTGAGGCGCCGCAGTCGCGCAAACAAAGGCGAGTCGTCCCGAGCTGCCTGAGAGAGAGGCTGAAACTCGCTCCGGATGGCGGAAACGGTGCGATGGACCTGGTCAAACATCTCATCCGTGTGGAGGAATTCGAGCTTGTCCAGTCGAGAGGCGTCGCTGACCATGGTGAGCCATTCCAAAAACACCTGCCTCTCCACAGCATACTCGAGCGGTTCACGAGGTTTTCCGGGCTCAATAGGCGCCTCGAGAAGATGGTCCATTATCGGCTTGGCGGCTTCCTTGAGTGCGATACATCGTAGGCGCCTAAGAACCGCACGGATTCCTGGCCGCTTGGCAGGCTCGATCTTCAACATGTCCCAGATGAGCGCAACCAAGTCCTCTTCGACGACAGTACTCGGTTTATCCTTGGTGGCGAACCATTCCTCCACTCCGTCGTTCGGCTTTCCCCGGTCATGGAATGATTTGAGGATGATCATCCCCCCGTCTTCCTGGGGCTTGTAAAAGAAGGTCCGCTTGTTCCTGAAGTTCTCGACCTCATTTGGGCCGCCTCTCATGTATGCGAAGATGACGGCAAGGATTGCGCCTAGAGACCATATGACGCTCGGAGGCCCAATCTCCTTTTTGACTGGCTGCGGCAGGGTGTAGTCGAGCCTCTCGGGTGCATCAAAGTACAAGTCACGGTCTTCGGCAAGCTGTTGAAGGTCTTGAACTGTAGTCATGATGGTCAGCCCAAAGTCCGCAAGAATGAATCGCCCGCCGTCGACCAAAATGTTCCGCGGCTTTAGGTCGTGGTGGCATCCCAGAAGCTCGATCTTGAGGTCATCGTTGGTATAGTAATGCAGCTGTTCCAACGCCGAGACCAAGCCGCAGATGGCGAGGTACATGGCCTCGTTCGTCCGAAACTCGGGTGGGCGTTCATTCTTCCTGAGCAGGTCGTAAAGATCGCCACCCGTCGCTTCGGTGAACAGAAAATTGTGCGTCTGCTGCTGCGTGTACGATCCACAAAGCTCTAGGATACAAGGATGCCGGATCTCGTTAAGGAGATGGAGACATCGCAGCTCCCCTTTGTAGCCATCGCCGCCCTTAGCTTTCAACATCTTTCGAACCAGCGTCATGCACTAGTCGAGAGGTCAGTTCAGTCGTCGGATTACTCGGGTGCAATAACAACCAGCAGGCATAGGAGGTTCCTTACATCTTCGTCACTTTGGCCGTACTTCGGAGGCGGCAGCTTCTCCTTCGACACGACGCCGAAATGTCCTCCTGGGGTTTTTGCCCCTTTGGCGTTGGGATCAACATTGGGCTTGAGAGATGGAAGTCGGATCTCGTCCGGAATGACGCGGTGAGGTACTCCTTGCGGAAACGTCGGAACGAGGAAGAGAAACTGCTTCTCGAAGAAAGCATCTCCGACTTCTTGCCTGTCGAAAACATGGCTCAGATGGGTCATCGTCAGGGGCAACTTATTATCAGGGCCCCCTTCGTCCACGCCCGGGTCGGTCCGCTTGAAATCGTATATTCTGTCTGGCTCACCGACAAGGACCAGCGTGGCGAAGGTTTTCCGCTCACTTTCGACCACGGCCTTAGCGATCGGCCGTCGTTCGTACAGCTCGATCTTGCCTTCACTGAGCACTTCCTCAATTACATCCAGTGTTAACAAGTCCACTAGCCACTCGAAGGGAACAAACTGGTGGCCATCAATATTCGTTTTCTGTCGGTCTTTGATCTCCTGGGCAAGGATACTGGCGCGTGTAGACGGCATCGTGGCTTCTGGCGACGTGCATGGAGGCTCAGGCGTATCACGACTCGGAATTACTGGGACCCTTTGGCAGCTATTTGTACGTACCCCATATTGTGACATTGATCAGACACCGAATTGAATTGACCTACCGTGCCATCGCCTCGGAAATCCTAGCTTTGGGGGAGCCCAAATTTCGCTCTCATCCCAATATCATGAAGCTTCTAGCAGTCGGCTGGGAGATCCAGAGGGGCAGGATTTGGTACCTCGGCAAGACGACGCGTGTATGGCCCATCTTGATCTTTGAGAAGGCCGGTCTTGGGACCTTGGGGGATTTCATGAAGAGCGACCAAGGCAAGGCCCTATCCTTGGAAGACAGGGGGAAGATCTGTTGCGACATTGCCTCAGCCATTGCCTTCTCTCATCGAAAAGGTAAGTTTCCGAATCTGCCGCAAAGATCCGACCAAACTGACTAACGACCTATATGCACACTCAGGCATATTCTTGATGTTCGAAGAGAACGGCCCTGTTCCAAAGCTCGCCGACTTTGGGTTTGCCGCCTTCGCTTCAAACAAGCTCATCGAAATCGTCGGCAACCAAACATTGGCTCGCTCCTGAGATCAGATCTCGAAGGCTTCACACTCTTGATCAGGCGAAGCTGTCTGACATCTTTTCCTTTGAAATTCTGTGTTTGTGGGTCCTTTTCCGAGAGGAGCTTGTCAAAAGGGGCGAGGACCTCACCAAACCGCTTCCGCCCAAGGGCCTGGTCGCTTCAGCGGTGACTACGTTGTCTGGGGTGCTCAAGCCAATCGGTCGGGTTTTGGGTTTCGTTGACCAAGACGTTTCTCCGGATATACAGATCATCGGCGCTCATAATACATTCCCCAAAGAGACAAATAAGATAAAGACGCTTGCTCTTGAGCTTGTTAGCGGACTGCCCCATACGGTGTGGAAGGAGAGGTTGGAACAACTATTCATGTCAGCACTCGATACTGACACCGAAAAGAGGGCCCAATCTGTTGAATACTTGATGCGGTTCCTTGGCAATCAAAGGTAAGAGTTCTTGCCATTTGTATCTGGACCCCTACCGCATACTGCCATGCTAACCGAGAACATACCCAGTCCCGCCGATTCATTCACTCTGATACGCAGAGACTCGGCAGGAGAAAGTGACCGCCGAGACGGTTCATCCGCATACAGGTCATTCCCAACAGCAAGCAGCTTCGATGTATGACCCAAATTCGATAGGTTGCTGTTATCGCAAGCACAAATGCTGATCGTTGCTTTAGATACTCAAATCTCTGCAAACACCGTGTTCCGCGGACTTCCGTGTACGGGAGTTTATTTTCTATTTCTCGAAAAGGAGTATTCAAAGGCAAAAGGGGAAGCAAAGTCAAGACTGGCATTCCAGCTGGCAGTTTGCAAGCAGATCGGCTTTGGGACCAGCCGGGATCCTGAGCAAGCCGCTCTCCACCTGAAAGAAGCAAAGGAATTGCAGCAGCTGTCGTCCAGCTTTGAGTTGGCGATGGATGAAACAAACCTGCTGTCGCAAATCAAACAAAGTAGCTCTCTCCAAAAACCCTCGAACGAAAAACTCAGCATCTTTTACAGAAATGGCATCATCGCGCCTATCCATCAAGGCATAGATATGACCATCAGCTCGCCCGAAACTCAAGAGAAAATTATCGGCGAGCGTCGGGCTGAGATTGAAAGGATGGAATCTGCATTGGGAAGAACCCACCCAGCTATCATCAACCTCAAGTGGACGCTCCTCTCTCTGCTCGAAATGAGCCATGATCCGCTCGCCCCGATCGACTTTGCCCACGAGATGGCAAAAGTCTTGGAACAGGACGAGGACTACGGCCCACAGCATCGTGATGCTCTACTGGTCAAGGGGTACCGCTCCCTGTCTTTCATGAGAATCATGCCTCAAGGGCTCCCGGCGATCACTTCACGGCTAAAAGAAACCGAAGCCACTCTTGCTCAGTCGAGCGTCAAGGACCACGTTGTGACTTCGATCGTTCGGGTTGCCCTCGCCGACTGTTTGGCTGTCAAGGGCTATCACATCCAGGCGGAGGAACTCCTCCAACAAGTTGGACCACAACTCATAGCCATGTTCGGCCCAAACCACCCCAATACCGTTTCCTGCTCGAAAGGACAGCTCACCGTCTACTGCGGGAGGGGAAATTCTCTCAAGGCATTGATATTCTCAAATCAGCAATCAAGGACATGGAAGCCCTAGTTGACCCTGGTGCGCCTCCAATCATGATGCTTCTTCAAGCCCTAGGATTGCTATACTTCCTGGCGGGGAGATACGCCGAAGCTCGAGAGGTCTTCGAGCATTTCAAGGCTAAACGCCTGAAGAGAATCCCCATAGCGAGGCACGGCCCGGACACGACGCCTGAGTTGCACCCCCAAATGGTACAAGTAGAGCTGAAGCTGGGGAACTGTGCGGAAGCATACCGCAATGCGAAAACTTTGCACAATGGAGCTCGCGCGAGTGTCCTTAACCAGCCTTGGCCACCGCCGGAACCCATATTCAACCTCGAGAAATCGGCCGCAGCCATGGAAACTTCTTGGCATGGATGCGCTCAAGAGAGTTCCAATATATCCAGACCCAAGGATATATTCCGTCAATCCGTTCTTTCTGGTGACCCTTGCAATGTTGGTTATAGCCACGCAAGCTTATGCCAAGAAAGAGCAAGAGAGCGGGAATGCGCCGAATGCCGCTCGACTTTACAAGGAAGCTCGAGACCACCTGAAGCGGTTGATGAGGGAGATCAATGTTAGCCTCGGGCCCGGCCAGTGGGATGGACTGGGCAGCACCGACAGGGTCGCTGGCTCGGCAATGCTCAGGGCAATGAACGAGGAGCGAACGCCCTTGTTAGAGCTGATAGCTGGGCTGGGCGATGACGGTCTTCGAGACGGCATTCACTACGACGAGGCCATTGCTGTGGCCAAGGAGGAGAAATATCCAAAGATTAAGGCGGTATTGGAGGAGCATCGAGCGCTATGCGCAAATACCTCGCCGTCGGTCTTTGGAAACCGCGCTAAGCTGGAGGAGTGGGTGACTGGCGACTGGACTGGTGCATACTTGTACAGAGGAGAAAGCGGAAGCATTCGAGTCGACCCTAAAGGCCGTGTTCACTGTACACCTCCACCAAGTGCAAGAGTGGGATGGCGATAGAGTCAGGATAGTTGGATCCGGGGAAAAAGACCAAGGAGACTTGGATGTAACAGTCGAGGCATGGCTGTCGGGCGAAATCAAGCTCAGGCCTATCATCCGGGGCAGCTTGATAGACCAGACTTGGGTATACTGTGGGCAGGCCAGCAGGGAACGGAAAGCCTTTGGAGGGTACTATGGCATGCCGGGGACCACAAGGGACCAGTCCTGGGGGACGTTCTTCTTCTAAAGTCTGATCAACAGACGCTTGCTTGAGATAGCGTTATTTGCGGTGGGAGTCTTTTGAGTTTTGACAGACCCAGCCACCTTGTCCTTCTGTTGGATAGAGTTCAACCTCGTTTACCGTACCTGTCCTTCGTAAGCTTCTCTCTTCAATTCCAAGTAAGCCCTGTGCATCCGGTAGTGAAAAACTGTAAATGAGCTTGAGGACCTGGCGTTCGAGTAAACGTTGAGGTTAGCTAGGCATTATGTAATCATGTGTGCTGTAAAGTGGGGCAGCCCTCCTACCCCAGCACAGCGGGGCCGCTGACACCCAGCCCCGCCAAGCGTGCTTCAGGCATGCGCAGCTATCTGGCCGCCTTCGGTCATCGGTGCAAGGCTGTCACGAGGCTCCGTCGGCACAGTCACTTGATACATTGCAGTCTTCTTTGCAGAAGGCCTAGGGTATATCATCATTCTATCTGGACATCATATTTCTCTCCACCTTCTACTTGCACCAGGGCAACTTGACCTTGCTATATCGCGACGGTTCGCCATCACCGCCTCTCGCCAAAGCTACACTACAAGCTGACCCCACACCCCGCTTCCCTCCTCACTCCAACTGCTATAAGACCAAACGCTCACCATGAACATCATCTACTCGACCGTCAACAGCCTGCGCGACAGGTACACGCCCGCAAGCCACACGTCAACGTTCCGCAACACGGGCGAAATCACGCCCGAAGAGTTCGTTGCGGCAGGCGACTACCTAGTCTTCAAGTTCCCGTCATGGTCGTGGGCCGACGCCGAAACACCATCCAAGCGCATCAGCCACCTGCCTCCGGGGAAGCAGTACCTGGTGACGCGGCACGTTCCGTGTCACCGGCGTCTGAACGATGATTTTGCGGGCGATGCGGGTCACGAAGAGGCTGTAGTTGAAGGCGGGGGCGCCAAGAACGGCGGCGACGACGATGACGGCTGGCTGCGCACGGGCGGCCTGACTAGCTCACAGCCGCTCAAGGTCAGGGAGGTGCGCACCGTGGACGATGCGGGTAACGTCGGCGACCGGGAAGTTATTGATGAGGATGATATTCCGGATATGGAAGATGAGGAGGACGATGAGGCTATTATTCGTGATGCCGAGGGGGATGGCAAGAATAGGTAAGCAATGGAATACCGAATGAATGTTTCGTGACCAAGCGACGTGACTAATTGTCAACAGCGGAAGACGGACATACTCGCTCTACATCGTCTACTCGCCCTACTACAGGACGCCCCGGATGTACATGTCCGGGTACCTGCCCAACGGGCAGCCGCTGCCGCCGCACCTGATGATGGAGGACATTGTGGGCGATTACAAGGACAAGACGGTGACGCTCGAGAACTTCCCCTTTTTCGAGAACAACGTCAAGATGGCAAGCGTGCACCCGTGCAAGCACGCATCCGTCATGAAGACGCTCCTCGACCGTGCCGATGCCGCCCTCAAGCTGCGCAGGGAAAAGCAGAGGGCTGGCCTCCTCGCCGCCAGCAGTCAGGGGCTGGAGGGGCTCGAGGGCGAGCTCAACAGCCTCAAGGTCAGCGGCGGCGCCGGAGGTGACGCCGCTGCCGGCAGCGATAACAACGATGAGTGGGAAGAGGTGCAGCACGACGTAGCTGACCAGGAAGTGGCCATCCGGGTGGACCAGTATCTGGTGGTGTTTTTGAAGGTATGTTTGTTGCCTGCCCCGGCCGATGCGAGGACACGTTGCTAACGCTGCCTTCCGCTTTAGTTCATTGCCAGTGTAACCCCCGGGATTGAGCATGATTTCACGATGGGGGTCTAGCTGATATCTTGAGTTTGTTTGTCATGGGGCTCTTTCTGGGTTTGTACGTGGAGTTATCCGGTTCATATTGCAAATCCCATGAGGTATAGATCATGATTCGGCGGCGGCGACGGGGATACGGAGCATGGGCGCATAGTACCGAGAAGAGCACCGTATAAGAGAACAATAGCACCACAGATTGACCGTGCAGAGAGCCATTCATGAGTCTTGCTATTGCTAATCCCCGCCCCCTTCTTCCTCCTCCTCCTCCTCCTCCTCCTCCTCACTGACCTCTTCACCGGCCTCTATAGCCTCCTGCCGTTTCCTTGCCGCCCTCTCCCTCTTCTTATCCAGCAGCTTCTGCAGTCTCTTGGCCGCATTGAATACACCATTCGTACCCGCCCCGCACGCCGCGCAGCCGGGGTCCTTTCTATACCGCTTCAACGCGCACGCCTCGCAGAAGTAATGCCCGCAGCGCGTCACGATGGGGGACTTGTAGGGCCCCTTGCATATGATACATGCAAACGGAATGTTATCCAACATAGCCTCCTCGTTCTCCTCATCATCATCCTCCCCATCCTTATTCCCCCCATCCCTCCTTGCTGCCTTCCGCTCGGCGCTGGCCACCACCGTGCCACCCAACACCTTCTTCCCCTTGGTGACCTTCTCCCACTCGCGATCGAGCTGCCAGCCGTGCGCATAATCCTCGCGCGCATGCAGGAACTTGCACGAGTCGCCGAACCCGCAGAACCCGGTCTGCTTGTAGTCCTTGCACACGTCTGGCGCCATGTCGGTGATGGTGATGGTGCGGATGTGGCTCGGCGGCGCCTTGACGGGCCCCACGGCGCGCGCGTCCGGGTTGCGCCGGATGTAGCTCGTCTGGTTGGCCAGGCCCCTGTACGTGCCGTCTGGCAGGCTTTCGTCTTCTTGATATTGTTGTTCCGTCTTGGTCTTGGAACCCTTGGATGAGGATGGCATTGCGCGGGTTGAGCCGAGGAGGTTCCGTGACGAGAGGTCGTCGTCGTCGCCAGTGGCTTCTACGTCAAACCAGTTGCTCTGCTTGGTGGCGTCGCGTTTGGCTGTGTCGAGCGAGACGTTGCGGTCGGCTTCGAAGACGGTGCTCGGCAGCACCTCGTCCTTCTCGCGCGTGGCGGCATTGTCTTTGGAGGAAGCAACCAGAGTGGCCGGATTCTTCTTTCTGCGCTTGATCCTCTGGCCCGACTCGTCCTCGGAGGAAAAGAAATCGGAATCGTCGCTGTCATTTGCCGGGGGTGGTGTTGCAGGGCGTTTCCGCAGGTTTGCTCTGCCCTTTTCGCCACGCTTCTTGAATATGGCAACTGGCGCGATGGGTGCGCCTGTCGCATTCCCGGACGTTGTAGCTGTATCCGTCATGATGTTTCAGGATTTTGGAGTCTTAGAAATGTTGTATGGTGGCGGTTTGAAAGATGTTGAAGAAGGTTACCAACAAATACAGAAACGGTTCGAGTTGCCGGCTTATGTCATACTTCGATTGGTCCGAGCTCCTAGGAAGAGCCGAGTCTAGAACTTTGGATCCAAGTTGTTCCTAACTGCTGTGTAACGTTGAACTTGGATCTTTCCCCGGCTTCAACATGGAGTGCCTCAACTGAGCGTCCGAAACCAAACCACCTAAGTTTGCATATGACTTCCCATACAACACACCAAACCACCAGATTTTCCAATTTAGTTTTCTCATTCAGTCATCATATGCTGTCTCTCATCGCATCCACTCTTCTACAACCCCGACTATTTCCTACCCCCTTGCCGTCTCGAACACGGATCAGCTAGTGGCAGTCTAACAGCTATGAGCCAGCAACGAATGCTCTCTCTTCGATTTTCCGTTTGCCAGTAAACTTGCCAGGGATTTCGATTTTTCTTCTTGAACCACCAAGGAAACCAAACCCAGCACCTGGACGAAAAGACTTCGATGCACCCAAACACCTGCCAAAGCCATGCGCGAACAAGTTTCGAATGCTTCAACGCCGTGGTCCCCAAGACAGGAATGATGCACAGGCTGAACCTGACTGATGGCGAACGGCTGGTATGGGGTGGACACACTGCGATTGTTTGTAGCGCGCTGTCACAGTATAGCGACTATTAAGATCGCAGAATGCGGTTGGGATGAGTGTGGTGGTGGTGGTACAGGCGACGACGATGAAAAAGGAAGACGCGTAGGAAACTTCATCAAGTCATAAAGTAAAAAATCCGCAGTGGAAGGTTGGTGTATCCGCGAGAGAAACTCCAATTCAAGAAAGGTTTTTTGTAGCGAGTGACGAGAAGGTTATGAAGCGATGCCCAGTAGATATGGCCTCCATGTTATCTCAAGGAAACCGGACATGGACCCGGACAACCGCGTCACGCTCGAGACCTGATAGTCCCAGCGGGGGTCGGTGTCGGCGTTGTCGACGGCGTGTGCATGACCGCTAGGGAATGGCGTCCACGTTTCCCGCTGCTGGTCAGGGTCCCAACGTCGTGTTTTCCTAGAATGAATCAGAATCCATGTCGCACATCGTTGTCTAGCAAGATCGGTCAAGTACTCACCGTCACAGCATGCTCGGACATTCTCAAGGCGGTCAGCCTCGCGATCCTGCCGCTCAATCATCTGTCTCACATCCTCGGCGCTATCCTGCACCTCACTGGACTCATAGATGTCGCTGACAGGATCCCGGCCAGAAACGCTCCGGGCTTTCAGACCGCCAAAAGTCCCAGACAGCACCTTGCTCTCCTTCCAGTACCCGCTGATCCTGCTCAGCGTGCCAAACGACGTGCGACCCTGCGAGGCCTTGGAACGGGACGGCGTCAAAGTAGGCACATCCAGCGTGATATCCATGGTGGGAGAATCGCGCGGGGTATGTTGTGAATTATACGATGACAACGAAGGTGCCATTCGGTTACCATTAGCCCGTCGGGTCCTGTAAGAAGGGTTAAACTCTTCCACGTCTTCTCTCGTGATGTTACCAGCCATCTCCTCGGCATCAGTCTGACCCTCGCTAGTGGTCCGAAGAAGCAGATAGGAGAGAGCATTGAACCACGTCTCGTGGCGTTGCCCAGTCGTGCAGGTAAACTTGACACTCCTGCCCGGCGAGATAATGACGAGGCTCTTCCGATGTAGGCCAGGAGGCATGGGATTGTCGTCGGCAACAACACGCACCGCCTCTATCGGGACACTTTTGGCCTTGACTTCATGACGGCCACCGGTCGAAGGATCACGGTCGCTCCAGTACAGCATTCGCGTGTATGGGTGAACCCAAAAGTATCGCCGGTGCCTGTTTTCCGACATCTCCTCGCGTCCAGCTTTACGTGTGTACTTCCAAAGGTACTCGCCGATCATCGTCTGCGTAATCGCCTGAATCATGCGAGGATCCGTGTTGGATCCCAACCCATGCCCTTGGAATCCGCCGTCGGAATGCATGTTGAACCTCGTATCCACCTCGGACGTGAACGACGAGATGGAGGATTTGCGGCTGCGACTCGTCATCTTCGAGAGTGACTGCACCTCGGAACCCGCGGGAGTAAAGCCGGACTTGGTAGCAGCACGGGGTGTCGGCGTCCCGCGGCCGGACGCAACAGAAATGGGAGAGAGGGGCCGCCTCGCGCCTGTCGGAGTTCGTGGCCGGAAAGGCTGATTTTGAGCTTTCAGCGCCGAAGCAGGGAACAAGGGCGGGCCCATGCTGCCGATAGTTCCCTGGCCCCCTTGCGAAGAACCACTCCTAGCTGCCTCAATAACTTCCTTGTGATTTGGCGGTAGTGGCGGAACGTCGTCAAGAGAGCCGCCAAGAGCGCTAGCAGAGCTTCCAATTCTGCGGAGAGGTGGCGCCTCGTACGCATCGGTGCCGACGTCGACCGCTTTGCCCTTTGACCGCCCCGTCCCGTCAAAGCTTTCCTGGCGAGGTCGATGGATCCTCACCGTGGATGGAGTACCCATGCTGCGAAGAGAGTTTGATCCGTCGAGTTCACCTATTTCCGAACTCCGTGCCTTTTCCCTGAAGAGTTGGCTGATTGCGTCTGCTGTCAAGGAAGTTTGAGCTCCTTGGTCTGCGGTTACGGGAACATTCGAGACACCCCGAGATGATGCTTGCGCAGGCGAGTCATCATCTTCCACGTCGCGCGGGATGATGAATGCGTTCCTCTTTGGACTCCGAGGTTCCGAAGGCTCAGTATGCAGTGACGATATCGCGGATACGCTCAGCGCTGGAGCGACCAAGGGTTCATCTAGCTCTATGGGCTCAAGAACCTGAGCCTCAATAGCCGAGAGCGAGAGCATAGGAGGGGCTTCCAGAGCGTCGAGAGGCTCAACGGCCCAAGTTTCAACAGATGACAGGCTTAGAGGCGGTGCGCAGGATTCGAGAGGCTCGACATGCTGTGTCTGAAGAGGCACAAATGCCAACACAGGAGCAGGTGATGCCGGTTCTTGTGCGGGCGCCACTTCCTCGACGTTGATGGGTGAGAGAGAGAGCGGGACAGGAGGTGGATCCTGGCTCTGCGGCTCAACGTGCTCGGAGATAATTGACGAGAGGGTTAGAGAAGCAGGCAGAGGAATGCCGATGCTGAGCGCTGGGGTCTCGTCGACCGCAGGCGCGGGCAGCTCGACTGGCTCGACTTGTTCACCAAGAATGCCCGAGAACGTGAGATTAGTAGGCGACAGAGTAGTAATAGGCTCAGGCTCGACAACCGGCTCGACTTGCTTCTCAACGATAGCCGAGAATGAAAGGGCAACGGGCGACGGTGGCGATATCTCAGGCTCGGCAACCGGCTCGACCTGCTCTTCAACAACGGCTGAGAATGAGAGGGCCATAGGTATCTCAGGCTCGGCAACTGGCTCGACCTGCTCCTCAAGCACCGTCGAGAATGAGAGGGCAGCTGGTGGCGGTGGGGGTGTCTCAACCTCGGCAACCGGTTCGACCTGTTCCACATGGACAGTCGACAATGACAGCGGGATTGGCGCGGGAGGGATGGGTTCGACATCTTGAGAAGCAACAGTTGCAGGGATACTAAGCAACGGGGCCTCCGGTTCCCGGGGTTCCACATGCTCGGAGATTAGAGGCGACACGGACAGGTTTGGAAGTTCAAGCGGGGGCACCTCTTGCGGTGCTGGCTCAGTCTGTTCATGAAGGATTGAAGAAACGCTGAGCGACGGCGGGCTCGATGGAATTTCGGGCTCAGACAAGGGCTCGATGAACTCCGCGTGGATGGAAGTCATGCTAAGGGTTGGAGGCACGGATTGTGAGCCAGGAGGCGACGGGAACTGCGCCAATTTGGCGTCCAAATCCCAGTCGTTCTGAACGCTGGCGTCGCTGTAGGAGAAGGCAGATATGGGCCGCGACGACTCGTCTTTCAGCTCGTCTCCCAGCCATTGCGTCGAGGCATGCGAAGTGCGAGGGCCAATCACAGATTGCATCGAAATTGGTCGCTCTGGGAAGGTGTCGCTCCGGGGTGATAAAGCCACTATCTCGCGCTCTCCCTGAGTCTCGGCATCTGCGGATACTGGTCCCACAAACACTGGCTCGGTCATCATGCCGCTGTCAACCATGACCTTCGGCAGCGCCGGAACCTCGGGCGGCGGGGATCGGCCTCGAACGGTGCTGCGCGGCGTGGCGGGCGTGGACCGGATACTTCTCCGGCCAGGAGTAGCAGCGCCCGGGAGGGACTCTTCATCGCTGTTATCCAACTCGTTCAGCTCGGCAAACAGGCTCTGTCCGCCCGGCGTAGCGGATGCGCTGTTGGCATGCACGCTTGCAGGACTGCTCTGGAAGCTAGGTCCTTCGCTGAACTGTCGAGAACGGCGAGAGCCGAGCGAACCGCGGCTGACGCGCATTCGCATCCTCGAAGCAGATGGCGTTTTCATTTCTGAGGCAAACGGATAATCATCCTCGTCACTCGATGTTGAAGCAGTGCTGTCAAAAGAGTAATGGTTGCTAGATTGATGCGGCGGCAGCGGTGGAGGACGCTTAATTGAGCTGGCTCCTCTCGATGGGCCGGCCTCTGTTTCTGTCGCGGCGTCGTCGTCAGAGAGGTCTTCGACGCCAGTCTGGAAGTCTTCAGTTTCAGTCCCCCGCTCATGTGCAGTCTCGAAAGCCGCGTCACTGGTCTCATTTGCCGTCTCGAAGTGGTCGCTATTCGACTCCAGGGTCACGGCATTGTTTGCGGGGAGACGTAGTGTCGAGCTACGGCGCGACAATGGGCGGGGAGAGGGGACCTCGGACTGGTCTTCCCATTCGGGATCTTCGACGACTTCGGTCCTACTCGGTCGTACGCTGCCCAACTGAGTCAACTTGAAGAGCGGCTTCTTGGTTTCCCTTGCCTCGATCTTTCGACTCTTCTTCGGAGGGTGAGGATGCGGGTCGTTCCGGAGCTTCTCAATCTCATCCCGCGCGTCTTGAAGCATGCGCTTCAATTCCAGCTTCTCGGTCTTTTCCCGATGAATGTTGGTCCGAAGGGTCTGGATGGTCCGCTGCGCATGGCCCAGTGACGTTTTCAGGGTTTCCGACTCAAGAGCAGAGTGTCGAGGGGTTGCTTTCATCGGCGACGGAGGTGGCGAGTGCTCCGGGGTGTTGTGGTCAGGGGCCGAGTGGAAATCCTCTTCGCTCACACCGAGGCCGGATTCACGTTCCAACAAGCGTCCACGCTGAAGAGAGGAGAATGCCTTGGCCAGCTCCTGGTTCTGGCCCGTGAGTTCATCCACTTTCCTCTGCAGGACAGAGCGCTCAGTCTCGAAAACCACAGCATTGCGTCGGATGGTGCCAAGCTCAATCTCAAGGTTCTTGATCTCGGCCGTGTGCTTCTCGTCTTGCTTGGCGAGGATGTGCTTGGTCTCCTCCAACTCTCTCTGAACGGCGCTCTTCTCGGACTGGATGACGTTCAGAGTCTGCGCGAGCTTCTTCTCGCGCTCGGCTCCCTCTTTTTGCGCAGCGATTAGCTCGTGAATCTGGGTCTCAAGATTCCAGTTCTCGTCCTTGTACCGGTTTTCGCTCTCGTCCAAGCTCTTTAGGCGTTGCTGGAATCCCTCAGCCTCGATCTCGAGCCTTGCCCTCTCAGCCTTGACGTCCTTGAGCTCCTCTTCCCTCTCAGAAAGCACGGCTTGCAAATTCCGGACCTGGGCAATCAGGGAAGTGCTGATCTCGGCAGCAAACTCGATGTCGTGAACTCGGCTAGCAGGCTGATTGCGGACCTTGCGGTTCGGTATGCTGAACTTGGTCGGGGATGGCGTGGCGAGGCTCTCGAACTTGGACGGGCTTACGGAGCGCTGTAAAGGAGAGGTAAGTCTCGGTCTGAGAACTGGCAGCAAACGATTAGAGAGACACATACCCTGGCAGCCTTGCCTTCTACCGCGTACGGAGAACCCTGGGCCTCGTTGCTAGGTACTCTTTGCTTGGGCAACAGGGCCCGGGCGCTCTCCCTAGCCACCTCATTGTAATCCTTCTCAATGTCGATGAGTCGCTGTCGCAATTCCGGGTTCAGCTCCGCCTCGGACTGTAGCTGCTCCACCTCCCTGAGCTTCTCGGTGAGCTGCTTTTGTTGCTGAACTAGGGCGGTGCCTAATTTTCCAGCCTCTTCCATCCGCCGCTCGGTGTCTCGTAAATGAGCCTCAATAGCGCGCTTTACTTGCTCGGCAGAGGATCCAGGTGCCAAGGAAAAGAGTTGGCTGTCAAAAGTGGAGTGCCGTAGGCGCGTGGGACCTGAAGGGCTCGTGACAAAGGGGTCGAAGGCATCGCTGGCGACTGAAGCCACAACGGGCTCGTCGGAACCCACTGACGTCCCCATAATCGGCTGGCTTAGTTGTTGGGAAGGCAGGTTTCCGAGATATCTCAGAAACTCTGCCTAGTACCAAGGTGCAAATGGCAGGAAAGCTGAGGTGCGCTATCCAACTTCCTCCAGCTCGCAGAGTTCAACATCAATCGACGATCGGCGGGGGTGGAGACAGGCCGGGCTGCCCAGAGAATGACAGGCAGAGTAGTGTAATAAGGGAAAAGGAAAAAGAAAGGATAGTGAACAAGGAGGGTACGCAGAGTGTTAAGAACCGTGACCGAGATAACAACCGCAAGACAAAATCGTCGGCAACGAATAAAGAAGATTAGTACAGATTATGTGGTGCAAATAAAACGAAGGACGGGCGCAGCGAGGGAAAGAGCGAAGACAACGCGCCGGTGTGTAGCCGTGGATGTTGCGTATTGTGCCTCGGGCGGGAAGATTTACGCGAACCCGCAGCGATGTTGTTGTTGACTTTGGACGCTGCACTGCGGTGTTCGTACCCCGTGCAGCGAACTTTAATTGCTGAGGTGTGACGCGCCGAGGCCAGCAAATCACAGGACGAGCCACAACTCCTAGCAAAAATACCGTACCAAAAGGAAAGCAACAAGCACCGCGCCTGCACCTGGTGAGGACGGGCTGCTGCGATCCGAAAAATAATTAGTTTGAAGTCAAAGAAACGAGATGAAAAATCTTGGAGCGACGACAGGGCAAGGACAGAGGAAGGGTCGAATCCAGCAGCGCGGAAGGCAGGAGTCTGCTGGACGTCTCGAGGCGCTTGAGAGGGGCGAACAATTCGGAACGAAGGGGGGCGCAAGGGGTATTTGGGTGTTTGGGGACCCGTCAATTTGCGAATTTTTTCCGCCTAAGGCAGGAATGACGCTCCACCATGCGCGCCAAGCCTCCCAGCTGGTGTCATTCCCCGCTGCTTCCAGGATGCTTCCAGATGAACGGCCAGGCCAGGGTCTCTCGTGAACCTGGTTCGTCCGAAGTCAAAAATAGAGAGAGGGCAGCAACTTCACTTAATAGCGTCTACGGGTATCATGTATCATGATTCAATTGCTGTGCTTGTGACTGTGCTTTTGTACGAGGAACGACACAGTGAAACAATTCCAATTATGTCGTGAAGATCTTGCTGTTGAACCAACATTGGCTGACAGTGTTATTAAGGTAACGTTAAGTAGCTAGCTTTGTTATTGTCGTGTGCTTCACCCAACATTCCATGTCGTCAATGTAAACAACCTGGAACCTAATAAGCTCGGCCAATTTGGACAATGCCAGCCGACCCACGCTTCAATTGCCACGAACCCTGCAAGGACGATTCGAGAAGGAATCCTCTACTACACTAATTAAGTCCACACTTTGAAAGCACATGCCACAGTGAGATGGCCAAACCACGCTGGTCGCTCGTAATCATGTTGTTAATCGGACTGAATGCTGTGCGCCGGTGCAAGTTGTTTGCACTGGCGGGGCAGATTATAATTGCCTTTGTGACTCAATGCCTCGAATTCCAATCTCTGTTTCATGCCACTTGAAGCCACTGATCTGTTAGGTTGGAACCACCATACGTATTCAGCAGCAAGCATCTCGCAGACCGATCATCATGGCGGATACAAATACCGAACAAACCACCAAGCTGCAGCTTGACGAAGAGACTGGCGAAATGGTCTCGAAGAATGAACTCAAAAAGCGGATGCAGAAGCGGGCCAAGAAAGCCGCTACTGCAGCATCGAGGAATGCCCAGCCGACGCCAGCACCAGAATCGACGGGCAGGACCGTTGAGGCCAAAGAGAATCTCGACCAGGATGCCATGTTCAAGCGTGGTTTTCTTGCCGAGGTCTTCAAGCTGCGACTCCCCAAAGAAGTTATCACCCGTTTCCCACCGGAGCCGAATGGGTATCTCCATGTAACTAACTGCCCTGACTCCTTGTATTTGTAGTTGCATGGTAATAACACTCTTGTCTAGCTTGGACACTCAAAGGCCATTGCTATCAACTTCGGGTTTGCAAGATATCATGGCGGCAAGACCGTGAGTCTATCTCTGGCGTGTTTTGAGATAGACATTGCTAACTCCCCTCGTAGATTCTCAGGTATGGAAGTGATCGGTTTCCCAAAAACATGGTAGACTGCATGGCGTCTGTTGACGCTTACCGCCCTAGGTTTGACGATACCAACCCTGACGCCGAGAAGGAGGAGTACTTTGTGGCCATCGAAGAGACAATCCGGTGGCTAGGGTTCACCCCGTACAAGATCACCTATGCCTCGGACTATTTCCAGCGTCTGTATGACGTTGCCGAAGAACTGATAAAGAAGGGGAAGGCGTACGTGTGCCACTGCAATGAAAGCAAGACCAAACTGCAACGCGGCGGCGAGGACGGCTCAACGTCGCGATATCGGTGCGGACATGCAGAACAGGACGTCGAGACCAACCTCAGCAAATTCCGCGGCATGCGAGACGGCGAGTACGCGCCGCAGACGGCTTGGCTCCGCATGAAGCAGGACATTGAGAACCCCAATCCTCAAATGTGGGATATTGCAGCTTACCGGATCCCCAAGAACCAGCAGCCGCACTTTCGGACAGGCACCAAGTGGCGTATATACCCGACCTACGACTTCGCTCACTGCTTGTGCGACAGCTTTGAAGGCATCACGCACAGCTTGTGCACCACCGAGTTCTTTATGTCGAGAGAGAGCTATGAATGGCTCAATCAGTATGTTTTCCGATTAGCTGGGAGGTTGGATGGTGAAGATATGGGCTGACATCTGCTAACATGGCCAGACTCCTGGTGGAATACCAGCCTATGCAGCGCGAGTACGGCCGCTTGAACCTCAAGGGGACGGCCATGAGCAAGAGAGACATAAGAAGCTTGATCGAAAACAACGTCGTCCGCGGCTGGGATGACCCCCGGCTCTACACCCTCAAGGCGATCCGGCGACGCGGCATACCACCGGGCGCACTGCTATCCTTCATCAACGAACTCGGTGTTACCACAGCCAATACTTCCATCGAAATCAAGCGTTTCGAACAGTCGGTTCGGTGCTACCTTGAAAGGACCGTTCCTCGCCTCATGCTCGTTCTCGATCCCCTCCCGGTAATCATAGAAGATGCGGAAGAGCAGGACCTCGACGTCCCCCTTTCCCCCAAAGACTTCAGCATGGGTTCCCGCAAGATCAGGTTGACAAGAAGGTGTACATTGAACGCACCGATTTCCGCGAAATTGACAGCAAAGACTACTTCCGTCTCGCCCCGGGCAAGACCGTAGGGTTTCTGCACATGCCCTTTCCCGTCAAAGCCGTTTCGTTTACAAAGGATGACGTCTCCGGCCTTGTCAAGGAGGTCAGGGCGGTATTCGACAGGTCTGGAGCGAAGCCCAAAACGTACATCCAGTGGGTGTCCGACGGCTCGCCCAGCGCCGAAGTGCGCATCTATACGGCCCTGTTCAACTCAGACCAGCCTGCGTCGGCGCCAGGCGGGTTCATGAACGATATACGGCCAGACAGTGAGACCATCTTCCCGAATGCAGTCATCGATGCCGGCTTCTATGAGGTTCGCCGCCGGGCACCATGGCCCGCGGCGGAGGGCGAGAAGTCGGGCGAGAAGTCGGGCGAGGTCGGACCGGAGAGTGTGCGGTTCCAGGCAATGCGCGTTGGTTACTTCGTATGAGTGTTACCTCTCCTGCCCCCAGCGGTTCGGTATGCTGATGCTCATGTCACTGGCAGGCCCTAGATTCCGACAGCACGGACGACCGGACCATCCTCAATCGTATTGTCCCTTTGAAGGAGGACTCTGGGAAGACCTAGAACCTTTGAACAAAGGGTTGGAGACGGTATGTGAATCCTCATGCCCACTATTATGTACCCCATCGACAAGACAGCGTTATCCCTGACTTGACTTACAGCATAGGTACGGTGGAGCTCCTTCAAAATAGACCAAGAATCGAACATGAAACGGCGGTAATTCCGGAGCTCCACCTCTGCAGGGCAGCCGAACAACAAATTTTACATCAACCTCGGGAACGGAGACTGCCAACGTCAAGGGTCTTTTGGAGTCCAAGTCTACAAATACGTACTTAATAAGCGGACAGAACGATGCTGTAGGGGGACTGACCAATCGGTATCAGCAGTCTCACCGCGGTGTTCTAGCTTAAACCTATCGGGTCTCAGAGGCTTTTCTAGCGATCCAATGCGGCCTGACCTGAATCATGATTGAGGTTGGCGCACTGGGTATCCCGGTGCCCGACGGGCTTATCCTCAATTTCGGTCCTCGCGTTACGAAACACGATGGTGCCACCGCGTACGAAGCAGTGTACTTCGTGTAGCGTTCGAAACCATGACGCGTCCACAGCCAGAGGCCAGACAGGCACAACAGACAGCGCCGCTAGCATTTTGGGACTTTAGGGAAAGGGTTATTCTAGCCTTGCAACGATGAACTTGAAGTGTAAGGCGGGAGATGTTGTGACGAGGACTTGTTTCCCAGTTCCCTTACGGCCGAGTCAATCCAGGAGCAATGAGAAATAGGAACGTGGCACTCAAGGTTAAGTCAACGACTCAGGTGGACGCAGTGACCCGACCTCGTAGACACCCTCGATTGAGCAAGTATCCTTCTCCATACACAACACCGATCGTCGTATCCGTACAAGCCCTCACAACCATCTGTGACAGGATCAGGATGAACAAAGTGTAACAGTTATATCCGTCCGCCCCACAAACACCGGCCATGAAGTGCTATACAACCCATCATTCATGCACTTATCTCATATGCCTCATTCCAATGCTTGAACACACCATACCATCCTGAATGCACACCCGAAACCCCATCCCTATCACGATCACCACCACCAGCCGTCATCATAATCCATAATCCATGACCATCATCATCACAACCTAACATGACCAGGAGTAACAATCACCAATCCAACCGCCCAGGGGCACCTCTCCCACTCCCCCTTCCATCCCCTTTCCCATTGTCAACCCTCCCCGCTAATTTCCTAACAATCGGCTCAACGACCGCCCTCTCAGTCCTGACCAAAGTCCCCTGCTTCACACGCGTGTAAAACACAGGACAGTCCTTGCTGTCGCAGGGCACTTCCTCAAGCGGCGCCAGCCCGGCACAAGTCTGGCACACCTTCATGACATCAGCATACCTACGCCGCTCGGCGTTGAGCCTCGCTTGGAGCAACACCATGGTCGCGGGCGCGTCGGCGGCGCAGCGTCCGCAGATGGGGAGCCTCTCCCCATTGTTGTTGTTGTCGTCCGACTTGGCCATCTTGACGCCGCAGGCTATGCATGACGTGGAGTTCATGAACCACTCGAGCGTTTTCTTGCTGTTGCCGTTTCCGTTTCCGTTGTTGATGTTCTCGGCGGCAGCGTTGTTGCCAAGCGCTGCTGCGGACAAACCGCCGGTGGTGGTGTCCAGGCGGCGGATGTGTTGGACCTTGGGCAGCTCGTCGTACCATGCGCGGACGTTGGCGCCCACGAGGTTGAAGATGCGCTCAAGCGGGGGGATGATGTTCTTGGAAATGTAGTACTCAGCGTCGAGGGACGCGTGCGGACTATTGAGCAGGTCGTCTGGGGCGACGCACCGGTCGATTAGCCGCGCCCCTGGCGCGCCCGAGATGACCACGTATGGCACACGCTCACCGTACTGCGGCTCGGCCCGGGCGTCTTCAAGCATGCGCTTCGTGCTGATGAGGGCCCCGGCCGGTCCTGGGCCTTTGTTGCTGTACGTGCCGAGTTTGACCTCCCTTGCGAAGCAAAAGTCCTGCACCGAGACCAAACCGCGCATGATTTTTGAACACTGGGACTGAAAGTACTGTTTAACTTGGCTGAGGTCAGCCGTCTCGAACAGGATCTTGAGCGCCTTCTCCTCAATCTTCTGTTCTGCCGGCGTGCCGTCACGCCGGACTGTTTCAATGCCCTTGGCGTCGAACTCGGGCACCGTCTGGTCTCGGCTTTCGTACTTGTAACCGACGTAGCGCTTCTTGGCAAGGAGAACGCATGGGTGGTACACCTTCTCGAACTTGAGCTTCACTGGACGTGGATTCATGTCGGTAATCTCCTTGGCAATCTCGGCACCGATTTCAAAGGCCTGCTCGCGTGTCCGCCCCTTGAGGTAAACAAACAGACTGTCGGTGTCGCCATAAACAACCTCAGCACCCCACCGCTCGACGGAGTGTATGTAGGCAATGGCTCGTTCGAGTGTCTCGCGGCCGGTCTGCACGATGCTGTCGGCGATCTCGGAGCAGGGCATTCTGCCAGAGAAGGAGGCCGACGTGTACCCGTAGGTGACATTGGCCAGCAGCTTCAGCGCGAGCTGCCGATTGTTGAGAACCTTTTGCAGGGTTCGATCGTCTTTGTCCTGCTTCATGCCGCTCTTGACCATGACTCGCGTTTCGAGAATTTCGGTCAGCATCTTCGCAAGGAGCGACTTTCGGATCTCAGCCTTTGCATACATCATTCCGTTCGGGGCGATGTTGATATGGTCCTTTAGGAGCCGTAGTAAACCCTCTCTTCTCTTGTATTCGGTGAAGCCCATCTTGTTCGTTCCCCGCCAGTTGACAATGCGTCCAAGGAATGTCGAATAGCAGTAGTTGTATGCAATCATGACGCTGGGGTACAGACTTTGAAAGTCCAAGACCAGTAAGGGGCTAGGATAAAATGCACTCTGTGGTTCCATCACCAGAGGAAGGCACTCCAAGGCATTCTGCGCACCGACCTGCTTCCTGCTGGGTGAGACTAGAAGAAAATTCTCAGGTTTCGCAATCCGGAACATGATCGACTCGACCTTGAACTGAGAACCTCTGGAAAAGACCGAGAAGAAATCCACGCCTAAAAGCCTCGCTTGCTCGCTTGTTCGGGGGATAAGCTCGTTGGCTTCCAGTATTTCAATGTCCATGCGCGTTCTTTTGAGGTAGTAGCGGAGCACTTTGCCGAGATCTCTCGGCCGTCCGCTCGTATACCAGTCCGTCAAGGTCCGCCAGGAGTAATGCGGTATACGGCGGTGGAGGAGATGCCACACGACGTTCTCCATAGTGTACTGGAGCAGGTTGAGTTCACCTCGCATAGCTCTCCATATATTGATCATGTGTCTGCCAGTCACTTGGATCATGGACGTCGTATTGAAGCCCCATCGGTCGTCTTCCCTGCCAAACTTGCCACTAGACGCCATCTTGACGCGAGAGAACTCGTTGCACAGGTTGTATTCATATTTGCGCATTGCGCGCTCAATGAGGTAACCCCAGGAGCTGCCGTGGACCTCATATCCCGTGAGGATATCTGGATCATGAGCCCGCACGATCTCCACCATTCTGACCATGACGTCAAGCTCGGAGGACTCTTCCACTACCTCGACAGTCGTCTGTTTGCGGATCTTCTCAGCGAGTGAGCCGTCCCTGGAAAGAACGATGATTCCAGACATGGTACTGTCTGGGACTTGGCTGCCGTAGAGATACAGCTCGTCAGATCTCAGACACCAAAATATGCATTGAACCTCATCTTCTTCAGGGTTTGGAACCAGTTTCCCTCTGCTATTGACGTGAACCTCGAGACTCATGGTGCTCATATACTGGGCCTCGTGCTGGATGCTAGTAGACTTTTGTCTTTGTGAATACTTGAAGCCATGAGCGTTCTTTGGTGTTGCCCCGACGATCTGAGAGAGTTCAGGCTTTCCCAGTTGAGTCAAAGGCTGGGGCCGGGTGCAGCTAAGTCCCCGCTGGTTTCTTCTCTTCTTCTTCTCAGCCCACCACCCCTTTACTTCCGCAAGCGTAGGAGGCGGCTCAGCTATTTCCCAGCTTCTCAAAGTGCACCGACTCTGTTGCTTCCGATAGGCCAACTCCATCTCGGCTAGATCGGGGCCTGATTCCGGTTTTACACCGAACGTAGCCGGAGACTGGCCGGTTGGGTCGAATACTGGCAGATATGGTATGGTATTGCCATCTAATCGGTATTCCCTGCCTGCATACTCCCGTGGCCGTGGCGGTACATCGTTGTCATTGCTGTAAAAGGCGTCCTGATAGATAACATCAGGTAAACCATAGGACTGCATTGTCGAGCATACCTCTGTTGCGGAGGGCGGTCCGTTGCCGATGAAGAACATGGTGGTCGAGCCAGTCCACAAGAGTTGCGGCCTCGACGGTACGACAGGTGACTCGTGGGGAGATCGCGATATCCCAATTGAAGGATCCTCGGGGCTATTTTCCTGAACTGATACCAGGGGCCCGAAAGATACATGTTTCTTTGTTGCCGCATCGTCGCTCTGCTGTGAGGTACCTTGGCTGAGCCGCAGGACTGTGTCTGGGTCGTGAGGATCTTTGACCACTGGGAAATTGAGCTTCTTGTTCCCAAGCGGTTTCCCTGAGCTTCCTTTCAGAGTAGACCTGCTCGGCTGAGACGGCCGAGACAGCTTGAACGGCGTGCCATCTCGTCCCTCGGGCTTCGGCCCACCCAATGCTTGAGATTCTTCACATGTAGGGATAGCATTGCCACAAGAAGATGGCTCAGCTGCTTCCAGGTCGTCAACCTTCAATCGCTTGGGTGGTTCGCAATCTTCTAAGTCCGAGGGACGGTGTTTTCGATCACCCAGTCTAGCCGTGTCCGATGTCTCGAGGTTGTCGTCCCTGCCGGTCAACTCCAGCTTCACCGCCTCAGCAACAAGCTCACTAGATAACGGAATACATGGGCGCTTCCCGGAACGCAGTCCGCTAATATTGAAACCACCGCTCAAGCCGCTAACGCTCCTCTTCAGATCCGCAACAACCCCCGGCTGTTGACCGTCTGATGCCTTGGCAGATTCATGAGCTTTAGCGGCATGCACGCCGTCATGTCCTGCGGAAACAGTTCCATGACTTGCAAAACCCTTATGCTGGTCCAACACCGCAGCTCCTTCAGCATGCTGTTCCTCCTCCGCGATGTCTTCATCCGAGTCCTCGTCCAAAAGGGGTTGGTTATCATCTTGGGCGACTTCAAGCTCACGGATCCCCTTTTCATCAACTTGAATGCTGCTGGTCACTTCTGGATGCCGTTGAAGCAGCTTTTGTTCGATACCCAGAGCAGGCAGAAGATTCTGTGGAAACAAGTCCTCAACGGACTGGATTGCTGTCTGGACGGTTTCCTCAAATGGGTGAGGTTCGATGTAGTTGGTGAAATCGAGCTGGTTATGATCCTGTCCGCTTTCCATTTCGATCAGTTGATCAATTTGTTGGCGGTATTCGTCTTCGTGAATCCAACCCGGCGGTTGGGAATGGCGAGGATCCGCAGACATGGAAACCAAAGCCTCAGGAGGAAAGGGGCTGCCGCCGGGTTTCAATCTGCCCATCAGCTTCTTTCTACGTCTTGTCTCATCCGCCCATAGACCAGCCATGCTGTGTACGAGCTTCATACCAGTTGGGATAGGATGCTCCCGTTCGATAAAATCGTGGTGGAGGCGTCGTTCCTTCACAGCTTTGCGATTGAGGATATCCTGAACGCAGATATCAACCTCGATAGAGCAGTGGCTGGCGCGGGGAAGGCTATGGTCGTCGGTGATAAGGCCTGGTGGGATAGTGTTGCTGTCCCAGAGAAGCGGGGGATCCTCGGGGGCTGCAGGGTCTGGGACGGGGCCGCGAAATCTGACTTTTGCAGCGTCAATGTAGTCACAGCCGTACAAGTTATAGTCGGTCATGAACTGCAGGAGATACTGCAAGTGGGCCTCGTAGGGCTGGAATTTGCGGCCCATGATGAGGCCCTGCTGGAGGATATCGGCCAGGCGGGTCATGACGACTGGATTTAGCATGTAGATCTTCAAGTAGAACCGGTACCCAACGTAGAAGCCATAGAACGGCACGCCCTTGACAAGGGTGATGCGGGCAACAAAGCTTCGCTGCTCGCGTGGCTTGTCGTCCCTACGGTAACTGACAGCGAGGGCACTATCAATGGACAGGTGCAACCTGAGAATGTACTCGGAGACTGCATTACGGGTAAGCTGAGTCCCCAAGATGGCGATAAAGAAGGAAAAGGGAAAAAAGTCCCACCTGTAGCCTTGTCCAATGGTCCTCGATATTCGACATAGAGGTAGGGGAAGGCGCCATGGACGTGAGCGCACACCTTTTGGCCCGTTTCAGTCGATCCAAACACGCGAATGACGGGGACCTTGGGCTGCTTTGCAAGCTGCGAAAAGCGAAAGTCCCGTCGCAGCGGAGGGTCATATTGGGTTGGCGTGGCTTGGTAGTGGTCGATGCAATTCAGTCGGACGCGGAACACCTCCATCTTGAGCGTCGTGTCGAGTTTTGGCGAGGATGATCATCTTTGAAGCATCCAAGAGACATTCATTATCTGGGAGATCAATATGGTGGACGACCTTCGGTTCTTTATTTTTCTGCCTTATTGCTTCCAGCGATCCGGTACATGACGCGCTTAGAACTGCAGTGTCGTGACCACTCGCGTCGCACCGAAGAGTCTAAGTCGCCAAATCACGTGAATTCTCACCGGAAAGATCCAGGCAGAAGGCCAAAAAATTACCAAGCATCTGAAGGTGGCATCAGGTTGCAATTTGAAATGAAGCCAGTGAGAATAGGTTGTCAAGAAGATAGGGAGGTTGCCTGCTCCCAACGTGAAGCACTTCAAGACGCTGTTGGTGGAGGTTAGGGTTGAGTGTGGGTTCTTTAACCTTTGCCAATGCGCCTTCTCGACCGTCTCCGGCCCAGACTTCGCCCCTTCATCAGCAACACATCCCGCAGGCTTCGCCGGTCAAGAAGCATGCCAGCAATGCCTCCCCCAAAACGGCCAGAACCAGCATCGACCGCTGCAGCAGCCAGCACAGATAGCGGGTCGGGTGCTGGCGCCGCGCGAAAAGAAGACAACATCTACATTCCCTCGTACATCAGTAAACAGCCCTTCTATGTCAGCGGCCTTGACGACCATGACGATTCACTCAAGCATCAACGCGCCCGCGCAGCTCAAGAGGAGGAGAAATACATTCTTGACAAGGGTGGTAAAAAGACTGGACCTGCGCGAACAAAATGGGTCAAGGGCGCCTGTGAGAATTGCGGCGCCATGGGTCACAAGAAGAAGGACTGTCTCGAGCGCCCGCGTAAAGTCGGCGCCAAGTTCACGGGCAAGGACATTCAGGCCGATCGGACCGTGCGGGACGTGAACTTGGGCTATGAGGCGAAACGCGATATTTGGGCAGCATACGACCCGAAGCAGTATCAGGAGGTGGTGGAGGAGTATAACCTAATCGAGGAGGCGCGCAGAAAACTGCTGGGTGACAAGGGGGACAAGAAGGAGGAGGAAGATGTCTACGAGGGAGGATTCAAGTACGCCGAGGAGTCAGAGATGGGCAGGGATAGGTCGGTAAAACAGTCGATGAGAATACGTGAGGACACGGCCAAGTACCTGCTTAACCTCGACTCCGACTCGGCCAAGTACAACCCCAAGAAGCGCGCCCTTGTCGATGGTGGTGCCATAGGCGACAAGTCTGCCCAGCTGTTCGCCGAAGAGAGCTTCCTCCGAGCGTCGGGCGAAGCGGCCGAGTTTGAGAAAGCGCAGCGGTACGCCTGGGAGAAGCAAGAGAAGACAGGCGATACGACTATGCATCTCCAGGCCAACCCGACTATGGGAGAGATTTTGCGGAAGAAGGAGAATGAAGAAAGGGAGGCCAAACGGAGGAAACGAGCCGAGATACTCGCCAGCCAGTATGGCGAGCAACCCACCGTGCCCGAAGCGTTGAAGGCGGCCATCACCGAGTCCGAGACCTTCGTCGAGTACGACGAGGCCGGCCTCATCAAAGGAGCCCCAAGGAAGGCCGCAAAGTCAAAGTATCCCGAAGATGTCTTCATCAACAACCACACTTCGGTCTGGGGAAGTTGGTGGTCAGACTTCAAATGGGGCTATGCATGTTGCCATTCCTTCGTGAAAAATAGTTACTGTACAGGAGAGATGGGGAAGCAAGCCAGCAAGGAGGCTGATTCGTGGGATAAATGGGGGACTCGAGATGGCTCATGATAATGATACCCCTGAATCACGGTTTTCCAGTCCACTCGCATTTTCGGCTCTAGGTGTGCCAATTCTGGATTTACCACTGTGATATGCCACCAATTCGACGATTGCAGACGCCTGACGCACAGAGAGGGACTGGCCGGTCATGGAAGAGGGTATTCGGCGTCTCGATGATTGGTAACCTGCAGGCTGTATCGTACGTGCAAATCTCGATGCATTCCACTCCCTGCTTATAAACGCCATAAGAGCATAACGCAGAGGTCACAAGTCCCAGCCCAGACCAGTTTTCGCAGCCCATCCCATGCAGTCCCAACCATTCCCAGAATAGAAATCGCCCGAATTTACTCCTCATCCTCCTCATCACCGCCATCCTCGCCCTTCTCAGCGGCCTTAGCCTTCTTTCTCCGGACACGGCCGGGGCGGCCACCACCGAACGGTGACGAGAGCGCAAAGTCGATGTGCTTCTGCGAGTCAAGACGGACGATGAAGGAGGGAACGTTAACGATCTGCTTGCCGACGCGAATGTGGCGCTGGCGGATCAGGACACGGGCGTGGTGAATCGACTTGGCGAGGCCGAGCTTGTAGACGAGAGTCTGGAGGCGGCGCTCCAAGAAGTCTTCAGCCTTCAGGGCCAAGACGTAATCGAGCTTCATGCGGGACTCGTCCAGCACACCGACGCGAACGAGACGGCGAATGAGGGCATTGCCTTCGAAGAGACGCTTGGGGTCCTTCTCGTCGAGCGTGAGAAGTTCACTTGTAAAAGTAAATCAGCATCCGGAACGTGATTTTCCTGTTATTGAGCTTTAACTCCGTCTCACTGGAGGTTCTCACTTACCGAGCAGCACGACGGATCTTGGACAGGGTGAGGAGCACACGCCAAACCTCACGCTTGTTCCGAAGACCATACTCGCCAACGAGCTTCAACTCGGAGTCCCTGGGGTTCCGAAAGTCAGTCCATGATCACTATCGACGTAAGCAGAGACAAGCTCCTGCTCAGTGGCCGGTGACGATTGCAAGCATGCGAGCAACTGCATCGGCAACAGGCTGCTGCGCAGAGGCTGCAATTGAGGAGGTATAGAAACTTGAATCAAACGCACAATCGAGCGGCCTCGAAGGGACGACGCGGGACTTTAGCGGTCTTGGAGTAGGAACGCGGCGCCATCTTGTCGTTGAGGCTATCTAGAGGTTGGTCGTCGATCAGAAATTCAGAGTAAAAGTTGCGACTTCTTTGGTCGACAAAATAGAGGTACGAAGTGGGATTTGTGGTGGTCCGTGCATGGCCGCCCCTCGCTTGCCCTAACGGAGAGCTGGTGGGCCCATGCGCAGCGCCCTGCTTAGTCACCCAACGCGAAATCCCGACTTGGAATTGCATTCACACAAAAAAATCCCTAACTTTCGCAGCCCACAGCATCACCGACTTCGACATCTCGATCCCCGCCGACAACCCCGAAAACTGGCAAGATGGGTCACGCTGCAGGTCTCCGGGCTGGTACGAGATATGCCTTCTCTCGGAATTTCCGGGAGAAGGGTATGATTAGGCTCTCAACCTACCTCAGGCAATACAAGTATGTTGGCGCATTTGGGTGGATGCAGTGTTCGGTCGCTAATTGGCGGCAGGGTTGGCGATATCGTCGACATCAAGGTCAACGGTGCTGTCCAGAAGGGGTAAGCAAAAGCATGGTTCTCTGCGCAATTGAGGGGGATGGACCGGAGAATAGATGGGTTGTTGCAGCGGCGGCGGCTTTGCATGGTCGCAGTATCGAGCTCGACGCTGACTCCATACACCAACAGTATGGCCCACAAGGTCTACCACGGCAAGACGGGCGTCATCTACAACGTCACCAAGTCGGCAGTCGGCATCATCATCTACAAGAAGGTCAAGCACCGCTACATCGAGAAGCGCATCAACGTCCGGATCGAGCACATCCAGCCGTCGCGGTCACGGGAGGGGTTCCTGCGCCGGGTCAAGGAGAACGCTGAGCTCAAGAAGAAGGCCAAGGCCGAGGGCACGCCCGTGCAGCTAAAGAGACAACCCGCCATGCCCCGCGAGGCGCGGACAATTTCGGTTGTCGACAACAAGCCCGAGACGGTGGCGCCCGTTGCCTACGAGACTACGATTTGAGGATATTCTAGGCATGGGGCTGGGGTTTTCGGGGTTAGATATGGCTTGCTTCTTTCTCTGTGCATGGGGTTCATCGCGTTCGGCACGGCAAGGTATTTCCTGCATGAATTATTGGTCTGGGATGCGGGAGTGCTCATAGGAACGAATACCAATGGCATGACCATACAGCGGCTCACAATACCTCGTCCATCCGGCATGGTGCATCCGGATGCCCAACCAGGGTCCGTGAGCCCGACGCCTCTCTTGGGAGGTGTGTTGATGCTAGGTATCTGGAGCAGGTATCGTTCTTGTGCCTCGGACGAGGACCACGGGCTTGCTTCGACATAGTGGGTGGGATCCGTGGCTATAGTGTAGAAGCCACAGACAAAAGCAACTTCGATGAAGCTCATTGGACTGCGAACATGTCATCGATGGGAAAGTTGTTGCACCATGGATTGCGCCAGCTGCTACGGAGGACTCCTGCCCAACCCAATCACTGAGTTCTCGGCAGCCACATTCAGGGTGAAACATCTGGAGTGCCTAGTGGACTCAACACCTTGCGTTCATCTAGTATGCCACCGAGAATTGCAACAGGAATGCAGTATCAAAGTGCATGTATGTACGATACCTAGGTACCTAGGTAGGTACAGCTCCAGTAAGCTGGCAGCCCTGCAGGCATTTGTTCCCGGGCGTCCCGCGCCAGTAGCCTCAACGTTAAAATAACTGCACCGTGCCTGCAAAAATACAGCATTGGAGCTTCAGTTGAGCTCATTCAAGTTTTCAACCGGGCAGTTCAATGCACTGCAGTGCTGTGTCAGTGGCGTTTCGCACAGTGCGGGGAAACAACTCAACCTGAACCTTGTTGAGCTCGGAAGTGGCTGATGTAATAAGCTGCCCGCGCCGTCCGGTTTAGGTTGTCTGTCATCAATGGTGCGACTCGGTTGGTAGGTAGCTGAGATGGTTCGTTCCGAACCTCGTGTTTATTAATGGTCTTTCCTTCTTTTGCCCGGTGCACAGCTAGTACGAAGTATTGGAAGCTCTATTGCTGCTGCGTGGCTCAATGATTTCTCGAACTCGTGCTCGGCTGGGCAGGTAGCAGAGCCACCTCTGCTACTTAGTGTCCGCGATTCCGAATCGTTAGCATCATCGCCATGGGTTGGACTTGGACTGCCTTCCTGCTGACCTACCTCCTCGGAGGCATTACATTCATCCCGCTGCTTGTTGCAGTCGTCTTCGCCCATGCCTACTACACCCTCCCCTACCGTGAGGATGGCAGCGCAGCGCAAGCCTCGGCAAACGATCACGACCTGATCCAGCCAGGCGACGACCTTGATCCTCTCAAGGCGGCACAGAAGGATGGCGCCAGAGCAAGGGCACTTCACCATGACTCCGACGTTGCGGCCGGCTATTTTGCCGTCTGTCGCGAGTACACGCCCATGGGAATCAACGCTAAGCCCATTGAACGGTCAACTCCCGTCGGGTCCGCCACGGTAGCCGCGCCTAGCCCAAGTGTCTATCAGACCATGTACCGCAGCATCTTTGATCGGAGAGCCGGTCCCGGTCCGTTAGACAACAAGAATGGCGTCAGTCAACGCCCGAAGAAGGCTGGAAACGTCTTCTACGTGGTGCTTAGGTATGCAATGCAATGCGCTGCAGGCCCTTGGCAGCTTGGTCTTACTGACAGTCCCTGTAGACACGGACATTTGATGCTTTTTGACGATGACGAGCAGCTGGAAGTGCGCCACGTCGTATCTCTCGCGCATCACGATATCAGCATATACTCGGGGGAGCCTGTCACGCCAGAGGGAGAGCTATGGATCAAACGCAATGCCATCTGCCTCTCACGGCGGACTGACGGACCGGAGTTAGGTCCAGACAGTCAAGTCTCCAAGCCATTCTACCTGTTCTCCGAAAACTGCTCTGCCAAGGAAGACTTCTACTTTGCCCTGCTGCGGAATCAAGAGCAGACGTTTGCCGCAGAGAACAGGGCGCCGACGCCCATCCAATTTGACGTCAAGAACATTATTTCGCTAGTTCAGAAACTCCATTCATCCGAGGAGCATATGCAGACCAGGTGGTTAAATGCCGTGATTGGAAGACTGTTCCTGGGTGTCTACAAAACCAAGGACATTGAGAACTTCATCCGGGCAAAGCTCACAAAGAAGATTTCACGAGTAAAGCGTCCATCCTTCCTGTCCAACATAGCCATCAAAGCCATCGACACGGGCGATTCAGCACCATACATCACAAACCCTCGCCTCAAGGACCTGACGGTCGAGGGAGAGTGCGGGCTCGAGGCTGACATCCGTTACACCGGCAATTTCAGGCTTGAGGTGGCAGCAACCGTTCGCATAGACTTGGGGTCTCGTTTCAAAGCCCGCGAGGTAAACATAGTTCTGGCTGTCGTATTGCGGAAGTTGGAAGGGCACGCTCTATTCAAAATCAAACCTCCACCCAGCAACCGCATCTGGTTCTCCTTCCAGCAGGCGCCAAAGATGGAGATGACAATTGAGCCCATTGTCAGCTCCCGGCAGATCACCTATACCGTCATACTCCGCCAGATAGAAAGTCGGATCAAAGAGGTGGTTGCAGAAACGCTCGTTCTACCGTTCTGGGACGACACACCTTTCTTCAGCACCGAGCACAAAAAGTGGAGGGGCGGGATCTTCCACGATGATACAGTGCAGCCATATACCGACCTCGAGTCCTCTGCCGCGCAAATGGGGGACCTGGCCGAGGTGGAACGCCTTGAAGAGAGTCATGGAATCCAAGAACCCGAGCTACCGGCCATGGAAAAGAGCCAAAGCGTGCCCGTTCTCGAGAAGAAACCTTCGATTACCCTCTTTGGGAGGATGTCGAGCAAGAGCAAGACTGACTTGGCATCTTCTCTCTCGGCGTCCCCTTCGGCGTCCTCAACAAGTATCGAGGTCAAGAGCGAGCCGCAGAAAGAGGTGAAGAGTGAACCTAAAGGCGAATCCAAGAGCGAGCCAGTTTCGCCTCCTCCGATATTCTCGCATTCGATTGCCCAACCCTCGTCCCCTACAGTCGGTACCATCGCTACGCATGCGGACCACTTTAAGCCATCCTCTCCACCCACTGGGAGCCCCGCGGCATCAGCAATGGCGACTCTATCGGCGAAGTCTCACCCCCCGTCCCCAGCTCAAAGTGCCAACTTGAACGCCTTTAAGCCCTATGTGACGTCCAAGTCCTCCAAAACAGACAGCCACTCCTCAGCATCATCCCAGGAGGCCACGGATCCGGATAAAAACAGAGACAAGACACCGCAAGCCCGACGGAACACTGCCTCATCTACAGGAAGTCACCACAGTGACAGTGGCTCGTCACTGTCTGCAGGAGACTTGGCCCACAGCCAGCCGAGTTCTGTCACAAGGGGCTTCTTTGGCCGCCGTGGGACAGCGTCCTCAATATCGTCTGCGTCAGAACCTGGCACCAATAATAACGAGTCGCAGAAGAGGACTGCTCTAGCTGCCGTGACCAACGCGGCTGCATCTGCAAAGCGGTGGGGACTGAATGCCTTCCAGCGGCGGCTTAACGATGGAGCAGCCGCAAATTACAGCAAGCCTACACATAGTACGTCGTCACTTGACCTCAACCAGCCAATGGGGCGCGGGCAGCCGCTGCCACCACCCGGCGTACCTCTCCCGATGCCGGACAAGAAGACCGCGACCGCACCGATTCAGGTACCAAGGCGAAAACCAGTACCTCCACCGCCGATGGAAGAGCACAACGAATCCGCAAGTCAGAACAGCGAGCAACACCCATTGCCACCCCCTCTCCCCAAGAGACGCCACTATCATGGCGAGCAGGCGGATGATGGGGATGGCATGCTCGTGGTCGCCGCACCTGCCGATTCCGAACCGACAACTCCGCTAAGCGCCTCGCATGGCCCGTCATATATGCAACCGTGGGTGGAAGACGTTGAGAATTCTGATGATATTGCTCTACCAACAGCTGTAGGGGAGCCGGGATCCGAGCCATCGTCACTGACGATGGCAACCGCAGCGGTTCCATCAGATGATCCGGTTGGACCTCTGCCCAACGATGATGAGGAAGACTACTCCGCTTGGATGGATAATACATTGACCGAGGAAACATGACTCCACAAAGCCTAGGCCTGTTGGAGGATTTGGATTGTGTACGATGCATACTGGTTAGCGGATTATGGTTCTTGGCGTGGCGTTCGGACTTGGGCCCGGGAAGACTTCTCAGCACACTGGTTGGGGCTCTCTATACGATTATAGGGACACGGCGCTTTGGAGGACATAATGGGAGCAGGTTGGCCCTTCCGACCATGAATATAAGAGTCAATGGAACAAGTCACTATCTCTGCTGAGAGCCGTGAATTTCAGGTTTGGTGCCCAGGTGAGAGCGGCCAAGTGGATCTAGACGGGAGGGATGCCGCAGGGGCTGTAAGGTAGCCCAACAACAGCCGTTATTCCATTCAACACAGCATATGTCTTGCATTACCAGAGATTGGTCGAAAACCTATGGTTCCCCCCTCGCCAGGTTCGACCCGGTCTCCGGATCTTGCCCTGCCCCCCAAACCACATATTGATTTCAAGGGCACCGGCGATCGACAGACAGTTCTTTCAATTTCCATGTTAATATGACAGAGGCTCCGAGCCTAGCGGCCACCCTATCGTACCCCTGAGTCGTTCCCCAGAGAAGTGCAGCGTCCTGGACATATCTGCGGCCTTTCCCGTGAAGCTCCTGACTGCCACTCGTAGCATTCGCATAAATAAACGGCTCTTCATCCCTTGATCCTTCATGACTTGGACTTGCAAGCTTGCTCTGCCCGCTTTTTCCGCAAACTTCACCTTCCACTCTCCGGGTTCCATTCCACTTGCCCATTACGGGCGTCCAAGGGAGAAAACCCAAAAAGGCTATTTTGATCCTAAAATCAAGTCTTGATGTCTTAAATTAGCTGTGTCTCAATTTCCATCAAACGGTTGTGCAAATGCTGTTCCCACACCTCAGGCTAAAAGGAGGCTGAAGGCGGAAATAAATGGACGTCATGCCTTGAACTATAGCCATCTGAATGGCTCGCCAGGCCCAGCGAACTTAATAACTGAGTTATGAATTATGGGCCATTGCGGGATGCCAACCCGGAGCGGGCGTGTGTGGCTTGCATAAGTACGGTATGTTAGTAGGCGGGTGCTGTCAGGTACATACAGTACTTATCCCGATGGCTGCTACATGATATCATATCGGAGAGCAATCAGCCTCCTCCAAATGATGCATGCATGATCCTGCGGAGGACAGAACCGCTCCAACAAAAGTTCCCCTCGGGTAGACTGGACATAGGGCCCGTATCCAAGCCGAGCCTGCCAGCTGTCCGGACTTATCTGCCGATTTCAAGGAACCAGCCGAGCCAGGTCCGATCGAATCTCTGGGGAAGAGCAGAAATTCCAGAATTATTGCCATGCTGCGTCGTCAATACACAGGATGACAAAACGCTATAATCCCTCGGCTCTGGGGTGAAGATAAGGACAACCCACAAGCCATGATCGCCCCGTCCCGCGTCCACGTCTGCGGTCTGAGGCCGTGAATCGAGATACTTCTCGGTAGGTAATAAGTGGCGTCTGCAGCGTCTGCGGGAGAAATTAGACGCATAAGGCGTTCCGCTTCATGTTTCCAGATATCTGTGTTGGTGTTGACGGGCATTTTGCTCGTGAGCCGTCCTCAATCAGGCATACGAGAAGATGCCATTCAGCCTGTCCTCTGGGTTTCGCCGTCTATTATTGGTCCGTGGTGTAGAAGTCCATCAAGCGGCCTGACAGCGAGGGGTAAATGCCTCTCGGTGCTTAATGGTGTCACTAATCTCTCGTACCAGGACAGAAGTACTGGCTCCATGACGGTTAATCATGACCGTTAAGCACCTCCGTACACCGCAATACCCCCGATAGGCCATCCTTGGGTAGCATTGGGAGGGGACAACTAGAGGAGACAATAAATAGAAACCGAGTTCAACCGGCGATCCCATAGAGGAGGCAGGTATGACTC
Organism: Canariomyces notabilis; assembly: GCF_033297395.1. Taxonomy (NCBI): domain Eukaryota; kingdom Fungi; phylum Ascomycota; class Sordariomycetes; order Sordariales; family Chaetomiaceae; genus Canariomyces; species Canariomyces notabilis. Next base: position 1,988,210 of record NW_027041823.1, read on the forward strand.
CGGAGAATCTGGAGATTCTCCCGGAACGGCCCGTGAGCCAGGGTAGACACGGAAATCGCGTATTGCGGGCGACGGCCTTGACAACCCCTGGGATCTATATATACCGGCCGCCTCCGTACCCACTTGGGAGCAGTAGCGAGAAGCACGACAAGCACAAGGCAGACCCCCTGAACCGCCCTTGGACTTCCAGGTATACAGTACTACCGCTGAGCCCACCGAATAATCACGACGAGATCTGCTAACGCGGAGCCCCGCAGCAAGCAAGGCGAAAACCCAACAACATGAAGGCCGTCGTCGCAGCCCTGTTCAGCCTCATCAGCCTCGCGCTGGCGCAGGGACCACCAGCGTCGTGCCCGACGGCGACGCGCACGATCCAGAACCGCGGGTGCCGCAACGAGTGCCCGCTGAGCGACTGCGCCTTCCGGAGCACAATCCGCAACCCATGCGGGTGCCCGTCGACCGTGCCCACGGCGACGCTCATTGCGCCCTGCGAGGCCGAGTGCCCGTACCAAGGGTGCGAGATTGAATTCCGCACCAGTGCGCTCCCCTGCGCAGCCACAAGCACCAGCACCCGTAGATGGCCGCCGCGGCCGACGACGACGACATCGACGTCAACTACGCCGACGGGCATCATCACCAGCATCGTCACGCTGCCGCCCCGGACGAGCAGCACGCCATGCCCAAAGATAACGCGCACCACTAGCCCGGAGGGGTGCCCGGCCATCCGCTGCCCCGTGCCGACCTGCCGCGCGACGTCCAGCCTCGTGATCCCCTGCGGCTGTCAACCCTCCACGGTGCTGTACGTCAAGGGCTGCGAGACGGCATGCCCCGACGGGTGTCTGACGCGTACCGAGACGATTAGTAGGCTTTGTTAATGTCGATGGAGGAGGATCAATGTCGGAGGGATGGATGATGAATGGATGGATGGGTGTCTAGGTTGGATTTTTGAATTAAAACATTATTCTTTTCTTCTTGGTGCTCCCCCTTGATTGAGTCGAATTTCTCTTGCATCGATGTGTCGAGGTTCCCGGTCCATGTCCATGGTCAGGCACACACACTGGGACTCCAGAGTTACGGCCAAGACCGTTAACTGACCCGGCCAGGCCCAACCGGAGGGTGCCGATCTGCGTGACCCCACGCTCCCTGCCAAGACCTCAACCCCACCGCAACTCTCACGGCTCTGATTGGAGAGTGTGGTGCGGGAGTGCCCCTGTGACATCATATTACGACGCCTATTGGTGGCCTCGTGGTAGCGTACGACAGCCTCCTCAACAAACGGAAGTCCACAGGGAAGCCCGGGAGCTTTATCAACCGACACATATTATCTGTACGGCATGGTAGCTTCGCTCTGCAATTGGGTTTCTTTGAGGAAGCGGTGACGGCGGGTTGTTGGAAAAGGAAACTGTCCTCCTTTATATAAAAACCACGAAAATATCAGCTTTCACCAGCGTGTTCTCGGCCTGCCTAGTAATTGAATATCGAGCTCACAAAGCGCCTACCTTAGGTGATCAATTCCACCATCCACCATGACCACAAGATACCGTGTTGAGTGTTAGTGCTTCACCCATCCTCTTTCCGTATTCGGCACCACTATGCATCTCAAAGCTAAACGCAAAGCCAGACGCCCTCAAATCTCACCGGCGAGACCAGTTTATAGGTGAATAATAGTAAAGCCGCTTTTCACCACCCACCTTCCTATCACCCAGCTTTCGATGCCGACCTTCGGAGACAGAGTAGTCTCTTAATAATCACTCACTCACCTGGACTCGACTACGGTCCATATTCCACAGCGATGTCTTCAATCAATGGGGTTCTGCTGCTGACCAGGGACACGCAGAATGGATCAAAGGGCTGCTAGCCGTCCCCTTCGTCCTCTACTCCCAGCCGCACGGCGTCTTCGAAGGGCAGGGCATGAGCAGTCTATCTGAGACACGCGAGGAGGCCCACCGGAGATACAGCGAGATTCTCCGCGATGTCGAGGTGATGATTGACGACCACAGTACGTAATCTAACCCCCCTACCATCCCATCGGAGAGTGAGAGGGCGAGCCTGAATCTGACCTTGCTACAGTCGCGATGCAAAATGACCTGGAAAACCCCTTCCCCTCAAAACTCAAACTCCTAGTGCCCAGCATCGGGCCATTCTTCACGCGACTGCCGCTGGAAGCGGCCTTCAAGTTCCAGGACCGGAAGCGCTACATTTCGTCGCGGCGCTTCGTGTCGCCCTCGTTCAACGACGTCCGCCTGATCCTCAACTCGGCCCAGATGATGGCCGTGACCACGTACGGCACCCTACAGCTGGCCACTTTCGACGGTGACGTGACGCTGTACGACGACGGGCAGAGCCTGGAACCCTCCAGCCCCGTCGTGCCCCGCTTACTCGACCTGTTACGCAAGAACGTCAAAATCGGCATCGTCACAGCCGCCGGCTACACCACGGCAGACCGCTACTACGCCCGGCTGCACGGCCTGCTCGATGCGCTGGCCGACAGCGCCGACCTGACCCCGGCCCAAAAGCAGTCGCTCGTCATCATGGGCGGCGAGGCCAACTACCTGTTCGCCTTCTCCCCGTCATCCCCGCACCTTCTCGAGCCCGTGGCCCGCGAGCGGTGGCTGACGCCCGAGATGGCGGCGTGGGACGAGCGGGACATTGCGCAGGTGCTCGACGTGGCTGAGGCGGCGCTCCGCGACTGCATCAAGACGCTCAACCTGCCCGCGACACTCATGCGGAAAGATCGCGCCGTGGGCATCGTCCCGTTCCCTCCCGACACGCGCATCCCGCGCGAGTCGCTGGAGGAGACGGTGCTTGTGGTGCAAAAGACGCTCGAGCTCAGCCCCGCGGGCCGCGCCCGCCGCGTGCCCTTTTGCGCCTTCAACGGCGGGCGCGACGTCTTTGTCGACATTGGCGACAAGAGCTGGGGCGTCACCGTGTGCCAGCGCTGGTTCAGCCGCGGCGGCGTCCCGGGTGGCATCATCAAGGGCGATAATACCCTCCATGTAGGCGACCAGTTTCTCAGCGCGGGCGCCAATGATTTCCGCGCGAGGAGCGTCGGAACTACGGCCTGGATAGCGAGTCCGGCCGAGACGGTCGAGTTGCTGGACGAGCTGGCCGAGTTGATGGGGAAGAAGATGTCTTGATCCTTCTGTATGCCAAGAGAGCGCAAGCAGCAGGAAAAGCTGGAAGATTGTGTGATTGACAGGCGCACGGTCAGCTTCTCGTGTTGAGGTATCAGGAGTTACAGAGGAACGTCTGGCCTTGTCGGGATTAGCTCAAACTAGTTATATAATAACCGCAGTGACGCCTCCTCCGCAGCCCCGCTGCTTCGCCGGTTAACCCAACCTCTCCTAGTGCAGGATGTATATAGATTTTGCAAGGTTGATTTTCAGAGTGTAGCCTGATCCCGGGTAACGATGCCGCCTCTTCTCTCATAAAGGAAGCTCTGTAACGACTCGCAACCTCCGTATTGGAGACAATATGAATTTGTGCCGCCCAAACAGCAGTCACTAAGAAAAAAGGGGTATTGATGCTGTACAAAAATTTAGAAGATGAAAGGAAAGAGAGGCCAGGAGTCATCCTGGAAGACTTTGATTAACCCTTCCGTTTTCGCCCAAAGAGCAGTCCTATCCGCCTCTAATGTCATATTCCAACCCAGCCGGTCCATGCAAGCCTCCCAACACCTCCGGTCCTGAAGAGCCGCTGTACAATTGTTGCTTCGTGAATCCATAAACACACACAATTTCAAACCAAGCCGCTAGATGAGTCCAGCCTGAGAGTGGGTATTTGCAAGAACAAAAGAAAAAAGAGTAAGTGAGGGGGTAAAAGAACCCCCAGAGCCAGAAATCAGACAGAAATTAAACTCAGTTCGCTTGCTTGGCGGCCAACCTATTGGGGCACTTGATCTCGCCAAAAGGGGCTCCAAAATTCATGGGCCGCCTAAGCCGCAACGGAACGTCTACAGCCGCTTCGTCCTCGTCATCGCTTTTCGAGCTATCCTCGTCGATTGCGGGTTCGGCATCATCAACAGCAATAGCGCCGTCGCCTTGGGCATCCTTCAAGACGGCAGGCAAAGCCGCCTTGTCGTCCTTTGAGACCTCTTCCAGCTTGTCCGACAGCTTCTGGAAAAAGATCTCGTCGTTCGCGGGCATATTCCGGACCATGAGCGGGCCTTTCAGTCTACGGTCCTCGCTGGGCTCAAAGATCTCTTCGGGATGGCCGTCAACCACTTCTTGCCCATTCCGGCCTGGAAATGCCGGGTGTGGTTCCGCAGCGTGTGCCGAGGCATCATTGGCTGCTGCATCTTCGCTGGCTGCTGCACCGTCCTCTTGCTGCATGGTTGGGGTGCTAGAACCGTCATCGCTGCTGCTGGCAGTCGCTATGCCTGTCGGCAGCAGAGAAAGAGAATGGCTCGGCGTATGGCCGGCATGCATGGTGAGCCGGGCCGACTCGTTCGCTGCCAACACCTGCAGCGTCTCCTTCTTTGTCCCTGGCTTGATCTTGACCGGGTCAAGACCTGTCGGCGAGACGACCGAGCTGCCGTTTTCTTTCGGTGGGCTAGCTGACGGAGGATCGGTAAAAGTGGGCTTGGTGATGGCGGAAACTTTGATGGGAATGCCTTCCAGCGCTGGGTCAATGTCCTGCACATCCACCAGACGCGTGCGCCCGGGCTCGGACGCGGATTCAGACACTATGCTCGGAACTAAAAAGTCGGGAACCGTGTTGTTGGGCGCACCGGGCGCCGTGCCGGAAGGGGACTTCATGCTGGTTGAGGAGATCGGAAAATGTTGATGTGGAGGCGGATCTCTGCTAGGAAGGACGAATCCGCCGCCGTTGGCAGTTGAGAAAGTATTTATACGTGAAGGCTGTGCGCTCGTTTGGCTCTGGGGTGAAGTTGAGGAGCCTCCGCCGCGGAGCGGAGGGCTAGACAGGTACCCAGCTGTGGACGATTGGAAGGCGCCGTTGGTGGCCGCTCGGGGGCTGCTTCCACTAAGCGCTATGACCTGGCGTTGGAGCCGGTCGATTTCCTGCAACAGCCGCGTCTTCTCGGCTTCCCATTCGGCCCTTTCCTCCTCCATCAAAGCACGCTCCTCCTTGTAAACCTCCTCGGCCCGTTCTCGATTTGCTTCAAGATACTTGCGCTCTGCCTCCCATGCCTCCCGTATCTGGCGGTTTTGTTGGGCCAGGCGCCGAACTATAGCAGACTCTGGCGAATTGTATTGTGGAGAAATTACGGGACTCGAATCGGCAATACTAGGACCGCCGACTCGTTCCAACGCCCGGGTCGGCCGCTCGCCGTTACTGGATGCGACTGGCGGTGCTTTACTGTTTCCGGCTTTGGGCGGAAGGCTGGTCGAACGGCGCTGCGCGACCGGGAGCAAGTAGGTCGGAAATGGCCCTCGCACGCCAGGAGAAAGCGGTGAGTAGACTTGGTTCGATCTAGAGCCCGTGGCGGGTGCGCCGTTGAGCGATGTATGGATGGCAGATGCCATGTGGTCGAAACATCCCACGGTCCCTCTTGGCAAGGTCAAAGGCGAAATAGCGGACGATGAGTTGCCGGTGACGGCATAGAACGGAAAGTGGGCATCGGTTTTCAGCGGGCCCTCGGGCAGCTTTGTCACGGCAGACATTTGCGCGAAGGCTGCTGTTGATCGAATTTCATATGGGCTTGGTGCGAATTACCATGCTAGGGCCGCAACCACGGCAGCTGGCAATTTTATATTGATGTCATCCCCCGGTCAAGTTCGGACGGCGTGTTAACGCCTCGGCTCAATAACTAAGGTAGCTAGCGACTGGGGCGCTTTCAGATCTTTTGTTTAGGCGGTTTGTCGGAGGGCTGCCCGAAGTGGAGAAACCATGTGTTTTGCGGAGGTTGGAGAGGGTTTCAGACGATGGAGAGGACACGCATAAGCCAGAAGAAGAAAGCGCCCGTCGTTGAGGAGCAAACCATGCGGCGCAGGCACAAGTTTTGGCCGGACCAAAGTAACATTTTAAGTGCCTGGGCCCTTGTGACGAGATGCACAGGCGGAAAAGACGGGCGGGCCAGCCGGCATTGCCTGGTCCGTTTCCCACTCGGGCAGCAGCCTCAATAACTAAGGTAACGTTGGTCCCAAAGCCTACCCAAATTACGGTGTCTGGTATGCACGGAAATGCAGATATGGATCCGACTGTTTCCAGTTTCCACCTTGGTACATAAAAATCCGCCATCATGGATGGCACATATTTCAGCTGGTAATTTTCGGCCAGCAAAGATTTGGACAAGAAATGCTGCGCGTTCACGAACAAGAGAAGCACAAGAGCTTCATGAACGCACTGCAGAAGGCGGTGGGCGTTTAGTCCGCCGTAGCTACCTTGGCCTGACGTTAAAAAGAGCGCGTGAGGCGGGTCAGGCGAGGCCTTTCCGTTTTCAATGCGACGTTGGGCGTCCCAGTCAGAACCCACCCACGGACCCTGCAGGAAGCCTCCCGACGATGCGCTGGCACCACCAGCTCGGTTCAACTCTGCGCTCTAGCAGTGGGGTAGAGCAGCAGCGTTTGTCAGAGATTTTGTTCTCATGCCTTTCCAATAATTTGGATCATCATCACTCAAATTTGCCATGATACTGTACACCGGAAAAGTCACTTATTATTCTCCAATGCCGTGTCTGTCGAATGCCGATGTGATCGATAGACCAACATTCGGCAACCTGGGTTGTATCCCCATGGAGCTTACCCTTTCAGGGTCCAAAGAACCCCTGGAAGACCCTTCTTGGCAAATTCGGGATGGATCTCAAGTGCGGAGTAAGAAAAACGTTACGAGGGTACCAGGAATGTATGCCTCGCAGATACCCGGCCGTTTTCGGCAGAAGGTCGGGCAGCTCCTTCGCAACAAAATGCCAAAGGAGGTTCTACGTAACCGTACCTGTTGTAAGTTGGAAACCATGAGAGAGCAGAGCTGGGTGCAGCAACGAGAGGTTTGCAATAATCCCTGCTTATATCTCCTGATGGACTAGGTTTGTGCATCCCGTACCTAGGTGTCATAGCGTTCAGCCTGGAGGGCTGCCACATCCATGTCACCGGCAAGCGCTTCCGTAACCCAATTCGCCGCGGAGCCGGCGCCACCTCCAGAGAAGAAGCATTTACACGTGTACATACAAGCACTTCACATTTTCGACCCGGCATCAAGTTAGGAGAGGTATGTATATGGTCCTCTCCGGATGGTCAAATCAAGGTAATGCAATTGACGGTCGAAAGAGTTTAGTCTAGCCTTCCTCGGGGGCTGTAATCCGACACATCTTTGGCTCGATTTCTTCCAAGTTCTGTATAAGTCGCTCTACAATACTAACGTTTCAGCTAATATGCTTTGAAAGAATTGCTGTCACGGCCGCCATTGTCTCGTGCACCGTCTTTGCTCACCTCCCGGAGGGTTCTCGCTGCCATTGACGCCAGCAGGCCCCTGGAGATTGAGGGGAAGGAGGCACTCTCGCCCGGCGAGTGTTCGTACATCACAAAAGAATGTGACGAGTGTTTCCGAGTCTGAACGGCCAAGCGCACAGGGAGACCTCGAGGCTTTCCCTGGTCTCTCGTCTTCATCTTGTTCCACGGTTCATCACCTGACAAGAGAGCTCCAAGCTGCTGCTCGTTGTATTCTTCTTCTTCGTGTTGCGAAGCTCGGAGGCAGTCATATTTCTGCCTCTAAGCGCTCTCCTTAAGCACATTACCAAGTGAGCCACATGCCCAAGCAAGACATGGCAAGCCGAGGCTTTGTGTCTCAGACATGGTGAGTGACCCTACGTTGACCTTGTTTTTGACATTGTCCCTGGATATGTCATGATGGCAAATAGGCTGCGGTCGATCCCAGCGTATCTGCGGCTCTGATTCACGTGGCTATTCTGTGTAATACTATGGGTATCTAATTCTCCGACGTCTCACAGCCGATTTGGTCGTGATACCGCATCGGCAATGTTGCTTTCAAGGGAAGGTAGACGGCCCTAGGAGGTAGCACCGTCGGACAATAACGCCTGTCTGACTTGAAGTATGCTTTGCTGTCACAGATGCTGGGATACTATACTGCACACCTCAGCCAGAACCGGCCTCAACCGTCCTTTGGAGGGTTTGAGTGAGACAACATATTGCACTCAAGTCCAAGGGGTGATCATTCGTCAATGAACCGGAGCAAAGAGCCCGGGATACCGAAGTAGCGAATACAATCTCAGAAAGAGTCCCAGAAATTGAGATGATGGCGTGCAGCAATGTATAACCACCTGGTTAAGCACTCACCAAAGGGTCACAAACTACAAAGCACCTGACGTCCATGTTGTGAGCCGTATCCTAGGCCAGTACGGACCTCGATGTGCTTCGTCAGGCACCGATTGAGATAGTCCAAGTCTTCGAGAGCAACAATCGTCCCCGTTACGACCAGTCAGCTCCAGTCTGACGCTAGACAGGAGCACCTGATACTAGAGATGCCCTCCATTGGACGGAGCTGGAGGGAGATGACTTTACAACTTCTCCTGTATATAGTCGTACTTGTGATAGCTCTTGAGCGCTGGCATTGCGTATCCTCGGTACTATAGTAGATGGGCAGAATTACATTGCCAGGCAAAATACCGCACAACGTTTATGCCATGACACACCATCGAGTGTGATTGATGCCACCTGAGTCGAGCGTTGGTGATGCATCACGAGCGGTAACAACACGGGGCGGTGACATTGAATTCACTTCCGTGATAGATACCTGACCGTCTTACAACCGTGATTACAGACCCGGCTCAATGAATCAAGCCAGGATCCCGAGAAATGACAATTGATTCGGCTTTATGATGATATATATAACATCGTGGTGGCGGAAGGGGTGTTGTTTAAGTGAGGATAGAACCCCTTTTTGCATGGACTCGGGAGAAATGGAGACAGTTGACACATAGAAAGCGAGATCAAACTGCAAAGTACATTCCATGCAAACTCAGTTAAGTCTTCCAGTCCTCTTACTCGTGATTCGACCGTATATCCCTCCTCCAAAACAGGGCAGCGAGGGCTATTGCAGATGGCTCCCTTCATGTTCTCATCAGGCCAGACGGGCTAGCCTTATGGACCTGAGGACGGCGAGGAGAGTGGGATGGAACAACAGGCTGGAGGGCCACAGGTTCCTGGAATAAAACCACCGTTCAAGATTCCAGCCTAACTTCCCAATTGTATGGCCAAATCCCCAGTTAAGAGGCCCAAAAGTATAGTTAAGGAGAGTTGGGTGGCCTTTGGTTACGGTATAGGTGGCGTTGTCATCACTTTGGGCATCATGATCTGGGTACCCCTTTCTCGAATCTCCGCTCGAATCCCAAGTATTTCCCTTATCACCCGCTGAACAGAAGCCCACGTGGCGAGGCCTGAGACACGACAGCCGGGGCGTTGGATGGCGACGATCTTGAGATCAATTGTGGCAACGTACTGTACCTGTAAACAATGTGATCCCCGGCCCTTGACTCTGTGCTTTCCAGTGGCCATGCGCCATCTGTGCCGTACCTGAAGGCTCCTGAACGGAAGTATATACTGTACGTGTATATCAAGTGTTTGCGCAGCGCTTCAGGGGAAAGAAAAGGCCGACATCCGGTCTTTCTGCGCCACTCGGCTGGCGTCATAAAAAGGACCGAGATCAGGAAAAGGGGGACGCTCCATTTCGTTCATGACCAGGCGGATTTAGGTAAGGGTACCTTGTGTAGTGAAAGGAATCATCAAAGGTTCGGCCAAAGACCGGTCTGGCTTGAGCATCGGGTCCATCGGGAATCGCGCTCCCCATCTCCGGATGTCTCCACAGTCATTTGTGCTCGAAACGCACCAACCTCAACTTAAAATCCCGAAAGCCGGGCCTTCTCCCCACATGATTCCGCGCTGATGCATGTCAGTCAAACAATGTGAAGCGCCGTTGGATTGCCGGCCCCGGAAAACCGGCACGGCCGGGACCAGGAAAGGGATTCGGGCTTGGGGGGGGGGGGGCAGGAATAACCTGACGGCCCGTTTCGTTGGAGGACGTCGGCGTTGCCCCAGGAGGCAGACCGGGACCCCTCGTCTCATGGCGTTTTGTTGGTCCAAAGCCAGTCATGTGGCGGCCATTTTCCACGGCGAGCAGCATTGTTGCCATTCATCTGGGATTCGGCTTACGGCATCGTCGGGTTACCCTGTGAAGCTGTTTCCGGCCGACACTTCGCCGAGTGTTTGACCGGTTGCACCGTCATATGATTGGGTGAATATTTCATGTTAGTCTTAAGGTAACCGGCCATGTCTTTACCTTCCTTACCCCAAATCGGATTGGTGCCTGTTGGGTTGAGAAATCCGTCTTCCTTGACGTAAACGATCCACGGTTCGAAGTTGCAAATGTGTGCCTTGCTTGGGTAGTCATCGTCGATCCCTCAATTTGGTGATTTGGTGCGTGCCCGGCTTCAGCCCAGTCAGAGCGCATACGTAACCGAGGCGTGACGTTGGATACACAAATACACTACTACATTGTATAGCAGGCGAAAATGTTACACCTAGGAACAGCGTCGAACTTTTGTTGGCTGACAGGCAGGCTCAGGCTAGTGTAGTCGTGACATTGCTTTACTAGTCATCGATATTTGATACTATCTTACCTAGGATAAGTAATCATTCTAACTACATATAATTGTACATACAGTACTGTGGTAAGGTAGAGCGAAAGGTGTATGAAATGCAGCTGAGCGTGTTGTAAGTACACTACTGTACGGTAGAATACAGTGCAAAGTACTGCAAGATACATTCGCAACTCCACGCATCGTATACGACTTCAAATGCGACAGTAGCTACACTATGCGGGATTTTCTCGACGCCGCTCTTCTTGAGCGACGTATGTATCATGCAGTGTTGGAGGTGTTATACACGTATGGCGAGTGTCCCATATTTCTTCGGGCTATATATTGAGAATTCGAGGAGTTTAAGCAATTGTACATACTTTATCAAGACTGCACTTCATTGTCCCTGGTGAAGTCTGCAAACCAGACCAAGCTCTCGGTATGATTTGGAAAGCCATTCGCGGCCCGCTGAGAAAAGGAGCCTGCCGTCGTGTGAGGAATTGCTGAAAAGAGGATCCCAGCCCGCGTTTGTCTGGATCGTCTTCGCCCTGCGCCCGTCTTTTGTCAAGGCGCTCGGGCTGCAGCCAACATGGGACTCGTCCCACACCGCTTCTTGAGCCACCAGTTCCATCATCCGCCCGGGGCCTGTCGCGTGCCTCGTAATCGAGTGTGCTTAAAGCTCGTAAAACCCTGCATTGCCTTGGCAATCTTCATGCCAAAGCATCAACACTGCGCTTGCATTTGCGATGGCCATGTCTTCCCGTTTTGTAGAACTCGAAAGAGGCTGATGCTAGCAGCAATTCGGTGTTGAATACGGGTGTCAATAATTCAATACAATACATACAATACGACACACATCGAAGTTTGTATGCTACTACATAACGTTGCATCAAGATGGGCCAAGCTGGAGTAGTGTGGGGAAGAGGGGAAACAAGCAATACGGCGTAACGTTATCTGGGGATCATTGCTTGGCGCGGTCTCTGAGTGTGCCTCCTTTCAACTTGTATGCTCCCTCGTACACTACACTACATACACTACCTAAGCTGCTGAGGTAGGTATGTACCTACTGAACTCCTCCATAATTTGACACAAACACCTCACGAAACACTCCAGCAGGTGAGACGGACAAACAGGATGCCGAGACGGGAGATCGCGTTGCCAAGACCGTCTGGAGACCAACTCGTTGCGGTGCAAGGCTCCGGCCACCTCGACACTACAGTCACAATAACCCATGGAAGGATATTAGATGGGTCGCATACATATATCAAGAATGAAGACTAGACACTTGTAGTCAATCTGCTCACTTCATATCCAGATGTACTACTCACCGGTTGATATATCTATACCTTGAGATTCGAGAAGAGTGATCATGTTACACTACACATCGATTACTGAATATAGGTAAAAATACGGAGGTTGGGGCCAAAAGTATTCACCACCTTCCTCTTGCCAAGAATGCCAAGTCCCAGGATACAGTAAGGTTCGCACAGTCACGGCCAGCCACCTATAACGAGCCACTGTATCGCACAATAGTATGCCCATTTACAGGGCCAATTACAGGGCAGCTTCAGTACCCACTCCAGTGAGATCTGCGAGGGAACGCTATTCCCAAAGAAAATACAGTGTGTCTCCCTTCTCTCCGGCTTCTCACACGTAGACAGGCTTGGCACTAGCAGGAGAGTGGTGAATACTTTTGGCCCCAACCTCCGTACCTACCTTCCCTAGAGTTCACCCCTTGTTTGTTTGTTAGCGCGGGACTCCCGACAGGGGTTCTTGTCCAGAAATCAGAGAAATGCTTCTCAGCAGCCAGATAGATTGACTCAATACAGGAAAAAAGAGTATCTAGCAATACTCAAGGAGACTATTTTCTTCAGAGCGTTATTTCCATAGGAAAATTGGGCGTTTTGATGTTGAAATTGAAATCTGAGGGCTGACCCTGGTCTTGAAGTCAGGCGCTAACGAACAAACAAGGGGGGTACTGTAGATACAGACGCATACACACACAGAAACATAAGACAGTCGGAAAAGCCTACACGAGTTGGCCAACACGCGTTGTTGCCGGTTGATGACCCCGACGGCCGATTGGGGGGATTGGTAAAATTTAGCGATGTAATCAACCTTATTAGTGGAGGAAAATGGTAGCGAACGTGGGGGCAGTAGGTAGTTCCGTACAGTATTGTATGTACAATACCTCACATTACATACTAGCAGCTCGGTAAGATACATCCATGGTTACCATATCTTAGCCGACAGCGATACAGATGACTTTTCAGCCAGCTAACAGCGCCAGCAGCAGAGAAGATTCTTCTTACAGCGCAATCCGAACGCTTCAGAGTCTCAAGACTTGAATCTTAAACAAATGGTTTTGAGTATCTCAACTGGGGCGCTTGAGCGGACGATGAGCCTGATGACGGACGCCGAGACCTTGGCAACGGCTAATGCTGCTGAGTCCCTGGCATGCCACCAGGCCAAGGAACGCCATAGCCGCAGGTGATCGCAGCCAACGAGCGTACTGTAGTGTATTTACAGTACGTATGGTAAACCATGATTGAGACTTTTCACTTAGTTCTATAAAGCCCAAAGGATCACTGCAAACCACGAAAGTTTAACAGACGCCTAGGTGCCTATTAAGGTGAATATGGAACGATTGGATTGAGCAGCTTATGAATTGATGATAAACCCTGGCACGCTATACAGACTGTATGCGCATACACATAGCTCGCAGGACTTCCGTATCTGTGTTTTCCGCCAACCGAGGAGAATTGCTCAATGTGAACCCTTGGATCAGGATCGGATCGGGAAACCCCACGCGAGCAATGACAAACCACGTCGCCCTCGATTCGCTCTGCTTGGTTTCAGACAAACCGCATCTAATCCATCTCGCTCCTATATGAATATTGTTTCGCTAGACATCGGTGCGGTACAAAAAACCAAGGCTGTAATGGAAATACCTGCTTTCATACACACTGCATCGGGCTAACATGCTGCCTAATGCTAGGAAAGCTGGTCCAGGGCTGTGTATTCTGTACTAGGTATTGTACTGTACTTACATTGTACGAATATCCTGCGAATTGAATGTAAGGTAAGCAAGGTGAGCCCACCGCTTGTCGTCACTGCGTCACTTTGGAAAAAGACCACTACTAGTAATGGCGTGCTGTGAACGAATCAGAGCGTACGTCGGCTGTACTATACAGTATTATACCGTACTTCAAGCATGAAGTCGTAACTATCCGTACTGGAAACGCTTTTGAAATGCCACCGCTCGAGGAAAAGAGCAAAATGCGAGAGCACGGAGCGGCACACATAAGAAGCCGATCGGACAGACACTTCTCACTCAGAGGCATTGTTGCACGATCATCGCGCTTTCACAGAAGCCGAGTCGGACGGGACATTGCCACATATTTCTCGGCGGGCTTGGTGGGTCTTGGCGGCGAGAACGATAGGACGCATCTCAGAGCCGAGCCGGCCAAGAATCGACCGGCTGCTCCGACACCACGGGAAACAGACAGCGCAATAAAGAATCCCACAAACCCCGCAGTTGCATAAATGGCGAGATTCTGTCAGTTGATACATCCAGGCTTCTCCGTCTCCTGAAAGGCATGTCTCCAGTACTCCTGATATTGGATTGCCCGAAGAGCGCCGGTCGTCTGCAAAGACAACCCGTTTGTTCTAGCCAATCAGTTTGCTCCGAAATTGGAGGGGCCCGAATCGGCCCTCTCGGCCTCTCGGCGCTGCCATGGGTGGGGGTGGGCCATCCCACCCTGTCTGATGGTGGACTTAGCTTTGATTGGCCAGATGCCAAGAATGGCAAGGTACTCCGTACCTGGCGTATTAGTGTAGTATACGAAATTACCGACAGTTCAGAATGTTACATGAGCGGCGTTACCTACCTTAGGTACTGTACCACAGTAGTTCAGCCACCTGTAAGGTATGTACTGTACAGTAGGTATCCAAGATCATAGGGGCGGAACCCACTCCGTCGTGGTGATGCGCCGTTTGGAAGTAGCCGGGCTCCAGCAAGTCTACACGTATAAGAAGTATAACGTTCAAACAAGATTTTGACGCGCGAGAGTGATTGTGTCTTGGATTAATAAAGTATCATTGTCATCTTCTGGGGAGTGTGGAGGAAATGGAGCTGCCAAGAAGTTCGTTTGAACTCGTGTCCCTCTCGGCGCTTTTGTCTCCTTCCTTCACACATAACGTTGCAAACAAGTCGACTGGAGCCCCGGCGATCTGGATGTCTGGAAAGCGCCAGCCTAGGTACACCAAGTACCTATCTCAGCAATAGAGAAGCGAACATGGGGACTTCAGTTCAGTGGTAGTTGCTCCTTCTCAAGGTTCACATACGACAGCATGCACCTGTCCCATCAAACCTGGAAGACTTCCAGGTCAGCGGTACAATCAATCAGCTTAATTCCCGGTGCTAACGTGCATAGCAGGGCAATTTTTGTAGGTTGGTCAGATAGTAGTATCGGATACTTCAAGCAGAGAGTGCCTTGTATGTTACACTTTGAGACACCGAGGCTGGGCACAATTTGAACCTAAAAAAGCCTACTAGTACTGGATAGTACTGAATCAATGAAACTGCAACTGTTCCGTTGGCCCAGATTGTATGCGCTAGCAGTGACAATAGTGCAGGTACTGTGCAGTACCACACCCCACCACCCTCCTCGCCCAAATACCCTCGGAACCCTCAGACCCAGACCAGCCAGCCGCTTCTTACACCTCTTACCCGGCGAGGAGGCGAAAAGCAGGCTTCAGGTTTGTGCTAAGTTTTAACCAGCAAATTCCCGCCTCGTCTTTTCTCACAATGATATTATAAACATCCCGCCAGAGGGCGTCTGCTTCCTTCTTTGCTCTTTTCCACGCTCTGCCTCGCCCAAATCGGCACTCCTCGTCGCCAAGAGTGCGCGCTAAGCCAACCGGCATTTGAATACGCAAATCTCGGCCGCTTTTGTGTAGTTCGACAGAACGCCACGCCTCCTACAACTGGGCTACGCAAATCTCGCCTTACACATGAGAGACGCTTGGCAGAGAGCGATTGTCGTCCCAAGAAACGCCGCCGATCAGAGGGAAGCCTGACGCAGCGACGAATCTCCGGGGAGGCCTTTGCGCGGCTTGAGGCGCTATATAATTAGTGCGCTTGTGCCCGTCGCTTGGTTGCCGGCGCTTTGTTGTTGTGGTCTGGTCGTTGTGAAACTTGAAAGCGACAGAGCAGCCAGCTTCCGATTTGGACCCGGTGTACCGGCCTTTCTTTCCGCCATTGCTCTGCGTTATTGCGCAAGGCTTTGAAAGGAGGGTGGTTGCGTACCTTGCATTTACCTGCCTTGTCCAAGGAATTTTTTGGGGGGTTGAGGTGTTTTGTCAGAGGGGACTCATCAGCGTCATCGGCCCCCGCCGATCTGCTCGAGTTCCCAAGAAAAGGCAGTTTTCCGGGCACCTACCTGCAACTTGCGGGCGTGGACCCCTTCTGCCCTTCTTTGTGCCCTCGGCCCCTCGCGCTTCGCTTGCCGAGTGCAGGTGGTCGCCGGCCCTCTGACGTTAGCCCTTTGATTATTCAAGGACCTGAAAGGCTTGTTTGTGTGTGGGTGTGGTAACTGTGGTTCAGGTGTGGGCGTACCGCCCCTGCCCGGCTGCTGCCACCGCCGTCTGCTGACGGTTTATTCCCGTCCAAACCATGGCCGTCTCGGTGCTGGCTGCTGCTGCGACGCAGACCTCTTCTTTAGGTATCTTTGCCCTCCTCAATTTGAGCCATGAGCGGCTTCCCCTTCGTCCTCACTCCCACCTTGAATCTCTCTCTTTGGCTCCTTCTCCTTCTCCCTCGCCTTCTCCCTCCCCCACTTCGTCCGCAACTAGCAAACAAACAGTCGACTCAACTTTTCTCACTCCAGACACGGCGAGCCAATCCGGCTCCAACCAGTCGAGCCTTTCTTCGTCGCCTCGGCAATATCCCACCGACCTGACACACCCCATATTAGAAGAGGGCGATGAGACCGATAGCGAGGCCGTCAATGAACCCGTCACTCCTGTGAGCGGCCGCCAGTCGCAGGACTTTGAGGCCCTCACAAACCAGGACGCGGCGCAGGACCAGCTTGCAGGCCACTTCCGCACCGCGGGGCCAGGCGCCACACCCGTCCCGAAGCCACCCCTTGCTGTTGATACCGCCACCGTTCGGCCGCCAACCGCGCCCGGGAGTCCTGGGTCAACACTTTCCACTTCTCTGCCCGCGTCTACCCCTTTGACGCCCCGTACCGCACCTCCTTCCAGACGCTCGACGTTCGGCTCGAGTTCGAATTTCAAACGGACCATGTCTAGCTTTCTTCGCCGCGTAGGATCACAAGCAGAGAAGCCGGCGCTCGGCCTCCCCGACTCGACGCATAGCGCTACAATGTCCACGCTGAATCTTCCCGAAGCTGCCCAACGAAAGATACCGACGCGGCGTTGGTCCATGAATAGGAGTTCAGCCACTACCCGCTCCAATTCGCCGCCCTCCCCGAGCTCGCCGCTAGAGATGGCTATGAAGACGAGGGAAGAGGCTTCGAAGCCCACTGTGCCCGGGTCGGACGCCTTTTTCAAAAAGGAAAAGCGCAGGGCGACTGGCTTCTCGCTGCGCCCTCGAGCGACTCTAGCCAATGGTAATCGCGGCGGCCCTTCGAGGCAGGAACTGCAGCTCAGGAGGCGTGCGAGTAGCTTTGACTATAAGAAACAGGAGGATGCCGTGTCTGGGGACGCAGAAAAGGCAATTCCCATGGAAAGATCACTGTGGGGCCTGCCTGCGGAGACGGGCACCGGCGTCAAAGCCCGCCGCATGAGCTTGAGCTTGCCCGACGATTTCACCGTCGATGTGGCTGAGCTCACAGCCGAGTTTGAGTACCAACACAAGCTACTAGGCCGTCACGGAAAGCACCTGGGCAAGGGCGCAACGTCAAAGGTCACTCTGATGGTGTCCAAGAACGGCGGCGAGTTGTATGCTGTCAAGGAATTCCGCGGCAAATCATCGAGCGAGACGAAGGAAGAGTACGAGAAGAAAATCAAGTCCGAGTACACCCTTGCGAAGAGTCTGCACCATCCCAACATCGTGGATACCGTACGGCTGTGCATCGACCACGGGCGATGGAACCATGTCATGGAGTATTGCGAGGACGGCGACCTGTTTACGCTGGTGAACAAGAAGTATCTCAAGGGCGAAGACAGGGAAAAGGACCGTCTTTGTATATTCAAGCAGCTGATCAACGGCATCCACTACCTGCACTCCAACGGCATCGCGCACCGCGACATCAAACTCGAGAATCTGCTCATCACCAAGGAATGCCGGCTGAAAATCACGGACTTTGGTGTCTCTGAGGTTTTTTCTGGGATCCACCCGGGGCTTAGGGAGGCGGGCGGACAGTGCGGGAAGAACATGGGCGATGTGCGTCGCTGCGCGCCAGGCATCTGCGGCAGTATGCCCTACATCTCACCCGAAGTGCTCAAGAAGTCGGGCGATTACGACCCACGCGGCCTGGACGTCTGGAGCTCGGCCATTGTGATGGTGAATCTCATCTTTGGGGGCCCTCTATGGCACAGGGCCGAAGTCAACAGCAAAGAAAGCGGGTCGAACTCGGAGACCTATGCCAAACTCGTCCGCGGGTGGGAGAAGTGGAATGGGAGCCATGCGGACTCGGAGATGGCCATCACGGAAGTGGATTATCCCCACGTGTGGGTGTTTGACACGTTTGTCAAACCGCCGGCCCTGCGGCGAGTGCTCCTCCAAATGCTCAACCCGGACCCGGACAAGCGGGCTACGATCGCCCAGGTAGTCAACAACCGATGGGTGAAGAACATTGAGTGCTGCCAGTCGGACAGCTACGACGAGCCCAACGCGGCCACAATGATTGACGCCTCCAAGAAAGCGTGTCAGACGCGTGCGAGTGGGAAAAAGATCTACTGCCACAACCACCTCCCTCCAAAAGAACACGGCACACACTCATTAGGAAAGATGCCAGGGAGCGCGGGCTACTGAGGAAGAGAAGAGGGGCGGTTTTTGCGATCAGACCTGTTTGTAAGGTTTATGACAGGGCAGCGGTTCCTTTCCTTTTTGTCAAAACTGAGGGGGCTTTCTCACAAATCATACAAGGCGTTTGGATGGGCGGCACCGGTGCATCATCTCACAACACGTCATGGGCAGTTTTTCTCACTCTGGGGTCGTATCGGGAGCAATCACCCAGCGTCTCAGCATCGTCCCTTTGTCAAGAATTCTGTTGCTCTTTTTCGAGCCATTTCAGCTTCCCTTCCCCGGTCCTGGTGATGTTGGGAGTGCAAGGACCCAGGAGGACCTAATTGGTCGGCGGCCGGAGCAGGCCGCTCGGTACATATGTTTAATTGTTTGATACATAGATCGGTGACGATGGGGGTTACTTTCTCGAATCGGAGACCTATGCTACGGGAGAATGGCCAGGAAAGATTTGCCAACAAGCTACCCATTGCCGCCATAATGCTCCTTCGCGGTGGCCCGGCTCGAACACATCTACGTTCCACTTTCCCAACGAAACAACGGCAGGTCTCGGATTCTCACTCTTCGCTTGGGTTGGTTGAAAGAGGCCGAGGATTCGGACCAGGGGGTTCCGGCAGGATGGGGCGGGGAGCGCGTAGCTGCAGGGCGCATGCTCGGCTGATTGGGCCCGAGCACACTATCTCTCCGGAAAGCGCAAAAAAGAAGCGCTACACAACAACGACCCCCAACCAACCAGTCAGCCGGCATCCAACCTTGATCGTGCGTTAAATTGAGTTGAGCCGAAATCCTGAACGCGAGCCGATATGCGAATTTTTTCAGGATTCCGAGTTTGGGCTTACAAACCTCGAAGCAGGGAGCGATGATTTATCTGGCGTCGCGAGTCAAGGAGACACAAGTTCGCTGGCAAGCCATGTGATGAGCTGCCGGGTGCTGTGCGCATTGTACATACATACTGCAGTAATTGGTTAGTCACCTGGCCGGGTGGGAAGAAGGAATCACATTGTTGGAATTGCATGAGAGAGAACGTGCTGTGACGTGCATGTGTGTCACTCAGGAATGGCTTCCCCAGACTTTGCCCATCATGAGCTCTGCCGTGTTGCCGGTGTATGCACATGGAGGAGGAGCCCTTCACCGCATTCAGACCTACACTGTAACCTGATGTGCAATACATACCGTAAAACCTCGACAAATCCGTCCTCTTCTACTGCGCGTACCCAAGCCAACCGACCAATCCCAGGCAGCCGGCTTGCGACTGGCCTGCAGTGGTTCAAACCTTACAGTTAGGATGCCAAAGAGGACTGAGCCATGAGATACGTCGCCTGCTTTGGTACGCGCAGTAGAAGAGGACGGATTTGTCGAGTTTTTACGGTACCTTGTGTATGGATTCCCCATATGTATGAACGAGTTTATTGCGCAGAGATGTGTGCCACAGCAGCAGCAGCAACAGCTTCCCCGCCTTTAACTTTAGTGCAACCCCCAGGGCAGCAGCAGTCCACCCGCCGGTCTGGAAACTAGGAAGGGATGAGCAGTTGGTTCTTCTCTCCCTCGATTTACACAGGAGTGTCGCACATCGCTTGATCAGACCGTTTTTAATCTTCTGCTTCGGCTGATGGGGCATAATGCCCTACGTTACGGCATGGCCAGCACGTCTCACATCCCGCTTCTTCCTCGATGAATCCAACCTACCCATGGCCTTGGCCTGGTGTATTTCCGTCCCCTAGGCTAGCAGTTTGTAGCTTGTGGCTATTTTTCGACCTGGCGGTGCTTGGCCTCGCTTTCGCGTAAGTTCTGGCTGTTTCCTGATGGAGATATTGCTCCCCCACTAAGCAGGCTGCACGTGGGATACTCGATCTCGGATGGGGGGAAGAGGAGTTGGTGAGACTGGTTTTCAGTGGTCTTGCTACTGCTGCAGTGAGCAAGAGGGGTCTTCCATGGGGCCAGGCCAGGCCCGTAGTCTAGGTATCGAGTAAGGTTTGTATGTACTGTTGTACCGGTAGTGCTGAGGTGTAAGATTCATCGTATCTACATATGTACGTACAATACAATACATACAGTACAATACATACATACGCGTGTTCACCGCCAACTTGGGGGGCATCACATCTCTTTTCTTTCCCTCATCACTCTCCAAGGCAGTAACATAGTTCCAACTCCAAGGGAGTCCGGAAACCGGTGACTTCGCCACACTGAAATCCTTACTGTCTCATCACACGCCGGTACACAGGTAGCTGAGGGCTTACGGATGACTACAAGTGACCAAAGAGTTGGGACCATCGACTGCTTGGTTGCGCACATAATTATCCCACCAACAATGAAGGCAACCAGCACTATGTAGTTTATAGATATACCATCTTCCGCCCAGCTTTTGCAAAGCAAGACGACGATGATATTGCATCAAACCCGCTTGTTGGCCTTGGCTTCTCCTTGGACTGGAGCGGATAAAAGGACATCCCCTCCATCAAATTCGCTGCAGCCATTCCACCTCACCTCACGTACACTAGACTAGACCATCTGCACAAAGCCCGGAATGGATGTCAACCTGCATGCATTGCGTGGGGGTCAGGGGAACGAACTGGTGCAAACCTGTTCTGTCGCAACCCAAGAAGCCTCACACCTCACATGTTCTCGACATCTTGTTGCCCGACAGGGGACCAGAGTATACATGCTGTATTTACGTGACTCCCAATACACCGTACCCTCCTCTCCTCCCTTGGTTAAAGACAAGCTTTCTGTTTCTCTTACACTCATTCGACCATACAGGGCACGGCTTGCTTGGGAGACGAGTTTGTGCTACCCACCGCTCTTCAATGGATGACAGGCCTCAAGTTAGCCATGATGATGGAATCGCAGTCCTACCTCGATTCGACGTTGAGGGTGGTGGTGGTGGTGGTGTTGTCTGATAGGTTATTCTTGGCCTTGAGGCATTAAAGGAGAGACATACTATGTGTCTGTTCTGTTCGCCTTCTGACACTCCATCCCATTGCCGCAAGATGCTTCCCATATCCTTTCGCTCCTGCCGGAGAAAATAATAATAAAGCCCCAAGAAACGAGGCGTCAGCACGTTTTCCCTTGGCCACCCCCGCCAAGGCCATGCGGCTTATTCTTCCCAACGACCTCACAGATGATGAGTTGCTGACAAGACTTTATGGTGTAAGGGGTGTCTGTTCCAACTTCCTCAGGTACATCATCACATCATCAGAGAAAGAGAGAAAATGGAAAAGCCCTATACAAACCCGTTGTATGTGCACCGCCCGCCCACAATGTCATCCGCTGCCACTCCCTAACCGAAGATCCTGTGGTATCTGATGCCTGCCTGACCTCTGAGCACCATCTCCCATGGATGGTCTCCTTTACACTACAGTACGCACAAGCATGCGGCATTTGATTGTGAGAACAGGAGGAATCTCGTCAGAGAAGGCCTTGTAATCTCCAGCCCATGCTATCTGCAAAGGTCCCGGCGGTGCCGAGCTTTTCATTCCTCTTTCTGTGAAGATGGCATGTCTCTCCGTGAATCTACCAAACATGGGGGAATAAAGGGGGTAACTACCTACATAAAGCAGAGGGGTAACAAAAAAGATAAACAAAAGCCGGGGGAAGAACAAGGGACGGGGTAATGGGAGGAGGAAGAAAAACACGCTGTTCCAGAGTGACCACATAGCGCCTGCAAGGCCTTCCATGTCCATGATCCCCAGATATACTTTCAGCTGCGATAAAACTGTTCGCATGTGCTGCTTATCTTGCCTCTCATCTCGCTCGTCTCAGACCGCTCTAGCATTTCCCACCAACTCCTCCGTCCCCAGCCCATCCCTGAAAATCCAGCTTTTCGTCAAACCTGATATGATGATGCGTCCGATGCATGTCTCCGCCAAACCGCTGCTCCCTAAGAACCTCTACACTCGCCGTCACCACCAACATCCCTGTATTTAGAATCTTCGGAACAGGGCGGGCATCTAACTCGTGCCGTTCGCCGTAGGATTCCGTCCCCGGGACATGGGGAATTGGCTTTGCCCTCCCAGAAACTCTTGGGCATCAGCCCGCTGGCAAACCTCGTGCAGGGCCGACTGTTCGGTTGGCGAGAGGTGTGATATCAACGAAGTGTAGAATTGGGGCTGTTCTTGCTGCAATTCTACCGGGGGTCAGCGGAGGCGTCGACATTGTTGGGATGGCTTGTGGCACCTACTCCTGAAGGAATTCCTGAAGGCGAGATAAGGATCAATCCTGTCCAGAGGCGACTCTAGTAATACGCTATCCTCGCCGAGTTCATCGTCAGATTCTTCGGTCTCTGCGGGCTTGAACTTTTGCGCCTGGTTACGAATGAGTGTCAGCAAACTTCCAAAGGTAAACTGTTCGCGGAAGGTCGACTGAGCTCAACAAGACATCGCTCAGAAGACCTATGTCCCTTGCCAAGCTTACCTCCTCGTTTAGGAATTCCAGATACGCTGTGCTCTCGTCTTTGGCTTCGGTAGAAGCCTCCTCTTCATTCTCCGCAGCCCCCCAGTTTGCTTCTTCATCATCCCACTCCTCCTCACTGTCATCATACCCGTACGTGCCGCTCTCAAACTGGAAATCATCCTTCAACGCCTCCTCACGATCTGCTTGACCGTCAGTCGAATCTCTGATGGCACCGTGGAATCTGTACTCACTCTGCATGGCCTCCGGAAGGGTGTCAAAGAGAACCTTGATGCCCTGCTGAATGTCAGATTGATTGCTTAAGGGACTGCGGGAAAATGCAAACTTACGTGGAGCAACCTCGGCCAGCCGACCATAACGCTTTGCGGGATTTGCTCTGGTGGGACGTTGAGGAGAGCAATGATGGCCAGGATGCATAATTGCTTGTCGTGTACCCGAGTGAAGGCAGACATGTTGCTGAACCAAAGGCTGAAGAACTTGTTTGTCCAGCCCTGGGATTCGAGAATCTGGAGAGACAGAAGAGGATCGTAGTAGATAGCGTTGATGACCATCTCCATAAGATGGACTTTGTAAGATTTGGGCTTGACGTCCTGGGTGCTAAGCACGCCCATCGCCATACTGATGAATCCGTGGACGCAATTGTTGATGTAGCCACGCAGGCTGAGCATCATGGCCTCAGCGAGCTTGCAGGCACATATCCGGTCCAGACCACCAACTTTGTTGTCCGTGAACATGTCCGAAACCATGGAAAATAGCGCTTCCACATACTCAGGCTTCTCCATGAGCTGTGGCGCACCATACTGCACAAAGTTGTCTAGGGCTGGCAGCATATCTTCAAGATATAACTCGGCACCGGACTTGAAGGTTGTGTGAACGAGCTCAAACGCCTTCCACATGGTGGGCGAGATCTGCTTAGCAGCGAAAGTGCAGCTGTCAATGATCTCAAACACCTCATTGTACAAGTCTTGCAGTCCTTGTCAGCAATAGTCGCAAGATGCGGCATTGATAATGCAGGAGGGAATAATGAGGGTGGGAGACGTACCATATAGCTTGTTTTCCAGCGTGATCTGGATAACTGGCATCAGAACGCCTTCAATATGAAGGAGTATGTCCGGCGTGCTTTCGAGCGTGAGGATGAGAGTACCAATGGTTTGTAATACGCCGAGCGCTGTTATGCTCTTGTCGTCCAAGTAGTCGCCATATTCGTTGTCCATATCATCCCGTTTCTCGCTGTTTTCCAGCAGCTCCCTGACGATCCGTAGATAGGTATCACGCAGCTGCTCACTGAGCGCAACGGCAAATGGCGTCAACTCGGCAGCAAAGACCTCGACGAAATCCTCCATGACGTTCGCAAGAGCATCGATATCCGCCTCGTTGGCTAGCTTCAATAGCTGCTGCATAATGGTAGGGATGCTCGTTTGCATGCTTGTCCGGATGACATCGTGCCTAATCAAAGGCTGCAATGCCAGGGCAGCAGTTACGCGCACTGGAAGTTTCGGATCGGCCATGCAGTCGAGGATGTGGCGGTAGATGGCAAGAAGGTTGTTCTGATCCTTGAAATCCAGCTGCTCAAATTTCTCAACGGTATCGCAAGCGCGAGCGCGGAGGAATCCTTGCTGGCTGGTGAAATCCGGGAAAACATAGCGCACCAGAAAGTATTCCACTTGCGAAGCAATGGGCGACTTCTTGCCTAGGATGACGGGCGCGAGTGTTCCAATCATGCGCAGAGCACCCTCCTTTGCGATGTGGTTCTTGCTCCCTTCTGGAGCTTGCTCATACTGGTTCACGACTTCGTTAATGAACGAGAGGATCTCAAAGGTTTGTTTCCTCCGCGCCTTGGTAAGTGTGACCAGGAAATTGGTAGCTGAAACGTCTGGCGCAGAAACCTCTTCGTAGAAGTTCAGTTTTCGGTGGAGATATTCCTCGGGTTCGTCTTCGAACTTCTCGATATCCTCCTCGGTAAGGCAGAGGACCGGGAAGATGAAGTGCGTGACAAGATTGGTCAAATGAGGCTTCAGGTGCGCCCACATATCCTTAGGACGGATGCACTCATCCAGAAACACAATGGTGTACGAGAGGCATGGCCGACTGAGCCAGATGCTCTTGGACACCCACTTTTCGATCTCTTGTAGGTAATGTTTGAGGATTTCAGGCGCGACCTGTGAAGTAAACTCCTTGGCGAACCGCGTGGGTGGTTCGACGGCCCTGTCCATGACTGCCTGGACGTTGCCGTGTCTACGGCAGGTTAGGTTTGAGAACTATATGGGACTCAACGTAAAGGCGCCGGGGCGTGGGATTTCACAATACCTGATATACAGACGATTCAAGTTAAAATACGCCCACTTCTTGGCTTTCCACCAGTGGTGACGCTCCCGCTCCAGAGGGTCACCCTGCATAGCGGTCGCAGGAATAGCCTTGGATACAGTTTGAAGGAAGACGGTGCACCAGCCAAGGTTGACGGGGCTTTGGCGGAGGAATTCGCAGAGCTCAAGCTGGCGCCCAGTGGTTAGCCTCCAACTCGTTGCGGTCTCAAGAGAACCGCGGGAACCTACCCATGTGGCGTGTTTGTATGATTTGAGGGCAATGTGCAGCATTTCGCCCGCCTCATCGCTCTCCTGGTTGACCAGCTCATTGCATATTACCAGCAGCCTTGGGAAGCTGGCCTCGATGATCTTGTCGAAGTGGGCCCTGCTGTCGCTATCACTAGCCTTAAAGCGATAGGCCCGGCAGACAGCCAAGAGACACTGCAGGCCGGCCAGAACTGACCGTGCATCGTTGGTGTTGAGCAGCTGTATGGTGTAGTCCATAAACGTAGGCCATCTGTCCGGAAAGTCAAAGTGCAAGACGCGCTGCAGGATGGGCACAAGCTGGTGCCGCACCAGGTTTGGGGAGCTTGCGAGTATGGGCAATAACCGTTCTCGAAAGCGCACCTTCTCATCGTCTGGTATCAAAGGGTCGTTCGGAGAGTACTCTTGGCGTTCCCAGGCACGGTTAACGCGGTTCTTGAGGTAAATGACGGCTAGCAACTCATTAGCACCGCGGCCTATCCTCGCGAAAGGCCAAAGCCTGGTGAGGAGGAAAACAAAGGCAGGTTATGGACGGGGATTCTTTGCGTGAAGGCAGGGAGCGCATGCGGCATACTGGGCAGTTGAAGAGTGGCATTTTGCTCGGACTGGACGAGATCCAGGAGGATGTCCGTGAAACCTGGTTGGGCCTCGGCCTGAAGTGCGGAGAGGTCAGCATCTGAGCCGTGAATACGGGCAGTGAAGGTGTCGAGAGGCGGGTGCTGTGCGCAAAGGCCCAAAGAGGACAAGACGTCGTTGTGTCGACAGCGCGTCTTCGCACACAGCACACAAACTCTCGCGCCCCAAACATACCTGCTTCAGCTGAAGCTCAGCCCTCCGTCTGACGTCGGCATCGGCGTCGAGAGTGGCAGCGATGCAGTTTCGAATGGCGGCGGCATCCATCGTGGGCAACCTAACGGACCAAACTTCGCATCCACACGCTTTTGAAGGAGGGCGGTAAGGGCAGAAAAGAGTGGCCGGAAGCCAGAACGGTTGTTGTGGTTGTCGAGGGGGCCAGGCCAGAAAAAATTTGGGCCAAAATCTGGTTGCAATGGAAGCAGGTCGGCAAGGGCCCCGAAATGGCGGGGCAGGAAAGAAAGTGGGTTTGAGCCTGCCAAGTTCACGCTGTGTTGCCTCGAGCGCTCTCAAAGGCAGCGAGTATACAGGAGGTAGCCGCCTAAAAGCGTGTCGCTGGAGCGCTGGAGGGGGCCTACGCAGTACCTGAGACGACCAGGGTAATAACGGCCCGAGGCCTATGTAACTGGTATGTAGCCAGGGGCTCGGGCAATGGTTCTCTGATTGTTTGAAGACGACGCAAACCTACCGAGCCTACCTACATAACCTGCCGCTAACATAACATGATGGAAAGCATTGACACCTCCCGTCGAGAGAATCGGGCTTGTGCAAGCAAGCCAGTCCAAAGTGTCTTCTTGAGGGACTATTTTTCGTTATGGACAATGTGGAGAGCGACATCAGCTCGAGGTTTCGAGTCGCTCAGCACGAGTCCAAAGGAGCTCGAGGGCTTCACACCGCAGCGGCAAGGTACGCCGGCGCACCGGCACACCGACGGCTGTCGCAGCGATAGGGTTGTTTCTTCCCTTGCCTTCCATGTTCCATACCACAAACCAATTACATCTCGTACTTGGAAGAACGCCACATTCTGTTACTCCCCTTTTCCTTCACTTGACTTGTGAATCTTGTACGGATACTGTAAAACACGCCGGAAAGTTGGCCCTGCATGCGTATCAGCCGGGACGAGCCAGCCCGAGGGCCATGTGGCCTCCGTGCCACTAGGCTTCCTTCTACGGATGCTTCCAACCATCCGTATTTACAAGTGCTTCATCTCAATCAGCAATCCATCGAAGAATGTATATAGTTGGTGGTATCTTTTGGGCAGAACACAACCCAACGTGGAAATCCCAAGTCTCCAAAAACACTGGCGATCTCCCTCACCGCCTTTGTCCTCGACCCCTCCCCCTCCGTCACACTTGGCCCTGCCCGCCGAGCGGCCCCACACCGTGACCACCCCAACCAAATCGGCCAAGTTGGCCAGCCTGACGACCTTGTGGGCTGCGTCAGGGCTTGTGTACCTTACGCAACGTTACGAGTATAGTACGTATGTAGATGGTGGCAAGCACACACACAACATTCCTCTAATCGCCAACCAGAATTCCTTACAAAAAAAGGTAATACTACGCTCGGTCTGGGACACGGATCATGGCCAACCGGACTGTCTACTTAGGCAGTTACCTAACCTCTAACTGGTGAATCCAGCTGATCCTTCAATCTCGATCGATCAAACCAGGCAGATATATTGCCAGGGGTTAACCTCAGTTCTTCGACTCAACGTTGAAGAACCGGGATTGATACACTGAGGACCGACAGCCAACAGGAGGAGGGTCCCAGACGATCCTGATATGGATGGAACCCCTATTTACACGCCATTTTCCCGCCCTTAAACCATCTCACAGTAGATACGGAACAAAAGGGTTACCAGGTCCGTTTGTTTACATCGTAATATACCCTCTGGCTGGGCGAAGAATCAAACATTGCCTTTCCCAGTAGTTGTAATGAAACTAGTTTGTAGGTGTCACACCCATAAGGAGCTCATGCGCCCCTTGATGATGCCTGGTGTCATGCCGGAGCAACCTGATTCAGAACGGCCATTTCCCTAATCTCACGGCTATGCTCTTCAGAAAGCCTCAAGGTTGCCCACAGTTGCTGTGACAATCCGACATAATGGAATACACGGATGGTTTCGCAGGACAGGAGCGAACACGGCTACTGTCAACACAGATACCAAGACAACTCCAATCAGCCAACCATCATTTCCCCGTTCCATTGTGTTAAGACCCTTCACAACCAACTTGTGTTTCCATAGATCGCATACTCGACCGTCCCTGGCCTCAGTGTTTCCAAGAGTCAAACAACAAATAGGATCCCACCACTTTATGTTTTCAGAATATGCCGAGACAAGGACACGAGCTGGGAGTAAAACTTGATTCATCATTAATATAATCCCCACGCGACAGCAAGATAAAACGAGACCACAGGTGACGCTCCCAAGCGGCTAGATTCCGTTTACTCCCTCTTCAATCCCCGCCCCCAACCGACGCCGTAGTCCTTTACCCCGGCGCGACGATGGCAACAAGTGCCGTTGGAAACCTGCAAGTAAACGCCCACAATCGCGAACTGGAAGCTCATTCCGTCCTGAAGCTATGAATATCCAGCAATTCCATACCCGCCACACCTCCGGCAGGAACGACCATCAGCGGCCGATATAGGGCAGACCTCTGGCAGAATAAAACACTCAGCAAATCCAGGTCACCCCCGGAGCCACGCCTGGAAGCTGCGGTTAGAGTCAGCCTCCATCTCCGGATAGGCACAGTCCACTGGTATCGCCGGGGCACGAATGTAGGACGGAATAAAAAGGAAAGTATAGGTGACTGACTAATGTCGTAGTTTGAGCATCCGGGCAGATCCATCCACATCCTCGGCGGGTTCCGGTGAGCAAACCAGTCCTGGCAATGGCAACGGATTTAAGTCCTTCAACGTCCAACGAAGTGCGCGCAACATTCCTCCATATCCAAGGCTATTGTAGGAATCAAGATTTGATTTGCCTGTCTCCCTCGAAAATCATCTCTTGTGTGTTAGATCCGATCTCTTGGCGTTGGTCATGTCCTGGGGAGACAACAGGGTCCAGAGAGAACTGTCAGGTCATGCAATGTGATCTTTGGATGAAGTCCGCGGAAAATCCAGAGGTTGTCCATGGCTAAGAACAGTCCTAAGCACGGCGTAGCAATCAATGCGCTGGTGTAGAAGCGGGCTGAAAGGTAAGGAGCGTTCATAGGGTCCATCCAAGCTAGCGGGCGCTCCGCTTATCGTATGAATTAGAACATCGAGCTTACCGTGATTTCTGATTTGCCATTGCAGTATCTTTGCATCGGCTTGCCAGTCAGAAACCATAAAGAGTCCAAGGGTAAACCGCAAAGCAGATAAATCCGGGAGTCCGTGGGCATTTTAATGAACCGCTTGGAGTCTTGAAAGAGGAGCTGTGACCATCCTGCTTGACAAACCAGCAAAAAGGATCCAGATATCAGGCCTGAGTAACCCATGGGGTTGTAGTCCAGGAAAGAAAACAATCCATCAGGAAAATCCGAGGCTTAAGTATGTGTCCAGCGGTGCGTCCGGTTCATGGTTCCATAGTCCGGCCTGCGGTATGTCAGTTTGCTTCGGACACACGTTTGTTTCGCTTGATGAGAGGCCATTGTGAGGAATGCTGTAGCGTATTCTGATCCACGGGACTTCATCTCCATATATACAGCTTTGCCGAATGCTCACTCACCTTGCTGTCCGGCCTCGGCCTTGTCCTTTTGTTCGATGGTCTCGAGGATCCTCGAGAGGTCAGCAAGGCGATTCTTGGACTCAGACGTAGCAGGATCACCTGCAGACGTAAACCATGGAGCGCGGACAGTCTTGAAAGCGGGTCCGAACAGCAAGGAGAGGAGCCATCCGGAGTAAAAAAGAGGTTATAGTCCAACATTGCCTGCTCCTTCCAGTACGACGGAGCCTGAGTCTCACGGTATCATGCATCCCTCGTACCGCCCTCGGAATCGCAACATATAACAGAATGTCACGGCACTGGGCTTTCGTCCAACCACGACAAGATCCAGGAGTTCAATTCCAAAAGGTGCCGAGAGTGCGTTCTGATGTCCATTCGGCGTGGAACGAGTCCTGGCCAGAGAAGATCCGGAAGAGATAGGGCTTTTCCGCAGGAGCCGATTGAACGACGGAAATTCAGTATCCAGAGGATCCAGAGATGCAACTTGCAGCTCTGAAGGTCTGTGTCAAAATCCAGGGACTGGTCTATCCAATGGATGGGTCTCTGGTGTCAGCGGGCAAGACGCAAGCAGTCCCAAGCCCGTGTCGTTGGTTTGAAATAGGGAAAAAGAAGCAAAACAAAAGCAAGCGCGACGAACTCCAGGCCCCAAGGTATTGGCAGAGATCAAGAACATGGCGTTGATAGGCTCCACATATTCCGGCAAATCCACGGCAGTACGAAAATCGGAACCTGTGGCTAGGAGACCATTAGTGATGGCGGTGTTTCCGATGATCCCTGCGGTCACGGTCTCTGTCCCGTTCTCGTTCGCGGTCCCGTTCTCGTTCCCGCTCCCTGTCTCTGGGCTCTGCAGAGTCACGATCACGGCGTGGGGGCGGAACTGCGCCGCCTGGTGTTGGCGCCGGCAGTGCATTGCTGGGGCTAGCTGCTGACTGAAGCACGGGATTCTGGCCGGCATCGTACTGGGGATCCGGGACGGCGTACCCTGGCCGTTGAGCCGTACCTGCAGGGGAGCCTAAATCATTAGATGAAGCGGCAGGCGGTTGTGCTGTTGCGGCATTATACGCACCGCGGCCGAAGCGAGCGTCGGACGGGAAGCCTTGAGCGGCAGGGATCCCGGCTGGCGGTGGAAAATCTCCATAGCTCGGAGTTGATGTTGTGGGCACAGTACTGTAAGGCCTAGCCGGAGCAGTGGCTGCATGAGGCAATGGTGGCTGCATTCTGGCCTGGGCAGGATATCCTTGTTGGATTGCATAGTCTGACCCTTGGACATAGGCACCCTGAGAATACGAGACGGGCCCGGGAGTCGGTGAATGCACGGGGTACCTCTCCTGAGCGACCGGGGGAGCCGGTGCATACTGCGCAGGCGGGTTAGTCGCATATGGATAGGGCGTAGCCTGATAAGCGGTAGGAGCATGAGCCGGAGGCGGGTATGTGGCCGGGGGGTAGGCAGCCTGGCCCGTCATGTAAGCCTGGCCTCCGTAAGCAGCATTTCCGGCAGCGCCGGTAGCGGGAGGATAGTCAACGTCCATGGCAGAATGGTCATACGAAGCGTATTCCCGACCCTGTTGGGCCTGTTTCCATGAGGTGTAGTCAGGGGGTGGCGCACGGTGCTGGTCTCGAGCTGTTGGCGAGTTAGAGCTTCTCACAGATACCGCGTTCGATTGACTCGAATGAATTGTACCTCCGGCCCCACTGCCTGTAGGCCTTGACGCTGCGCGCCTCTCTTGTTCCCATCGTGCAGAGTCGGCCTTCAAATCTTGTATCATCGCCTACCGAACGGGGAAGAATGCTTAGCTGTGCCCAGTAAGGACTGACCAGGATGGCGCCAGCACTTACCGAAGTTAGGTTCCGGTATGCTGTAATGAAGTAGCCCTGCGTAACACGGCCGTCCGACGACTATCAAGAAGTACTGTAAGTTATCGAACAGAAAAATTTTGGGATTTGCAATGTGCATGTGAGGGATAGGAGAGGCATGACGACGGGCTAACTGAACCATACCTCGTAGGTGCCAGGCCGCACCAGCGCATCATTCCCCAAATACCTGCAGATGTCCGATGTGATGACTTCGCGGTCGATGCCATCGCGAGGTACGAAGTACTCGTTTTGACGCGCTGGCGGCGGCGGAGCTGGCTGAGGTTGACTCGACCGATTCGGTGGCCTTCCTGCCATCGTGGCGGGTCTGGAGCAAGAATTAAGTGTGAAGAAAAGAGAAAAAAAAAACCAGACGAGGAACCACAAGCACGAGGCAGCAGGCCGACAGGACGTTACAAAAATCGAGATGGCGGAGTGAGCCGACAGGGCGGCAGGGGAGGGCAGAGCAAAATAGGGGAGGGAAAATGGAAAGAAGTGAGGAAGGCCAGAAGTGCGGAGTGGGTGGGTGGTGGTGGAAGAAATGGACAGAGGCCGCATGGAATCAGAGCAGATGCTTGGGGGATTGGGCTGGCAGGGTGGGTCCGGCTGCCTGGGCAGCGCAGGCGGTGACTGGCGGCCTGTCACTAGAACACCCAGTGGGTGGCTAAGAAACGCTGAGTAACGTTGAGTTATATCTACAAGTGCCTACCCAGGTTCACCACAGAGTGCTTTCCTCTGATTCTCCCTCTACACAGTAAAGGGAGCTGGGCTGCTATGTGCTGCAGCGGAAGACAAGGCTTAGGCGGCAACATCCAGTTGGTTGGAGATGCCGTGTGCACGTTGCACCGTGTTCCGGATGGAGCAGAAAACAACCAGACTTGACGAGGAGCTGACCGCAACGGTGGCAACCATGGAAGCACTGGCTGAGAAACAATTGCAGAGAGAGGCGAAGCCAGGAGCGTTTTCACGCCTTACTTGGAGAGGTACGGCAAGTTAGGCTTATGCTGGGGCCGCAAAGCGCCAATAGGGTTAGGCAAATCAATCAGTGTCCTGAAGGGAATGAGGGTGTTTTTTCTGCTGTGGATCGCTCCCGCCACAACGGAGAACGCCTCTGTTCCGGTCACTTACAGTATCCAACTACAGGCACATACTCCGCTGGATGTTTATTCTGTATGCGATTGTGATGCCGAGGCCGACCGTTATGGAACCGTTCCATGAACTTTGACGGGAAACACCTTCAAGTGCGCTCCGTAGGGCCAAAGGTTCAGCCAAGCCGATGCGGGGAGCATATCAGGGAAGGCCAGGGAGGTCCAATCAAACCGGCCTGCTGGAGATGGAACTGGACTGGTCAAAACCGGTACGCAGTCGGGCAACCTGTCCCATTTCTTCTTGTTCGGACGAACTGCGCGGTCTAGTGAAGTCGTGGGAGAGCCTGGTTGGATCGTGCACAGGAAAGTGGACTGGCCGGCCTGCGTTTGGCGGGCTTATGTGCAGGCTGCAGGAAGGAGCTCTGAAGTCCAAACCCGGGAAGCCACTGCACCAACCACTGAGGGCGACGGTGAAGAGTCGGAAACGCAGGGCTTCAGGAGAGTCTGACGGTAGAAATGGCGCGGCCTTATGCTTTGCCATGCCAGCGTCGGTAGCCCAAAAGGTTTGGCCCGGTGTAACGATGTCGGTGATTGGATATGGCTTTGGTTCAAATGTGGATGGAGTCAGATCGGAGGGTTCTGAACTGGGAATGACCAGGTACAGGACATCCAATGCTAGGCGATGAACTTTTGACGGATGTGGTTTTTTGATGCTATTCCTGCAACAACTCTAGCCAAGGTGCCGGTGTAGGTGATGGCAAGACATTGATCAAAAACTATGTGATTGTCATGTACATAGAAGCACACCATGGCCGTAAAGCACAAAAGCGACTATCGGTTGGGTTTTGTTAGTCTCCTCCAACCAACGTGCTGTTCCCGAACGTTGGCGTCATGGTTCTGTTATTGCATGCTCGCCTGTGCCCTTCCTGCTTCTATCTCAGCGGTCGCAGGAAGGGCTTCATTGCATCCGACTAGCGGTATCTGCAGGACGTACAAACACTCCTTTGAAAAACGAAACTCTGGCGGGGTTATTAGCCACGAGATTGGAGAACTTGTCGGAGAGACTTTGGGCTGGTCGGGTATCAATGCGTCTGGAAGCCCAACCTGTCTGCAACAGAAGGGCACCCTGACCACCTCTCGGCCAATCAACGTCAGCCGCTGCTTAGACGGGAAAACCGGACCAGTTGTCGCTTTGTCGAGGGCAGGAGACCTGAAATGTCATTGTGGACCTCGCCGCACCAGTGCTCCTGAGGTTGCCGTATGCACGCCACAGCGCCAACCCTTTGACCCCTGAATCTGTGTTGCCGCATCAGGGCCATTATCGCCCCCCGGGTAGTCAAAGACGACATTGAGTGGACTGCGCCAAATCACCCAGGGGCGTTTGAAGCCCTGGATCACGCAAGCAACTAGTGTATGTACACTAGAAATGCCGTTCCCCGCCCATCGGGACGGGAGGTTCTCGGCTCGGTTGCGGCCCGGTTCGGCAAGAAGATAGATGAACAGAGAAGAGCCGTGTTACCGAATGCTTAGCTGGACGACCAGTGCTATGGTCTGCCTGCCCTCTATGCGACTTGACTCGGGGCCCAGGACGATCAACCTTGCGCCCTCCGAGTTGCTGAATCTGCAACCACAAGCATACCAGCAAGGCGGTATAAAACCGGACAGGATGACGCCGTATCCCGGCCCTCTGCGGGGTGTCGACGTTGGACAGGGCAGCAAGATTGGTTCAAGCTGGCCCACCTGCCATGTTGCAGATGTTTATCGATGCATGGTTGCCTCGGCAATGCAAAAGAGCTTCCTCACCCAAAATTTAACTTGCTTTGCCCGCGCTCCTTCTTCTTTGGCCTTCCCGGTCTTTTAACCGGCGCTGGTGCAGGTCTCCCGTTCCCGGCGGTGGACGGCTGGCTGACAAATGTTGATGTGACACGTTCCTGCTCCTGTAAGTCTTTGGCAAAGTGCCAGTCCTGGTGGTTCTGCAGCGCTTCCGAACTCTCCAAACGGGAGTCGCACCGAGGGCAAAGGTGGACCGTGGTTGATGTTTGCCGGTGATTGGCCTGGGAGAAAGACGCTTCGTCCGGTGCAGTCAGACCATTCGGATTGCCAGCCGCACCCGGCGAGACTTCTGATCCCAGGCTACCTAACGTTTCACCGCCGTTGTTGCCCATGACGGCACCATCAGAGCCTGTGCAAGGGGTTTGCTCCTTTTTGGTAAGGAATTGCCGGATGCCGCTGCTATCGATACGTCGTCGCTTCTCTGCAGGTTGGGTCTCTTGGGCATCCTCCTCCTTCATCAGCATTTTTGATCCCAGCTTGACCACCTGTGCCTCTTCGCCCTTCAGCAAAAATCCGTCTATGCCCATGTTTCTCGATATGCCTTGGTCGAACCCACCAACGCTTAGACTGAGATTAGTACACGGCCAAACATGGCCTTCGGCGACAATCTGGTCCAGGAGGCTCTTGGCGAGGCTCAGCAACGTCTCCTCATCCAACAATCGGCCTTGGTGGATGGGACTTTGGCGGGAACGAGTCTGGGCGTAATGGCGATGGTGCAAAGTAATTGTTTTGGGACGCCGCTTGTTCTCCAGCACACCTTCTTCGACAAGCCGGGAGAATATGTCGGCTGCAAAGATCTGGAGCCACTTTCTTGCCTGCTCCACGGTGTTGATGCTGGGCCGAAATGACTTGGCCGAAAGCATTGACTTGATCTGGGTGCGCGAGTTCACTTCACTGGTGTCAATTCCACGCAACGTGTCGTAGATCCACACTCCCGTGTCATCTCCGAACTTGGACTTCAATTGCTCCACAGAGACCGCGAGGAGATCTTGAACCGAGTCCGTGTTGAATGCCTGCCTGAGTTGCTCGCCCAACTTGCCCCCAAGGTTCCTAAATTTTGTGAACTTGAAGCCCGACAAGAAGTGGCGCACTGCCCGATTGCGAATCACTGTTTGTTGATTGGGCTTGTTGTGGCCAGAGCCCAGCTTGCTGAGCAGCTTGTTTCTGGCTACGCCGGCAGAGCATGTATACTTCAGCTTCTCTCGAATCGCGGCACGGATATTGCGCACAATCTCGGATGCGATGAGAAGGGCCACGTCGTCCCAGTCCGGGTCGTCAAACTCGGTATGCTCATCATCCAGATCCACAAGCGCGTCGGCTTGCCATTCCAGGGCGGAAAGCGGAGGCATTGGGAGCAGCGCAGACGGGTCGTCGTCAGGGGGCGGGCTGGTTAGCTCGGGAAAGCGTTCCAGGAGGACGGCATGAGCGTGGGCGGATAGATCAAGGAACACCTCGTCGATGCCGGCTTTTTCCACTTTTTGCAAATCATGAGGTAGATGCTCCTTGATGACGGCCAAGATGCGTCTTGATTCGAGACGATAAGGATCAAGAGATACCTTGTCTGTGGCGACATGGTCCGCAGCATCCGGGCGGTAGGCCCTGAGTTACGGCATTAGCCATATCTCCTTCACACCAAGTGCATGCCAAAAGCCAGATTTGGACGCACCACTTGTCGTCACCCTCGCGCCAGGTTGCGACGTGCTGGTGGATCAGCTGAGGGCACAGCTTCTTCGCTTCCGTCACGTTGCAATGACGCCCGATGCCGTAGGCTCGGGCCGGATAATTGACCGCAATCAGGCCCTGCCTTTCTAGAGTCAGCCTCGGTGGAAGAGCACCAAGTAGGTAAATACAATGGGCGGTCCCACCTACCACTGCTGCACAGCGAGGGGTTGGTCCTCAGGCACACCGAGACGAACCATCTCGGCCTGAGCATAGAAGCAATCTAGGTCGATGTGAGCGACAACTCTGAGCGGGCATGACGTGTTGTACGAGGCCATCTGGCTGAGATGCCGGTACGTGAACTGTGAGTGTCGTCCATCAGAGCGCCCATCACCAGGAGACGAGCCCCAGAGCGAACTAGGCGGGGACGACATTGGTGAGAACAGCAGACACAGGCTGGGATATCAGCCGGAGGGAGCAGTTGTGATTTGCATCTACTGTCATATTAGCTTTTTGCCGTGGAGTCGGATGTGGAGCACAAGGAGGCGCGATTTCGAGGCGCGTTCTAGACACGGGAAGAAAGGCAGTTGAGTGGGTGACGTCGATCTCGAAGAACGTGGGATTCACAGCTCGAATTCGCATGTGGAGAGCGTACAGTACAACCTTAATGGATGCAGGGGGAATTACGTCTTGGGACTGCAGGAGGGTCCAGTATTGGTTCAACCGCAAGGAATGGTGCTTGGAGGTTTAACAGTTAAAGGTTCCGCCTCGGTTATAAGGAAGTTACAGTACGGAGTATCGACTGGCAAGGCGGCAAGTTCCGCACAGTACGGAATATAGTTCATACAGGCTTACCCTTCAGGGGTTCGATTCTGAATCTGAGCAGCAACTACAACCCTCTCCGCGAGTCCTCGGTACTGCCTACCTTAGCTATCATATGCAGTACACTACAGGAATCAATGGAATCTTCCTTCTTGCTTTGGCAATATGTTGGGCTCCGTCACGATCGACACTCTGCTCACCACATATCACCAACTAGCTCTCTCACTGTGCCGATTGTTAACTACCGGTTCTCTCAATTATTCGGCCTGTTCTTTATTCCACAATCGTTTTCTGTTTCGCCTTCACCGTCACTCAAAAAGCGACTACCCAGGTAGAATTGTTCTCTTGCCTTTGATTCAACGACGTATCGAGTCGGGGGAAGTCCGTTCTTGTGTTGCCCCAGGCCTATGCAACGGAGATGTGACATGGTTCACATTAGACACGGGATTGCCGGATTTCCTCTCCCCCGCCTCCACCCCAACGCCCATCTGCCCAAAAGAGCGAGGGACATGAACACACCAAATCGCACTGCTACATACCAACATGATCGTTGCTCAGAAGAGTGACATGGCGTCTGTCACAAGGGGATTCCCACCTGTCATAGGGTGCGCCGGCACGGCAGAGCTGCAGCCTGCGCATACCGGCAGCTTGACGACAGAGCAGAGTTTGACAGCGTTGGACATACATGAACATGAGCCGACGTGCGATGGTGCGCAGTGATCCCGTCCCGGGCTGCAGGTCCTGTGGTTTATAGCGAGCCGCCGCACGTTTTCTGAAAGGGTACAACACTTTGCCCTTGGCGAGCTGCATGCTTTATGATTGTTGGCACTGAACGTTACCTATGGCCTCCAGTGTCTCGCAAGCTGGCTGCGTCAACGGTGGGTTGGGTCAGGACTATAATCATACCACAACTGGAATCTTCCAGGTTGCCGGCGCCTTAGCTTTTGGCGCCAATGTGTGAACCCCCGCGCTAAGCTGCAGCAGCTCTTCTCGAAGCGTGACAGTGTCTGCGAGCTGCATGGGAGAAGAGCGGCGTCTCCTGAAAAGGGAGTAACACTGCTCAGTTTGGGCGAACGGGAAAGAAGAGGGAAGGTAATTGAGGGCCAGGAGGTTGCGGAATTGGGAGAGGCAGTCCCAACAAACGGGTATTGTACGCTTGGTCCCGGTCGGCCCAAATGAATAGGGGCGGAGATGGTCTTTAACTCCCAACCATCGATACACGGATTAGCCTGTTCGGCAACCTAACAGTCAGGTGGCAAAGGAACACCCCATTGAAAGCATGTTCGAGGCGATTCAAAGTGAGAAAGCAACGAAGAACGGAAGCTACCGCGTCTTTCGTCCTTTCGGCACCATGGTATCCCCTCCGTCGTCCATGGCACGCTGTAGAAGGCTTGCAGACCACCCGATCAAGGAATAGCAACCGCGGGTGGCAGCCCACCACACAGTCAAGGGGAAGACGTCGGTTTAAACCCAGCTAATCTTAGGTAGGTAGTGAAGAGGCATTCCCAGCGCCTGCTTTTCCTACTGGAATCGATAGGTCAGCTCAGCTGCCTTGTATTTCACCGCTCTCGTTCTTTTTCTGTTCTCTTCTCTTCTCTTCCCTCTGTTTTCCGAGGCTCCTTTGCTCCATAGCACTTCGCCGTTGCTCTGACCTCTCCTCGCCTCGTTCGAATCTCCTTTCGCAACCTGCAAGGTGATTGAGCAATGGTTCAAAGGTTGCACAACGAAGGCAGCAGCACCCAAAGGAGATGACCTAGATGTGCTGTCCATACCCCCGGTCTCGGAAGAGAGCCAGACGTTAAAAACACATCTAGTGGCGGAGCCGGATCGACAACAAACATGGACTTGGTAAAAGGCGACGGACTAGGATGGGAGAGCAGTTTAGTCTGCCCTAGTGCCCGACACATCCCATCTCCGACCGGCGGGCCCCTATTTACCGTCTCTAGCTACCATGTACCGGATTCCTGATGTTACCTTCCTAGCTTCGGCTAAAGGTGCAATTCTATGGATAGCCACGCGGTCTGAGCCAATGTGACCGCCTCCCTCTTGGGCCCCTTCAGTGGGAACGGAAACACACCACGACCATACCCCGTTTCCGAGTGCAGCAAAAACACTAAGAAGAGCCGCACAGCGCAGGCAGGCCGCCTCGAGCCCGACCCGGCTTACATGCGGCGTAGCCAATGGGGGTTCCATCATCACTCCAGGCCAAGCTTTGGGGGTGCTTGATCCGAGCCCATCTACCTCGAAAGAGAGCCTTCGCAAGGCTACGGGTTCGATTACATGCCGGTGTTACAAAGCCGTCCAGAGGCACGCTGACAGGAAAAACAGGGAAGGAACAAGGCCAAAAAAAAGGTATGGACTGGGCCTTGGGCCAAAACGAAGCTATCTGAACCCTTGCTGCCCTAGGAGTGGACCTGAGAGTCCAGCGCCCCTGTTTCCACACTCAGAGCAAACACACCGGCAAGCGAAGCACATGTTGGGCATGACCTTCACCGTCTCACTCTCTTTGTCGCTACATCGACAGGATAAGCCTCGAGCGTTGTCGATTGGTCCACGGAGCGTCGTTGAATCCTGAACAGGAGCGCTCGTTCCCCTTGCCCTCGAAAGCGAGGCGCAGTATCTCTCAGGCATTTAATGATGATAACTGCTCCGCCCCAAACAATGCCATGTCATGGTCTGCTCTCCTAGGTGAATTTCCACCCTGTCATCGTCGCTGTGTCGGGTCTCACGGCCGGCCAAGACCAGGAAGCGTCGGCGAGGCTGCACATCGGCGGGCGGGCCTGCATTCCGCTCCGCACATTCTTCAGGAAGTGCCGGCATGACCTCAGGGACGGTCTCCTGCATATTATTCGGATCTCACCGCTTCAATGGCTTTGGGCATGAATTTGTCCCAAGGCGTCACGCAGGTTCGTGATC
Source organism: Canariomyces notabilis (assembly GCF_033297395.1). Classification (NCBI taxonomy): domain Eukaryota; kingdom Fungi; phylum Ascomycota; class Sordariomycetes; order Sordariales; family Chaetomiaceae; genus Canariomyces; species Canariomyces notabilis. Next base: position 2,028,237 of record NW_027041823.1, read on the forward strand.
GGTTGATGGAAGCATCGGCTCCTTATTCGCCCTCTTCTCACCTTTGCCAGCCCCTGGATGATCTGGGCGAGCTGTCCCCTCGGTGTGCCCGAGCGTTGCCATGGTCTGGAGGCTATGTCTATCACTCTGCTGGCTCTCTCTGAGTCTTCGGGATGTGCCCAACGGGAGGATATGGACTCAATCGAAGACCTACGCCCGCAGTTGACTACAAACCAGGCGTCAAGTCCAAGCCGCGCTTGACAGAGGTCTCAAGCACGCCCACAGTCATTCTCCGTGCCCAAGGATACTCGCTCCTCGCTCACCGGCCTCGTCCGCTGGCGGGCGCTGGCATCTAAGCCCTCCCATGGTCTGCGAAACCGTCACGCCCAAGACGTGACTCTCCCTACCGGCTATTCCAGTCATCTCTTCACCAAGAAGACGGCGACAAACAACGAACAGTAGCCGGGCGCAGGACTGGCGTGGCTTTGAATCGGGCAAGATGGAAGAATTACGACGGCTCTCTGCGGTATCCGTTGTATAAATCGGCGGTGGAAGACGCTCCTAGTTCGAAAAGTCATCACGGCTCAACACCGACAAGTGAGTTGTCTCTCCTATCAAACTGAATCGCCAGCTTTTCCACGGCCTTGTCCTTATCCGGCCTCTGAAAACCCCTAAGCTCCAAAGACACTCTCGGCCCCCCTTTCTCGCCAGAGATGTGAGTTCGAGATGGGACCCATTTGGCAATGTATGCTTACCCCCTTGCCTTCTTCTCCTAGGTCGAGTGCGGACAACGGAAACGAGGACGACCAGCTCGTGATCGAGGAGGAGGAAGAGCTACCTCCACCGCCGCCAACGCCCCCCGGCGTCGAGAGTCTTCTCGCTTGCTGCCAATGTGGCACCCACGTCAACACGGCACTGAGCACTCGCTGCGTTGATTGCGAGCATGACACGGATGGGTGCGAGGATTGCAAGCCGGCCGAGTAGAGGGAGGAGATGAGGTAGTAGTTTCAGGGGGTTGGTTGAGGGAGGCAGGTGTGGATTAGATAGACACTTGTGAGGTGGACCGGAAGGGGTTCGGGGGCAGCTTAGAGTTGGACTTTCGTTACACCATAGAGAAGGAGATGTTTCAGTACCTATTCTTGCTATATCTATACTTCTCATGTGCACCATATGATCCTGATAATATTGCTATGATTTTATAACATGGGGAATCCCGAGGCGCAGCCAGACATCGAGGTTCTGGTCGCGATGGACATGTGGTGCATGATATTCACTCGCACCATTCGTAAGCATGCAATGCTACCAAGATGTATTAAGATAAGCCTGAAGCTCCACGTGCAAGCCTGGCCAGTGTTTCTCTGCAATGCTGGATGCGAGGGCAACTTTCCGGATATGAATAGCTTGAGCCCACCCAGCGGCCTTCCACCACAGTTGGCTTGTGCCTGTCGCTTGCCTCCCTGCATCCCTTAAGTCGCGGGAACCTCTGGTAGGAGGCTGCCATGTTAAAGACGGTAGTAGAGAGGATCGTTTTTGCATACAAAATTTTGGCCGCACTAACACAGGTCATGGCCACCCGAAGTACCGTGACACGATCAGGAACGTCAGAGTCAAGTACATTAAGAACAACTGGAAACCGCCATGGACCTCGGTTGGCCGCCTGTCCACCTTGTCTAAGTAGCACTTGCCATGAACTTGGGTAATCTTCAAGCTCCAAGGCAGAAGGGGCATGCCATCAAAGACAGGCTCTTTCCTCTAGTGAGACTGGTCTGCAAACTGAGATGCTAACTCAGGTCCCCGAGGAGGGGCGAAAAGTAACATTTAATGCATTAAGTACATGACAGCCGCCCTAATCAGACAGTCGAATGCAGGACATACCTAACTCTAATCCAGACGGGAACTGAATAACTGTGACACACTCCAACCATGCCGTGGCCGCAGACACACGGCAGAACTTCTGGGTATCTCTTCGCGCGTAAGTCATTAAATTCATGTACCGTTAAACCCCGTGTATGACCTCTGCTTCCCGCTCGCCCATTTCTGATTTCTGGAGCTCGTCCGACAATTCGGGTAGATGGAACCTCGCCCGTAATCGCTGAACAAGGGGCCCCATCTCGTAAAAACTCTCATTACTCTCATAAGACACGCATGGGGACAAGGTAAAGGGAAGAAGCCAGTCGATGATGTTGTCCCCCATGACCGATATCCAGTTGCGGTAAAAGCCCAGGTCCCAGGGGTTCTCGCCCATCTCGGTCTTGACAATGGCAAAACTGCGCGTCGCGAGCTGGTCCCGGGAGCAGGATGACTCGCTCGCAGCTGCTTGCCCTGGCACAGGCTTGGGCAGCGGGTAGGTAATGACCGGATAGTCCTGGCATGACGGGGTGCCTCGAGGAACGCGGATAGCGAGCTGGTGCACGAGAGTTTTCGATTTTACATAATCCACAGTCGTGAAATTGACCAGGATGTAGCGCACCGAGGTTGCCGTCATGGTGAAGGTGAATAGCCCGAAGAGAGCACTAATCGCTAGCACGGCGACGGCGAACCCGTCAATGCTAGCCTCGTTGCGGGCGTTTGATTCAATGTATATCACGGCCGTAACAATCACGACAATATAGTATAGAGTCGCGTAAAATGTGAATTGAACAAAGAATTTGAAGGCTGAAGGAATGGCCGTCGAGTTAGCTTCTTCAGGTTGCGTGGGGCTGCGGACTGCAGGATTTACACTTACATGTCTCGGCAACAATACCGCCCACCCACGGGCAGTAGTGGTCCATCTTCTTGACGCATCTTTCGAGCTCACTGCAGTGGTGTGCCCTGTCGATTTTCCAGTTACAGCAAGAGCTGCACCATCGCGGCCGACCATCCGTATCGCACACAAACACGTCCTTGCTGTAAAAGGCCTCAAGCCCGGGGCTATCGGGATTGTCGTCGGGCCGCGCCTCGTATCTGACTGAGGCCTCGAGGTCTCTCTCGCGGCGTCTCTTCCCCTTTCCGTTTCGCTCCTGCTCGATTGCTTTCGGACCAAGGGGAGTTACTCCCGGGTTGAATTGGATGACAAAGAAAGTCCGAAAGTAGCACAGGAGCATCAAAGCGAAGAAGACCAAGTAGAGGACGAGGAGACTAATCGCAGTCCCGGGCCTGTTTTCGCTGGCTGACAAGTAGTCCACTGGGGGAGGATTGGAACATGTCAGTAGGGAGCGCAACGGAGGGAGAATTGTGAGGGAACTGGATGACCTACGGCATATCCGTTTGACGATTACATAGGTAACTAAGCCGACGCAGCCAGCGAGGAAGACGGGAATCAGGCGCGTCACCCATCGTGTATCTGCGCGACGAGCCGATACCATGGCGTCCTTGAGGAAGCGAATGCCGTACTGTCAAAGTTTGTTGAAGCTTGACGGGGCGAAAGGACAATTGGTAAACAACGGACGGAAAGAGAGGGTACCGGATTGCGACAGCCTTGTAGAGGGGTCTCCGGCCGGCGAATGAAATCCGATGGCTCGGATCAAGGTATGCTATCCGATTGCGCGCATGCCGACCGGTTACCGGGTGATGTTCAGGAATTCCTGGGCTGCATCCGGTCTGAAATCGGCACGGGGGTTGCGTTGGCCGCCGGGGGCTCAGCCTTTTTGCCGTTGGCGCAGGTGCAGACCTTGCTCCGGGATGACGTTGGTTTGGGGACGAATGGGTGCGTGAACCGGGCGCTTTGCCGACAAGCCCCACAGTTTTGGCCGGACATGAGTGGAGCTCTTGCCCACTCCAGCTCCGAGTCTGCTTGAAGCCTTGAAGGAACTTTACACAGTGTCAAATTGCAAGTTCATTAACATCTAATATTTGGTGCATTCCCTCACACCTGCCAACTTGAAACTCTGTCTTACAACTAACTGCACGCAAACCTCACATGGTCAAGACCTTGCCTGCCTGCGCATCATTCTAGCACTATCAGGCACTGTCCTGTAAAGTTGGGTCGCTACCAGCCATTTCACATTTGCGGCAGGCTGTGCATTGCTTCCAATTGCCAGGTAGAGGTGAAGTATAGGTGCGGGATGTAAGGTAAGAAGAACCGCTTCAGATTTGCATCCACATGTCGGTGTAGGTATACACATTGCTTACTTCCCGATGCTAAGAAATCAATTCCTCCTGCTTCATCACTCTTCAAGAACAACAACGCTGACGACATCCTAGCTGAGCCTGCTGACGCTTAGCCAATGGACGGAACAATGTGTCAGTCTTACAAACACACCCATCAGCCTACTAGATGACGACTCTGTACCTGACGAATCAGTCGTTTCCCGGATCACGAGAAGCTTGCCGAACTATTGGCTACACCACAATTGGCCCACCTAGAATCTGGAGATGCGGCTCTGTGTTCGGCGCCCAACGTTTGACCATTTAAGCTCTTGAAGACACCATCGACAAGTGTTCAATAACGTTATGCACCGAGCCCAGTGCAACATGCCCGTCATTCTAGCCTGCCTCTGGCCAAGCATGGCAGACATACTGTTTGCGCCAGGTTGGTTTAAACCCTAGTGGCTAATATGGCTCAGGTCAGCCCACCTGGCCAACAGTCCCAGACTCGCAACACCCAGTGCAGACCTATAGCGACTTGACTGCCGTTGAATCGACCGGTCGGCCGATGCATGATAACATGTTGATTAAGGCGCCACACCATTCTGCCTGCAAACATGTGGTGGCGGCCTCAGCCCTAACGCCCCGGCCAAGAGTGGCCCGGCTTTCAACATCCACGATGAGGGATGTCTGCTCGTTTGGATATGCCTCCAGGATGGCAGGTAGAGCGAGACCTCCTAATCAGTCAAGTTCATCCGCCTCCGACTCCAGGCAGCGCACCTGACAGAAAACCGAGAGGCGTCCATGCGAGTCAGAAGCAGGGTACCCAAATGATTTGGAAAATCGACGCCATGCACAAGGAAGGCTCACCACCATCTTGTCATAGGGGGTTGGCCTCTGAAATGGAGGGCCTTGTGCTTTCAGCCCACGACCAACAGAGCCTCATGCTGAAAGCCAAAGCCGACTGCCTACAAAGGGGGTGGCAGCCCATGCCCGCCGAGTCAATCTGGAAGGAGGCATTTTCCTCTAAATCCTCCCGCTGCAGATACACTGTCAACAACAAGAACTCGATGCACTTACCGGATCCCTACGATTGATTAGGGCTATGTGAACGGCGGTGGAGGGTTCGATTGACCATCACGGACTACCGCCCAATGGAGGTCGATCAGCATCCACCAAAATCGAACCTGGGGGTGTGCGATAACAACGACAGCAACATGGACGGCATCGATATCGCCGCTTCAGAACTTGCACCATCTATACAGCAGCCGGTATCCTTGAGCGGCAGCTCACAGCGGCGATCAGACAGAGTCGCTATCAACGTCGTCAGCAAAGTCCTATCCGGAACTAATATCGACGTCGGAGACCTGGTTGCGGGATGAAGCCGTCCGCTTACCCGTCCAGTATATCAGCTCGGGAGCCAATAGGACGGTTGGGGTACCAGACCTTGAGCGACCGAAGTTTGGGAGGTCCGTCCCGGCTGTTGCTTGTGGGCGATCCCATCTCTCTCACTTCTAGTTTCTTTCGTTCTTCTTCGTCTTATTTCATTCTTTCCTTCATCTCTCCGGGTTGATCCTCTTGCTCGGCCTGTGTGTTGCACACGCAGCTGAGGGCTGCAAAGTCGGGCAGCCTAGCTGGTTTCCGGATTCGTTACCGAATTGACGAGATTACCCGTACCGATTGGAGCCAACCGCCCGGCGAAAGAAAAGAATGTCAATTCTGAATTTCAAGGTCGGATCCTTTGCAATCGGCCGGTTCCGCCCTGGGGTGGCAGTTGTACGGCTCAACCTCATCAATCAGGCGGCGCATGACTGGGCCTGCACGTCACATTCAATTACAGCGCCGGGCTGCTACGCTTGAATCCTGGAGCACCAGCAGGGAAAAAGCAGAGCCGCATTTTTCTTGGTGACTCAGACATGGGACAATTGCTGCTTGAGTTTTTTTCATTCCACATCCCAAGGCAGCACTGCTAGAGGCGGGGCTCTTAGAGCCGGCGGTCAAGTGCTGGCTGGAAATGATGCAAACGCAGCGTTCTCCGCTCACACTCAGCCACACCACATTTCACCCCAAGTGCCTTGTGCGCAACCCGATGAGTGAGGTGAAACGTCGGCTATCGGTGAAGCAGTGCAGAAAAGCTTGGGCTTGGGTTGTTGAAGAGAGCAGCAAGCTTGTTTTGACGGGCAAAGCGAGGGGCAGGATGGAGAGTTCTGTACAATTACGGTACCCCTCATCGATTGTGTGCCACTCTCTTACACACCAGTCAAGGCGCAGAGCCGCATCTCTCATGTGGTACGTACCCTACCTGCTTACCTACTCTCGAGCCATTACTGTACCTGCAGCTCCCGACCAGCTAGTGCGACCTGTTAGTAACGGCTTTTTTCTGTTTCATTAACGGCGACAATTCTTACCACTAATCAGGTCCGGGCCTCGTGCAGCACAGAGCGTTGATCAAGAGTTTGCGCTTTGCTGCCAAAAAGAGCGGGGGAAATGGATGCTTAGCTGGCATCCTCACCGCAGACCTGTGCAGTGGCTTGTCGTTTGCCCGAGCCCCGGATTTCAGGGTCTGGCACTCAGGAGTTTGAACTCGACATCGCCCTGAGCTCTTCGATAAGTCGCGTACCACCTACCGATCCCCTTTTCGCGCCCTGGCCTAGGTGCCCAAAAAGCTTAGACGCTGCGCCTACGGGGCAACTACCGAGATTGAAAGCATGCGAAGCAGTGCCCATCGCGCATGCTCTCCAATGAAGCATCACGCCGGCATCTCAACAGCTATCGACTGGTTGCGGGGCCTTCTGACCACCAACGTTGCCCGGCGTTGTCATAAGTCACAGGTCCCAGGTCCCGCAACGGCAAACACCACCGTGCTTCTATGGATTCCCAGTGGAACAATCACCGGAAGCTTCTCGCGCCTCCTTGGTTCGCCTTGTCCTCGCAGGCTTCAAGCTCGATTGCCTGATTCTATCCGGTTTCCAAGTGGGCAACTATGGCGCAGCTACGTAGCGGCCTAATCGACTGCTGCAAGACCGCCTAGGTATCGACACTCCTAGTCAGGGGAAGGCGGGTTGGAATTGTATTGAGGCAATGCCAAACCTTCCAAATTCCTTTTCTATTCTCTCCCTTGGTAGTCCCAAGTAATCTATAAAATGTTCGAGTCCCTACCTCGAATCATCGTTGTTATCATCGTTCTCCAACGCAGGATCAGTATCCAGTTCGAAAGTCGACCGCCCAAGCAGCCTAGCGTCTCGTTGAGCTTCTCGTCTGTACTTTAAGCCCTTCCTCATTCTTGAATCTCGGCCGCAAACGCCTCTTGCAGTCGCCATGCCGAAGGAATCTTCAAGCGCCAAAGTGGTTACCATCTGGTTCTGCGTAAGGACCATGCCCCATGAATGACATTTCTCCGCGCTGACTATCGATGTAGTGCAACTGTGGCGAGGGCCCCCAGAACCTCAGATTGGTGGCTCACTGCCCCAGCTGCGGTCTACACGTGTGCCAAAGCTGCACCATCACCAAAGAGAAGAGGTCGACTCGCCGCTGAAACCTTCGTTCTCGGTCATCACAGAAGCAGACCTTTTCTGGATGACAAATATCGCCTCGGGTCATGCAATTTGAAACGGCATAGCCTCTCTGGCTTGGTTTGCCTCGCGACATCCCAAGGCTATTTTCTATGTCCGGAGTGGCCATCTGCAATTTGGTTTTTCAGAGGAAAGGGAAATGAGCAATATGGCTTGGATTTTGATTTTTGGGTATTGATTTGACTTCACAACAATTCTGGTTATGCATTGATGCGGAGGCCGGACCTCGACATTTCGTTTTTGGGATCATGGAGCTATAGAGGGACTAGCTAGAGTAGATGGTACCAGCGCGAGCTCAGGCATCTCGGCGGTGAGGGAGTTGTGCTTAGGATCAAGAATCTACAACTATACATTGGGCATATATCTCTTGACCGTCCTCACACCCCTCTCCGATGTTTTGGCAGGTCCGCCAGTTGTTTCGTCCAAGGATATCAGCTCACCGCAACCATGACGTGATCAAGTGAGCCCAGAGAGATGCCGGTCGCCGGCGGGCATGGCATGGCATGGATGTTGTTGCGCATACTGCGTTCATGTGCGGATGCTCCTGCATGATGACTCTGAATCTGACCCATCGTTGCATTCCCAACTTCCCAGAACCAACCGCATATGGAGCAGCGATCTGCCGGCTGTAACTGGACGCGCCAGTGAGCCTTCATAGTTCCCCACCGAGCAGCGTGAACTATCTGCCTGGGGAGTTGCTGTGTCAAGGTTACATGGTCTTGCCTATTCCATACCTAGGTGTCAACCACCCAATTTCCACTCACCCCTGGTGACCCAGGCCGAGGTATCCCAAATTGCGGAAATTTCGCCACAACACCGGATTCTAGGTCGCGGACTTTTGTTCGTCGTCTCCAAGTCTAGTGCGCGCCCCGGCGCCCTCAAATGTGTTGTCTGCCAAGCGCTAGTACCTAGGCGTGGTTAGGCTTCGCGTGGAGTGGAAATTTACATGCGGTACCTAGCAGCTATGTAAGGCAAACTGCTATACCTAGTCTCGTGAGGCATTGTTGATTTCCGTACACACCGCCAGAAGCCCTCTCTGCTGACGTAGACGTGGATGTTTAGTGTAGTGTAGCCTAACCCCGTGCAAGGTTCAACACTTAACGTTGAGGTCTGGGCAGATTCCACCAATGTTCTAGAATGTTACCTCCCTTGTGGAACTGCCTAGGGGTTTACTTTGAGGTGTTGAAATACATGGTTAGGAAGGCACAAGGAACGGGTGGGGCCTCTGTATTTATACTGCCTGAGACTGCATCCTCAGAGGCACTGGGTTTCCCTCTAACAACCAACCCAACAACCCACCCAACAACCCACCCAACAACCCACCCAACAACCCACAATAGACCACCATTCCTACCAGTGCTTTTTCAATACCAATTACCAATACGTTTTTTTTCCGCACACACCCCCTTTTTGCTCCTTGGATGCGCAAACCTGAAAACCTGGGCTGTTCCAAGTTCCAACTGAGGCAGCCATACTTCAGGTTCCTGGAGAATGTAGTGTAGTTGTAACCAGATGCCCTCCGAGCCCGCGCATCTCGGCAGGCGCATTCAAACTTCAAATTTTCAAACTGATGCCGACTCACTCGTGCCACGTCAATCATCATCGTCAATTGACCAGGGGAAAAGAGGAAAATAAGAAAAGGAGGGCAAAAGAGGCGGACAAAACACAGCCCAGGACCCAACTGCACATCACCGGTGAAGACCCTGGGGAACAAGTTGCAACGTCAGTTTAGCCAGCGAAATCAGCCAGACCTTCACCGGACCGGCATTGTAGAGTGGGTCCTTGCTTGCAGGCATGTATACAGGTGAATACATAGGTAATGGCGTTAGATGCCATGATCTGCTATGTACGGAGTATGTTAATGACCAAGGGAGTCGAAGAGCAAAGCAAAGAGGCCCGACCTCGAGCCCGAGGAAATGGCGGGATGTCTCAGCCACGCTGCCACAGACACACCTTTCTCGCCGGTGCGACCCGAGACCTACAACTGAAAGTGTACGGAGAATGTAACAGGCGTATATTTCACTGTATGTATTGTAAGGTAGTTACATTTCGTACCTTCGTATTCACATACGTAAGGTTAAGTGTACTGTACATACATACATAGGGCTGGCTTCCAAGAGTGATCGTCCAGTGCTGCAATCCTAAATAAGCAAGGTCGATCGCCTGGAGAATGCAGCTGAGGATGTGATCTGCAGGAGCCTTGATGGCAAGTTACTTGTTCCACCAGGGGTAACTCCGTAAGTAATTATGTAAAATACGCACAGGAAACGCCAAGAGCAGATGGGGTGTTGACTCACGGCCTTCGCCAACTTGACTCTCCAATAACGACTGAAGAAATCCTGTCATCTCTACCCTGCAGATATGAGGATCAAGAATGAATAAAATATATATGTAAAACAGAAAGATAGATGGAAAAACGACAAACCCGCTTCTCCTGCGTTCGCCATACCGGGCCCCAACCCCATCACCACCAAGAAGTACGAATACGGGGTTGTCATATCACGACGTAAATATCCATAACCGTTTCCTAGGCACCATTTACCGCAAGATACCATTCCGTGGTGGCTCTTTGCCCTCCCATTCCAAATGCAGCATTAGAAAACCTGAAAACTCCAAGTAATCGATTCCCCGTCACCCTTTCATCTCCCACCCCCTCAGCTCCCTACCCACATCGGCCTTAACGCGGTCTAGCTCTCCTTAGTATTCTCCATGACTCAACGATCGGCGACACCCAGCCCTCGCTTACCGGCCGTCGTCGTGATCACCCGGATCTTGGTAGTTGTCTTGGCCGGTTTTGGGGTAGACGCTGCAGATGTCGCGGCGCTGACATTCTCCTTGTCCTTCTCCCTTTTCTCATTCTTCTCGCTTTCCTTTCCCTTTCCCTCCTTCTTCTTCCTCTCCTTGTTAATGACAGCCACGTTCTCCCTAGCCTTCCACGAGGGAGTCGACTTCCGCGCCGACTTGGTCACCGCCGTCGTCGTCGTGGTCTCCAGCTCAGCGCTCATCGGGCCTGTCCTATTCGGTGTCGACGGATGTCCGCCAGCCTTCTCCGCCGTCCCCGCAGAGCCAATCCCCGCCGCGACAATGGTCAAGCTCGGACTCCTAGACGGCGAGCCGGTGGCAAGCTTCGGAATGGGTTTCCTGCCATCTGTCTTGACTGCGCCCGCTTTTCTGTCGCTTGTGCTCTTGCCAGATAGGGTGGCAGAAGTGGTAAAAGTCGTAGTGGCGCGCTTGATCACTTTCGTGCTGGCCTTGGCTTTCACCTTGCCCTTCATGCCCTTGGAAGTGGTTAGCGCCACCTTTGCTTTCACCTTTGCCCCTTTCGTGATGGTGAGCGCTGTCTTGGTCTTCTTTCCCCCCATCGAGACGGTCGAAACAGTCCGCTTGATCTTTGAAATTGCGCCCTTTGCTGCCTTCTTTGCCCCCTTCACGCTTTTCGTAGCTGATAGGGCCTTCTTGAGGGAAGTCGAGGCTTTGTCAATTTTTCGCTTTTTGATCGCCCTCGTACTGGCCTCGGCCTCGTCATCGTCCTCACTGTCAAAAGCAAACGGGTCCTTCAACTTCCGTTTGCCTGCTTTGACCGAGCTCTTGACGCCTTTTACCGATTTTTTCTCGGCGTCCTTAGCTGGCTGTTGCGGCTGTTGCTGCTGCTTGGCAGCCTTGACCTCCTTGGGCTTGGGACCGAGAACGCCTCTGCAATTTGGACTACCACACAAGCACTTCTGCACGTTCTTAGCAGAGAAGGGGTCGAAGTTGTAGTCGTATGTCAGCTCCTCGCCTGTCATGATAGGGCGGTCGCCGGCGAAGAGGGCCATGCGAGGCTGCCCGGAGACGATCCATTTGATCATGCGGCAGTTGGGCGAACACGAATGGTTGACGAACCGCGCGATACTACCAGTGGTTGCGTCAATAATCATGTTCTGGTCGAATGACATGAGATAGTAGCACTAGAAGTCACCGTTAGCAAGGTTTTCTAACGCTGCAAAACCCGAAAGAGTAAGCGCCCACCTCGTTATCCTTGTACACCTCGTTCATGCGGCGCTCGCACTCCTCTTCCGTGATGATCTCGCCCGTGTACTCCATGATGATCTGCCCAGCTTCGAAGCAGCGGTTGCTGCGCACACCGTAGCCCCGGTCGGCAGTCTTGAAGACCTCAACGCCCACCCGGTACCGGCCGCCTTTCTTGGTCCTCTCCTGAAGGTCCTGAAAGGCGCGGTTCGTGCAATATTCCTTACCAACATTGCAGTTCGTCTCGTCGCATTCGTAGAGCATGATACGATTCTGGCAGTCTTCACCGCACCCGTCTTCGGGTTTGCAGACGCACTTGGACGCAAAATCCCCGAAATGGGGCGTTTTCTTCCAGTAGGCTCCGGCGTCTCCAACGAAACGGTCTGTCAACGCAGGTTAGCACATGGCACCCGGATAGACGAGTGGTAGCAGGCTAGAGTACTCACTTTTGGTCATGGTACGGTAGGCAGCAGGCTTTGGCTGGCCCGGCGGGAGGGGATTGCAGACATCAAACGGCAGCTTGAAGTCGCGGCCATTGATCAGTATGCGCAGGCCATTATACATGGGCATCGGGAGCGCCCGATTTGGCTTGCCACTGGGCATGAGCTCCGGAAGGGACGCGAGCTTCTTGCGCTCTTGAGCCGTGAGGCCCTTTAGTACATCGATGGGCGCCTCCTGGCCTGCATAGAGCCCTTTATCTAGCCATTTCTTGACGCGCCGCGTCTTGGTCGCGGGCGCGTCGGATTCCTGCTTTTCGGCGGCAGCAACCTTGTCTGCCGCATCGACAGCATCCGCAGCATCCCTATCGGTCTTGACTTTCTTCCGCGGAGGTTCTTGGGGCGGCTCCTGCGCGGGGTCTACATCAACGTATTTCCCATTACTCCATACGGTGTAGCGGACAGGGCGCGTGTCGATGTGGGCGAACTCGTCTGTATCTTGCAGCCGCTTCAGCTCGCGCGACAGACGCCCCAATCCCTTGTCAAGCGTCTTCTTCCCCCGCTTGCCGAGAGCCGATAGCTTGGTCGCCAGCGTCTCGACAGGTGTGCCGGAAAGACGCGTCGCTCTACGCGTAATATGCGCCGGCGAAGTGCTTGGGGCAGATCTCTTGGAGGATGGCGCGCTCTTGGGTGTGCTAACGTTTGCAGTCGACTCCGTGTCAGACGGGGCGACTCCGACTCGGGAGGTTCGGCTCGCGCCAACCGCATCCTTCGTATTCGTATTGCCGTTGTTTGCGAGCGCGTCCCCTGACATGGTGCGGCGCCTTTTCCCGGGAAGGGAATCTTGGTCTGCGCGTTGCCTTTTATGGCTGGTACCGGCCAGCTTGGCAAGGTTATAGACGGGCAGACTTGATCGGGAGCGTCGCGGCCGGCCGGTCGAGGGAGGCTCGGCTGGAAGGGGCCGGTCGGCAACGATGATGGCGTCGCGGCCGAGGGGCGTTTGCTGGCCTGACTCATGCTGCTCGGTTTCGGGGAGTGCAAGAGACGAGATGGCGGCCTCGATGCTGGAGGCGGCAATGGTCTCGAGTTTGGGCATGTCAGGCTCAGAGGCCAGAGACATGCTGTCTGGGGAAACGGTGGTTGGAGGTGTGGAGCTCAGAGACGCGGCGTTAGAGGACGACGCGTCGGTGGGAGTGCTCGAGAAGCTAGACTCGCTCAGCAAGGCGCTCAGGTCGGCCATTGCCGGCGCCATTTCCACGACCGCCATTGCCGCAGGTGGCTGACGCGACGATGGTGGTGAGTTGCCTGCTAATATTTTTCAAGCTAGATGCGAAGTGCAAACGCGTTGTGGGCGTTGGGCAATGGTATGTAATACCTAGGCTGACTGGCTAAGTGAGCTGAGTGAGCGGAGAGTTCGGTCCGCCCAGACGCGGCGCGGGTGCAAATGCAGCGAAAACAGAAAGGGGGGGGGGCGGATGTCAGGTCGGGTGCGGGAGCAATTTTGTGGCCAGGAACACGCGAGCTCTCAGGGAGAAGGGCGCGATATCTGGGGGTGCAACCTGCTCAAAACCTAAAGACGACGCAGGCAAAGCAATTGCAAACTATGCCGTAAGTTGCACGGTTGCCATCCGAGGCGCGCAGAGGTTGCAATGGTATAGAAACAATGCCCACAACCTCGCATAGCCTTGTTGTAGTTGTAGTGTAGTTGGACAGGGGTGGGGAGAGCAAATGCAAATTGCTTGGGTTCAGGTGTGGAGGAGAGAAAGAAGAAGCGGATTGGAAGCAAGGGGGCCTACCCAAAGTATTTAAAGGGAAGAGGCTGGGCTTGGGGGGTGGTGGATGAATGGGCCACCCGTAAGTGCTACACCTACCTCATTGCTAACGGAGAGATGGACCCTAGCAAACAAGGCGAGTACAGTACGTAGCAAGGGCAATGGTCAAAACGACACAAAAACCTAAAGCATCCATCTACCAGCTGGTATTGTTTGTATAAGTACAGTGCCTACTCTAACTTCAGGTTCCCGTGCTCCTGCTCTCAAGAGTCAAGACTGCCCAGGCAATGGCACCTCATCCCCAATCCCCACCCCTCTCAACACCCATTGACCGTACCGAGTAGCGTCGGTGCCACCCGAGCTCCTCCTCCGAGGCCATGCACCGTGCAAGTGCAAGTCTACTCTATACGAGCTATCACCTCCTTCGCTGGCCCCAAGGGGGAACCGAGCAGTTCCAGGGGAGGGTTGCCCCGATCCGGCCCGACGGCGGCAACCAGCAGGCTACCTCAGTACTTTGCACCACCCCATCGAGCTGGTTTCGGTTATCTGCCATGTGCCTTTTTTGTCCTCTGACCTGGCTTGTGCGTTTTGCTGCAGCGGGTTTTGTGGATGGTAGTATGCGGCCCGGAGGCAGGCCTTTCTTCAAGTCTCAAGCATTTTGCTTGGTCAGTTCCAATGAACCGTCTACGACTCAGGTTTAGTTTGCGGAGAGGGGACTGGGCCCGGGGCGGAGCGGCTAACGTTCGGTGAGAGGCACTGGGCTGGAAAGACTCAAAGATTGGAGTTGAGGGGAACAGGCATTGTTGTCATGACAGGAACAAAACGGTAACTTCCAGGTTGGGACCACTCTCGGATGCACGGTGATGGGTTGGAAATCGCCGCACCGCAACAACAGCTTCATTCAAAGAAGACGGCTATATGTTGCCATTCCCGATGATGATCTTGTTTTCGTTGACATGCGCAAAGAGGACAACCCCCTGAATTCCTTGGTGCTACTCTACGCTCGATATTCTTCCTCCATTCAGCTCCATACATACCTTGAGTATGGCACCAGTCCCGTGAGTACCTCCTTACTAAGGTGCCTAAAGTAGTCCATCTGCCTGGAGGGGACCTGGTCAACATGTGCTACCTATTTCCGGGGTCGCCGCCGTTTGCGACAAGAAGTGCCCATTCTAGAATTTGCCCTGCTTGCTAACCAGCCAAGGACCACGCTCTCGATGTGGGTTCGAATCACCAGACGGCCGCCAACTTACACCATCCGCTCGCCTCAATGAACCCACGCCTCGGAATTTGATTCCCATATTTGCTTGTACTATATGTATATATATTGGGCAGCAAGGTCATACTTTCAGGCAAATCGCCTCGAAGGATTACAACCCCGGGGACATCAACCTTGCGTTTCGTTTGGCGAGACCGATACACAGCGGCAGGTGCAAAACGAAGTGAGTTCCATACCCGACTGACTACTACTACTCTGCTTCAACGTAGAATGGGAGATGGGAATTGGTATCCTTCGACGGATCCCCTACCCCTCCTCTCTCCTCTGCATGTAGTCACAACCCCAATCTTAGGCAGCAGCACCCAGTAAAACTCCTTTTGCTGTGAAAACCCTCCGAGGGCATCAATTTAACTGCCTTTGACTTGGAAAGCACATCCTCTTCTTCTTTTCACTATATCAAGTAGAATCCTGCTTTGTACAGCAATTTCACCCATCGTCCTTCCCTGGGCCACCCCCTCCTCGGTCAGCCGCGTTCTCAAGTGAGATTCATGATATGACAGAGCTGTCCGCCGCTGCTATCAAGACGACCTGCAGGACGGCGGCCACAGTTCATGGCATTTTACCAAGTACTGAGCGTTTCCATCCAGCATTGTGATGGCAAAGCTGTAACTCGACTCAGGCTCGAGGATACTCCGAAGGTGAAAATAGAGTCGACAGTATCTACCATACTGCTATTGCTAGCTTGATACTACCTTAGTCTTTCCAGCTTGGCCGGAAGAGCGATGCCTATCTTGGACACAATAACAAGGGTTGGTTTGTTGGTTTCAGAAACTGAGCGGTGCTGAAAATGAAAGTGCACAAGACTGGGTGCCCTTACTCACGCCGAAAGGTGACTAAAGCGGCAATCACGTAAGTTATAAGGCAAGCAGAAAAGTGAGGAGGCTTCTGGGACATATTTCGTATCCTCAAGGCATTGGTAATGCAACTCTGAGCCGGACATCGCCTGGACATCGGCTGTCTGAACGAGTTGCGGCTGCCGCCAGCATCCCCTTGGGTTAAGGGAAGAGCAAATTCCAATCCCCCTCTTTTGATACGGCGAGTAGGCTATGCGGGATGTTACTTCGATATCCTGCTTCAAACCGAAACAAACAGGTGGTCAACTTTTCAGCAGACTTGTGACTTAGACTGCGGGTATGGAAGGAGAGCTCTTGGTACAATACCTTCTATTGCACTGGAACCTATGTGAAATTCACTTGATCACACTGCAGTCCCGTCGCTGATCTCGAGCATCTGATGTGGTCGGTTGAGCTTGAAAATCCATGGGGACTGACGGACGGTTCCTCAGGCTTCCCCAACTCAGTTCGCCTTATCGTTATATTCTCCGGTATCAACACGTTAGCATTAGGGAGATCATGATTAGCCAAGTTCGATCTAATTCTCGTAATTTTATGATGCCGTGTATATGGCCAAATAAGTTGAGAGGCAGGCAGGAGACAACCTGTAAAGCTGGGAGTAAGTCTAAGTAGGTAAACCCCGTGGATATCGATGACTTCCCATCCGCCCCTTGACTAGGATTCTGTGTGGGTACATAATCTGGCATAAATGAGCCCAGAACCAGCAGACGTTGTGCTGTTACCTGGTCCAAGGTTGGGCGATGGCCCCTCCGGTCGACAGCTGAAACTTGACGATGCCAGCAGCATCGCCTTGTAGCTCTTTCTTCTCCCTGTATCGTGCGTCTGGTTGGGTGTGTACAATGCAATCTCGCCTGTAATCGGGGGATGAACCCACATATATAGCGTGGAATAACCTATACGGATTGCCTAAATATCCCGCCTCGCTATGAATCTAATGGGGGTTGGTCTGCGAAGTTGGAAATGTTGGCGAGAGGTCGTTACAGACTCGGCCCGCCCCGAGACTTCCGTACAAGTCAGGTCCCAAACCTTTCATGTCTTGGCGCCCAGAGGTTCGGGAAGCTTTGACCACCTCCTCCATGCACGCAAGCCTCAAGCGGCCCCACATTTCGTGCCTTGTTGTGGGGCTTCCCCTTGTCGCCCAAGAAATTTTAGCTTCCTGACGGTCGCACCCCACCAACGAGCCACCACAACGGAACCTCCCGAGCCTGCCTTACAACCACACACCTTCCGAGACCTTCCTCCCACTCAACGCTACCTTTAGCTACAACAGTTACCGGGTTCCGTATTTACAATTTACTTCACCCCTAGCTAAGGCACCGAGATCTCCCACCAAACCAAAAAAACTCAAACCTAAAAGAAGGAAACAACAAACGAAGAGATCATGGCCGACCGACCCCACCGCGGCCGCGGCGGGTCGAGGGGAGGAGGTGGTGGTCGCGGCGGAGGCGGGCCCGGCCGGGGAGGCGGCGCCGGAGCAGCAGCAGCAGCCCCCGGTGGGGCAGGAGGAGCAGCAGGACAGGAAAGGCCCAAGAAGGAAAACATCCTGGACCTGAAAAAGTACATGGACAAGCGGATCACGGTCAAGTTCAACGGCGGACGGGAAGGTTTGTGTTGCGCGTTCTTGACCCCCTTTCTTCTCCCTTCTCCCGCTACTCCCATTTTCCTTTCCCTCCTCCTTCCCTCCTCTGATCGCTACCGCTAGGGTATATCTACCCATGACGAGAAATGGAAGAAGAAATGGAAAATGGCTGACAACTGGCGGCGGGGTTCAGCGAGTGGTGTTTTGAAGGGGTACGACGCGCTGATGAATTTGGTCTTGGATGAGGTGGAGGAATTGCTCAGGGGTGAGTTCAATCTCTGGAGAAAATCCGGCATCCCGAGTCAATTGGTTATTTGCGAAGGAGACCCCTGAGTATTGGTTACTGACTTGAACCTCGCCTTGCCTGCTCTCTCTCCTCGCAGACGACGAAGGAAACGAGATGACCAGACCGCTGGGCCTAGTGGTTGTGCGCGGAACCCTACTAGTGGTGGTGAGCCCGGTGGACGGAAGTGAGGTGATAGCGAACCCGTTTCTGCAAGACGATCAAGATTGAATGGGGGAATTGGAGCCAAGAGAAGGATGACCCGTCGAGGAGTATGTTACGAAGGGTTGCATGCACTAGCTGGAGAGAATCACCAAGGAAAGCCGGGGCATTCGGCGACGCGCCGTCGCGCCGGAAACGGCTTTGCTTCGGCCTGGCGATCGCTGTGTGGGAACTAGCAGACCGCAGACAGCAGACGGCAGACGGCGGTAGGGGTTGAGATCATGCCCCCAGGTCTGCTCTTCCTACGGCCGACATGGCCAGAGCCAGTATTACGCTGGCCAAAGGACAAGCGGCTGGTCTAGGTACCAACAGGAATAGAGCCGAGTTCTCTCAACGTACTCTTGGCCACGCATTATGCAATCGGCCAACAAGCTACATCACAAGCCCATATCAGCAAGTGTAGAATATATATTGCGTTGGATTTTATTTTCTCGGTCTCAAACGACGCGCGCTAGCTAACAACATACTCGCTGATATTTCCACTCCTATACCATATATATATATGCATGGCATCCCACCGCATCCTGGGATCTGGCTCCCACAGTGATCCCGTGACACCTGCGCTTGGTTGTGGACTCCACTTCGGGCACACCAATCGCCTGCCCAGGTCCATCACATTGTTCGGTACCGACAGTGTGTTGCCGCCGGTTTCAGGAATTCGGGGACAGTCCTCCAACACACCGCCAGCATCGACCTTTCGCTCAAAACGCCTGGAGACTCGCTCCTTCGGTGCCGCACTTGTATCGGCGGCACTGCACAAATTGCTCGTGATACGCTCCCCATATGCTTCCGTGCCATCGCCACCAGCCCCGGTGTGCTCGGGCGGGTCTTGAACGAAAACTGCTCCGGCGTGGGCAGCGCCTAATTCGCCCCAGGGGCGCCGGTCTTGCTGAGCTTCACGAGTTCGTTGAACGCGCGATCAAGCATCTGGCGGAGCTCCCGGTACGTCAGCACAAAGACGGTCTCGTTATCACGGCTAGTCAAGACGACCATTTCGTCGATGCCCGCGTCGAGCTTGCTCATGCAGCTGAGCATGTGCCCGATGCCAAGATTAGGCTTTCCGTCAGCGTCGACACGGTGGAAGACATAGTCGCGGAAGAGTTTAAGCTGGTACCGATCGCCGGTTTCGGACCAGCCTTGCACACCGCCGAGATCGCCGCGCTCAACTATCGTAGCCAGCTTCATTACGTTGCGGGCAATGCGACCATTTTCCAGTTCTCTGGCGAGATGAAACTGCTTCTCGTCGTTGTCCTGCAGAGCAAGGTCGAAGAAGGTCGTCATCTGTGTGGCAATACCACCGATGAAGTTGTCAATGCTCTTTGATTCGCCCGGGCTCGGCGGCGCGATGAGCCATTGCACGGCTTCCTTCAGGTTGGCCGAATACTTGGAGCCTAATGACTCCAGAGCGGCCGGTATGTTGTTGAGGTGAGCCGGTGGCGCTCCCGTCGCCAGAGAAAGTATGACCCTGCCAAACTTGACAAGATCCTCCTGCTGGAGCTCCTGTACGGGTCGCGTATTGGCCTCGAACTGCACCACATCCAAAATGGAGCACGCCGCGAGCCGAATGCGGTTCTGCTCCGAGACGATGATCTTGCTGGGTTCGATGCACCGAGCGGCAAGCTTGTTGGAATGGATGGCCTTCAGAGCATTCGTAATCTGGCAAATGTATCCCCATAAAACATTCTCCGCTACGGCACTGGGCGCCCTGTATCGATTGCCGTGGAGAGGTTGGAGGTGCTGTTCGTGCAAAGTTTTTGACAGGGGATGGTAATCGAAGGCGAATATCAGCGAACTGTCGCCAAATTCCCTGGTCGTGAAAGCTTCATGGACAGTCACGACATTGGCATTCTTGATCTTCTTCCATTCCTTCATAACAGTGAGAATGGCCTTCTCGTTGGTCAATCGGTAGCCTGGTGTGACTGGGTTAATATCAACCGCAAAGCCCTATAGGTGATTCTTCGTACCTTCAAGCCTCCTCAGGGCGTAATGCCTTCCGTTTCGGCTATTCTGTGCCTTGTATACCCAACTAGGGTAGCCAAAAGACGACGTGTTCTTCCTGTTGTTAGTGTCCAGCGGAAACAGTGAATGCCAGTGCTCGAGCTGAGGGAGACCAGAATCTAGTAGTGTTAGCACCTCGCAAGTGGTTCAAGTCGGCGTTGGAACCCACTCGGCATCACTTGTTGAATGGCAAACATCTTCTTCTGCAGGTCTTCCCGCATCTTGGCGGGCATGAAGAAGTCATATGTTGCCCGCTGCCATGGCTGGAGCTCTTGCCGATAAGAATCAAACGGTTGGTAGAGATGGTAGTTTGGTGGTTGGAGGGGTCCTGTAGGAAACGCCGCGTGTTGGGGATAGAATTGGGGTCCCGACCCGGCGAGGGTAGTATTGTCACCTGCGTACAGGTTAAACTGGCCGGCGGACGGCAGTGCTGTGCCCATGGTGCTCATGGTAGTGAAAGGGTCGGCATACAGCCCGTTTTCTTGGACAATGCCATTTCCTGAGTTCTAGAAACCCTGGGTAAGCGAAACATGCGCCTCTCATAACACGATGGACCATACGCACCGTGTTCCCGATGTCATAGTTTTGCGGAGTGAATTCCCTGATGACTGCCGGATTAAACATGGAAGTCTCGGTAGTTTGTTGTAAGTTCGGAGCTACAGCAGCATGTCAGACACAGCGCAGTTCGTCCCGTGCTTGAATTCAGCACTCACTGCCTACTCCTCGAGGAGTAAATGGAGCGGCACTCGCAGCCTGCGAAGAGAGGGTGGATTTCTTTTGCGGTGCGGACTGCTGGCTCGACGGGGTAAAGGACGGCGAGTCGACATTGAATGTCTTCTTGGAACCGCTGCAAGCTGGTAAGACACAACAGGCTTTGACCATGCCAGGGGAGAGGCCAAACTTACAAGTCTGTTTGCGAAGAAGGATTCTTGTTCTGGTCATGATTGAAGGAGCACCCTTGGTCCTCGTAGCGGCAATGGCCGTATATAAGAATGTTGCGACAGAGCGTATCCTTGTTCTCTGGCACGTGCGGGTCAGCGGCAGCATGGCAGCAATGGAAAGCAGCCGCAACCCACCTCGGCCCTTGGATCTTGGAGAACCGACCTGACGCCTGAGGTCAGTCGAGGAGTATCGCGTCGCAGCCATGGTGGGCAGGCGACGGAATCAAGGACACGAGACAGCCCTTTGACCGGTTCTATGATATCTGGGGGAACGGCGTGTCAGTAAGGCATTCGGATCGGAGAAGGGGATAGGATGCCCAGGGAGAAGGGTAAAAGATGGCGCATCTCACTTGCTGATGGCGGAATTCTCCCATGTTTCGAGCGACTGAAGAGACGATAAGGCACCCATAGGAGCGCATATGGATAAACACGAAACCTGGGCGGCGACGGCGACGGCGAGGACAATGGCGATCAGAGCTGGACAAAGCGGAGTCGGCGGCAGCGAGAGTGAGGGGGTGATCGCGGCTTTGGATCGCGGAACCGGCGCTCGACAGGCAGGTCAATGTCTTAGCCCACGTCGTCGGCGACGGGCCGACCACAGACTAAAAACGTTGGAGAACCCAAAAAGCGCTGGGGGGTTCCCGCAGTGCGCTTGGGAGTGTATGTACGGGGTGTGGAAGTGGCAGTGGGTGGGTAGTTACATAGTGGCAGGCAGGTCGTTAATGGGTGGGGCTTGACCCCCTCGCTCCCTGTTGGTGCTTCGGATCTTCAGCCTTGAAAATGCACAAAGCAATGCATTGATCTCGATTAAACGGATGCAACGGTTTATTAGCATATCTATCCAATCCACCTTCGCTGTAACGTTATACGAAGGTTTGCTGACCTCATCTACCTTCTTTAAAAGACCACCTACATCCGTACTGACCTACACAGTACAGATCTGCCCTCCTGAACAGGCTCTCTGCGGCAGCGACAGCAAACCACTATTAAACTCTCGACGGCGTGTCCCGACTCATCGCCCACACACAATTCCCGTTGTCCGTAACAATCATACCCACCCCGCTTACTGTCAACTCTGATTCTCTTCGGGTCACGTTCACACTACCGTGTCCTTTTCCGTTTGCGCTCGGGGGACTCGGACGCCCGGACACGACTATCACGGTTCTCGACCAGCAGGAATCTGCGCAGGCAGGATTTTGTATTCGTATACTGACTATTATCCGCGAATCCACGCCCGGGGACATGTTGGCCGATTGACGCTTCCGCATTTCCATTGCCTGCTCGGAGAGGATAGCAGTTGCCTTCCTGGCGGAGCACGATGAGCGGGACGGTTGATTTCGATCTTGGCTCGCTTTCTGCAAACCAGCAGGAGGCTCTGCAGCAATATACCGATGTGACCAGCCAGGAGGTTAAGGACGCAATACCGTTACTGGAAAGGTCCCAATGGAACGTCCAGGTCCGTTTCGATTCCCGCCCTCTGTCTCATAGACAGCGCTGACTGCCGTGCAGATTGCGATTGCCAAATTCTTTGATGGGGAAGCCCCTGACCCGCTTGCCGAAGCTCAGGCTGCGCACGATAGTATCCCTCGCACGGCTGCCAGGCATGAGACCCTTCACGAGAGCTTCCTAGAGGCTGACAGCCGGCCGTATCGCCCGCAAAGGCGGCCCCAGACGGAGCCTGCGCCGCGGGTAGTGCCTCAACCTTCTGTGCTATATCGGACACCATTCCTGGTGGCGATTCTCTTCGCCCCGTTTCAAATGGGGTACAAGATTCTTGGCGGCATCTTCAGGTCGCTCCTTTACTTCTTTTCCTTTCTGCCCAGGTCGATCTGGCCACGGGTAGTGCCCTCATCCATTCGCAAAGGCTTGAGGCAGACGAGCGGCCGGAGGGTGACGCTACCGAAGGAGACAGTACGAAGGTTCAAACGCGACTTTGAGGAGGAGTACGGTGCGCATGGGCTTCCCTTCTATGAAGGGGGGCATGCTCAGGCATTGGATGCGGCGAAGAAGGACCTCAAATTCCTGCTGATGGTGCTAATATCACCTGAGCACGACGACACTGACTCCTTCGTCCGGAACACCCTCCTGTCGCCCCAAGTTGTGAACTTCGTGAACGATCCCGCCAACAACATCATCTTGTGGGGAGGCAATGTGCTAGACTCGGAGGCATATCAGGTAGCCAGAGAGTATGGTTGCCTAAAGTACCCTTTTTCATGTTTGGTCTGCCTCACTCCCAAGGAGGGCAGCACTCGGATGGGGATTGTCAAGCGGCTTGTGGGGCCCATGACACCGGATGCATATATAACGGGCATCCAGAACGCACTCACCAAACATGGCCCCGATTTGAACGCTGTCCGCGCAGAGCGGACTGCTCAAGAAGTCGCGCGTAATCTGCGATCTCAGCAGGATTCAGCGTATGAGAGATCCCTCGCCCTCGACCGGGAGAGGGCACGCCAGAAACGGGAGGCCGCAGCGGCAGCAGCGGCAGCAGAGAAGCGTGCACAGGAGGAAGCCGAGGCAGCAGCTCGGCATCAGAAGTTGCGGCAACAGTGGAGAAAGTGGCGGGCAACGACGGTAGCTCCAGAGCCCGATGCAAGCGTCAAGGATGCGGTTCGTTTGGCCATCACCATGCCCGTTTCGTCCGGCGGCGGGAGAGTAATCCGGAGATTTAACAGCCAGACGACCCTGGAGGAACTCTATGCCTTTGTGGAATGCTACGATCTATTACAGGAAGGACTCAGCGACGAAAAGGTGGGAAAGCCAGCGGACTACGAGCACAAGTACGCATTCCACATCGCATCGGTTATGCCACGTGAGACGTTCGAGCCCAGCGAGACCACAACGATTGCAGAGAAGATGGGGAGGGGCGGCAGTCTCGTGGTTGAGGACATAAGCCTTGACGATCAAGCGCAGGATGAATAGAGCGTGTTGCTGGGTGCTGATGTCTTGGATCATGTCAAGAACTGCTTAGCACAGTCTGGAATTGTACCTGCAGGGCCCCAGTCGGTGACAGTCCGTACGAGTTGAGGGGACCAATGGGCCACGAAAGACAGATGAGATGGGGGCACGAGACACGCCCACAAAATGGTTGACGAGATCGTGACACTTCCATACCTTATCGCCGTGACCGTTTGTGGCTCAATACCGGGCACGCATGTCACTGTCAACGGCCGAGCATCACTTCGTCCCAAAACTTTGGGTTTGAGCCCTTTGGATGGGATGGCTGCTTGCGCGTCCGGACGGCGACAAACGAGGCTGTGCAGGTTGAGTGCAGTCTTGGCAACATCTGGGGTAGCCGTGTCGCCCGTCAGTGATCGCCCGTCGTCACTAGCAGCGGAGGGAGAGTTTCGCTGTGGGCACTGGACTACATGTAGGCAATTGGGCAATTGGATCCATGCCCCTCTCTCTCAGGATCATTTGTATGACTGTATGATTGTAGGACAAGTACCTACCTGGATAATGTAACTGAAGGCACAAAGTAAGGTACATATGTACATACCTACAAAACCATGCAAGTTACGTCGCACTTATACATGCGTCCCCGGCCCAGCCTGTCTCAGTCGCTCAAACTGGGGATGGCGGAGCTCAACAATTGTGCTTCAACACGTCAGAAGGACTCAACAACCTCCGCTTGAGCACCATTTTATGTAGGTAATAAAGGTAGCGACCAGACAGTAGAGACAGCAAGAGAAGAAGGGCGGTACGGGACACGCGGACGGGCCGACGTCAAAGATTGGGGGTTGTATTGAAAACGGGGCTTGTATCAAGCAACACAAGGACCCTTGCTGCCTACTGCCTTGCGGCCCCCCGGCCCTTGCCTTGGCGGCAAAGCACAAACGGGAGAAGGACGACGCGGCACAGTCATGGGTTCGCGGGGCAATTCTGACTCCAACTTCACCTGACCGCCTAAACCATTGTCGAAGGGGAATCGCATCTCTGATCGATCGCGCGTCAGACTCCTGCCTGCGTCATCCTGTAGCCGTACGCTACTGCGACGTTTGTGCGCCGCTACGGTAAATTCGAGCTGAAGCCGGCAACGTCTTTGCGCGCGCTAAGTCGCGACACTTGGACCGCCATGAAGAGCTTCAGCATGAACAAGGTGCTGGGTAGCATCAAGAGGCGGCCAACCTTTGCCGGTAAATGGGCGACCCTAGTCCGAACGACAATGCCAAAACTGACACTTAGGGAGGAGGTTCCGAGGAAACATCAGCAGATCCCGGGAGCGGCACCCCGGAAGCCATCGCCGAGCGCTGTGTGGTACGATTACGATCCCAGCAAGTTTGCACAAGTTGCGAGTGCGAGTTGCGAGCTGCGAGCTGCTTGCTGACACCCTTCTTCTCCCCAGAGGCAATTTTGCCAGTCAGTGGGAAGCGCGACGGTATGTGTCGCAGTCCACTCCAACGTCGGTTTACTCAAGAAGACGTAACTGAGCGTCAAATCTGTGCGCAATTGTAGGGCGACGATGTCATATTCCTGCCTTCGATAGTCGAGGCTGCCGTCGCGTCTCCCGCCGCCGCCGCCGAATGCGCCCGCCTGATCCGCAAGTACATGACGCGCGACTACTGGACGAAGCCGCAATGTCAGTACAACGCCATCATGTTGATCCGCATCCTGACGGACAATCCTGGGCCGGGATTTACGCGGAATCTTGACAAGAAGTTTGTCGACACCACCAAGGAGCTGCTTAGGTCAGGGCGCGATGCAAGCGTGCGCCAAATACTAATGGAAACGCTGGACGCATTCGAGAACACAAAGAGCCAAGACGAAGGGCTCAAGTTGATGATAGAAATGTGGAAGAAGGAGAAAGAAAAGGCCTACAAGGCCTATGGGGTGAGTCTCGGCCGGGCCCCAAGGCGGGACCTTGGTCCAGTCAGGCTAACACGCAGCACAGGGAATAGTTCCCGTGGCACCAGTTGCCGGGACGTGGCCGGCGCCAGCCTTCCATCCTAACCAATTCCAACAATTCCAAGCTCCTATTCCTCACCGAGGGACTAGAGGGACTACTCAGAGCAGCAGACGCCTCCCCGACCCGGTCGAGCTGGCCAACCGGTTGGAAGAAGCTCGCACCTCCGCCAAGCTTCTCGAGCAGGTCCTGGCGTCCACCCCTCCCTCAGAAGTCCTTTCCAACGAGCTAGTCAAGGAATTCTCCGACAGGTGTTCGAGCGCGTCACGTAGCATCCAAGGCTACATGACAGCCGAAAACCCCTCTCCCGACAACGACACGATGGAGAGCCTCATCGACACCAACGAGCAGCTCCAGCAGGCCCTGAACCATCACCACAGAGCCGTCCTGCAGGCCAGGAAGCAACTGGGCATGACGAGCGACAGCAGGTCGAGCAGCTCCAACCACAGGACCTCCCAGCAACGCCAGCCAACACAACCTTCCCTGAACCGGCCCGTACCCCCTATCCCGAGCAGCGAGCAGGCTGGCTTTCGCCAAGGGACTAGCAGCAGCAACGGCAACGGGAAAGGCAAAGCCGCCCTCGACCCGTACCACAGCAGCAGTGGGCCCGCCGCCGCCATTGCGGGCCCATCCCGCTCAGCGAGTGCGACGCCGCATCGCGACCACGACCGGGCGGGCCGCGATACCGACGACGACGACGACGACAACCAGGACCCTTTCAGGGATCCGCCCAACGTCTCTTCATCATCCAGGGGCGCAGGTGGTGACGACGACGGCCCACCGCGGCTGTCATTCGAGCCGTACCATCCCGGCTTCACGGGCGCGTCGTCGTCCACAGCGCAACCTAGAGCCGAGCCCGTAACGCCCGTCTCGGACGACGGCGAATCGGATAGGTATGCGGCCACGCCGAAGAGGGCGGACGGCGGCTCTGGGCAGGGGCATGTGTATCGGTATTAGGGGATCATGGGGGTATTTTTGTTTCTTGGTTGTTCTGCGGTTGCCTGTTTACATGGCCCGTTGGTCATATCAGGTTTTCTTGGAAGCGGTTGGACCTGAGGAATTTACCCATCCTCTTCTTGGGCTTCTCATTATTTTCCTCCTCTCGAAGCTAGCCCCTACCCTCGGCGGCCAGCTTGTTTTCCCTCTTGTTTTCCTCTTCGATGTCGTAGTTTCTTCCTACGTGGCGAGAGCGGTGCATCCAAATGTACCTCATGTATCTACTCTATCTGTTTTCTCATCAGCTTACTTGCCAGTTGTTCAGAATATCCCATAGCGTTCTATCTACTCGCTATACCCGCCACCCTGCTCTGAAATTGTAGTGAGAACCTCGCAGACGTAGCCTGTTCAAAATAGAGCACCTATGTCCAACGCTAAGTCAGTCCCCCTACTTGTCTGTCTGCCTTTACCTGTTCCCCTCATTCCTGAGAGAGGCAGAACTCGTGTTTCATAAAGCCCTTGAGGATCAGCTTTCTCTTTCTGCTACTTTCGTTTCTTGCCTCCCTTCGCATCCAAGCACCGTTACCTGTAGCGGAAGGATATTTGCTGAGTATCACATGGCTAGAAGGAGACGAAGCGTGCACTATTGTATTCGAAATGGCAGCTACGGGTTTTGATCGACTCTAGTTCTCCCCGGGTCCTTCTCTAAAGTAAGGTACTTCTCTATCTACTTCCCCTCCAACTCCTTGCCCCTTATATCGCCTGAGCGCATTGGCAGCTGACGGCGAGCTGAAGAAGAAAGGGCATGAGGGGCATGAGCCACGACCTACCAAATATGTTCAACTGACTTGGCTGCCTGGCGAGGTCGACCAGTTGTAGGTGGACATACTACAGGCTGTCTATCTCGTCACACCCTTGATTATAAGTGCCTAGCGAAGAAAGGGAGAGCTTCCGTCAAGACGGGCATTTGTTTACCGCCAAGGCCGCCACCTCCCTAATTTGATAGCATTCAGTTGGCTTGGTCATCCCCATGGACCTCGTTTAGGTGGTTCGTACACTCTCATCCAGGGTCGAGAACCAGAAGTATACTTGACTTGCCCAAGCCGACACTAGAGTCGCTTGATATGACTCGGTCTATCGATATAAGCACCTCCGGACACGACTTTGGTGGTTGCGCATCTCGGCCTACTATTAATAAGTGGCGTTTGGTACCAACCCAAGAAAGCATCAGCTCTCGATGTAGTATGAGTGGGCGTTATCATAAGCTTCGGCGTTGTAACTACGCCTGTATGTTGCTACCCTATCACGGGATGTACCCCCCCGCCACAGCTTGGGTTGTGGTAGTACTCTGCATGCAGTGCAGCCCGAGAACGGGACGCGACGTCTTTGCTCAAAAATATGTCAAAATTGCCAGCTTGAGCAAGAGCAAGCCCGGAGCATCATCAGTGCAAAACTGCCCACATATTGACTGAACGGGGGCGAAACCGTGGTCGAGGGGTGAAAGGGGTTTCGGCCGTGATTTCAGCAGCGTAGATTTGCAAGGGCAAAATAATGCTCTGGATGGAAAATCAAACAGACTGTTTTGCTTGCCAAATCATTCTGCTCCTTCGAATGCAAGAAAGAGGTCGCCGAGATGTTGCCGAGCTGGTTCACCTCAACACGGATCCTTGGACGCAAGACTGGCAGCTCGAAAGCTCTTCCGAGGGGCCAGGATCCTTGCGAAGAGGAAAGAAACAAAAAGCACAGTTCCAAGTATACGTGCAATCCCCGGTTCGACGATTGAAAACCATTGGAGGTATCCTTCAGACTTCAGACTCCACTCGATGCTTTTGTTGTTTCTCGTGAGTCCGTGCAGCACTCCAACCCTTTGTTGGTCCTTGTAAGTGTCTCCACCGACAAGCGCAAGATAGCTCCATGGACTATCGTATCATGCAAGGCTCGAGTGGGATTCGTCTCGCAGTTAAACGGAGGGTTCGTTTGTGGTCCCGAATAGAGGCTCGTCCAACGGGAAGCCACTTGTGTGTGGTTGGGAGAGGGAAGGAAGGATGTACTGTACTCCTGGTCAACGGCAAAGGGGTATGAAGTTGTGCTGTAATCTCGTTGAAGTCAACAGCACCCTTAACCGGGCTAATATGTAGGGCTCTTGCCTTCTTGTTATTGGCAAAATCGGCCAGGCTGGCTCTCTCGGCAGACTGAACCAACAATCTGCTCAGCAACAGATCTGAGATCGCTAGGGGTCTATCCCTAACCCGCAACTCAACATCATGATATATTTTTATCTCGCTTGCCAGACTGAGGCCTTGAAACGGGCCACTTGGCGGTAGCTGGGTGTTCAAGGACCATCTTGCCGAGAGAAGCTTGTCAAATCTTGTCTGAAAGAGCTGGTAAACCTTGGGACAAATGCTTACTGTTAGGATGGAGCTCTGTGGGTGCGCTTGGCTCACCCGACACCCCTTGGATAGCCCATTGTCGCTGGGCACAGTGAGCAGCATGAAAGAAAAAGGAGTCATTAATCCCTGAGGGTGCCCGCAAGATAGTCCTCTCTCATTGGAAAAGAAGGGGTCCGTGAAAACCTCTGCTGACGCCCGGCGGTGCCATCGTCCAATGCCCATTTTGGGTTCGCAGAGTCCGACAAGGCTACAACGCTCCAGGGCAGTTCGGTGTTGTTGGGTAAGCTGACAGAAAGATCTCCCAACGGTGTTTGGTCGTGCCGCAGGGCGACTCTCTCGACTGGGTAATATTGGCCGAGTTGGGACGCGTGCAGCGGGTTTCCAGCATCTGAAAGGCACAGATTAATGCTTGGTATTGTTGTCGTGTGCTGAGTGGGAGGTCTGCCGAGTGTGGCGCAACGCGGACGCTGTCTTGTATATAATTGTATTTGCATCGGCAGCAGCTTTTCGAATGTGGAATACGAATATACGCGACGAATGATGGAGTAGGCGTCTCCGCTGTCTCGCTTTTAGCTTCATTGACGATTGCTTAGTCGTGTTCACCTGGGTACCTGAATGGGCTTTTAGACTCGAGATCGAGAAGTTGAAGACACCCTCGATCCTTTCACTCCATCCGTCTGGTGCTAGAAATCAAATAGCAGACCATGATCTTCGACCCATATGACCCGGGTTCGGCCCTGTTAGGCAGTGAGCTGACTGCATCGCAAGGCCCAAGCTAAAGCAAAACCCGAAACCGAGGGTTCTTACCCAAGTCAGCCATGAGATGACGAGCCGTATTAGGCACCTTTGGGTTGGTATCGAACCCCGTTTCCATTTTACCCACCAAAGTTCGTTTTTTGAGGCTGCTTCAAACGGACCCGGCACAGGTAGTAAACAGCCCGATAATCAACTCATCCTTAGTCCAATGTTTCAGGCACAATGTTTGGTTCCATGGATTCGAGCCTTTAGCTCAGGAGCCGAGGGCGTCTGGGGCCATGTGGGGGCCCATCGGTCTCACCTGCCTGGAGCATGACACTTGGGCTCGTACAGTACAATGTAAAGACTAATGAGACGTCAGCCTAGAGAAAGACCAGAACGGCCACTTGACAGGACCTGGGAGCTTGCAAGTGACGCAACGACGGGTGCTCCTAGAAGGAAAGACCACAGCAACCGGCGTTTGAAACTGCAACCAACTGCAGTCCACGGCGATCACTACCTAACGATAAGTATTGTCAGCGCAGTCGCTAAAAGGCATCCATGGATAAGGTAGTCTGAGAGACCAATATTCGTATCACGAAAATCCGCTTTCACCAACAATTATAAGACCCGGAGCGTTAGAGATGGGTACCTTAGGTAGGACTGGAAGGTACTTCCATTGAGGAGTCCGCTCAGATAAGTTCTGGGTAGGTACCCCTTCACAAGCCCTCTAGGACCTCTGATGATCTGATCCCAACGCAACTGTAGTGATAAACTTCAGTCCCATGTATTCAATTCACTTTGGAATGTTTCACCTCAATGTTAGTGGTGACGCCAACGAACGACGACGCCAAACCTCGACCCTCCGCGCCGTGTTGTGTAATCCAAACTCCTTCTTCTGCCCATATGGATGCAACAACATGTGGTACAACGCGCGGAAACTCCCGCCCCCGAGCAGAAGATAATCACTAGTGAATGCAGACAGTACATAGATGAGACCAGGTGTATACGGTAAGTTACACTACCTAGTGATTACCAAGACCGCTGTCATTTGGCGGCCGCTCGATGCGGCGGGCTAGGCGGCGGCTTACTGAGGTAGAATTCCCGAGCCTGGGCAAGAGTCAGGTACTGTATGTACTGTATGTATGTACATACAGTAATAAATACGGCTAGAAGCAATCAGGGGTTCCCAGGGGTGTGATTGTAACTGACGGCCTAATGTAGGGATGTAATGTGCTCATGTACGAGTCATTGACATGGCCATGTCGACTGTGCGGTCCAACATGCGCAACAGGGGGGCCGGATCACTGTTGGTACAAGATCCATGATACATAAGCTGGTTGGCAGGTTACGTGGCTTGAAGCTGCTGGACGTCTGGGAGGTACGAATGGGAATCCCGAACCAGGAGGGGGTGAGATGAAGAAGCCGAAGGATCGGAGTCTCCATTGCTCTTGCTCGACGCCACGTTACCACAGCAGCGGTTGGGCCGCGGTCCGCAAATAAGTACCGGATGACTGTGTGACTAGAAGTACCATCCAGCACGAGTCTTGTCAGATCCATGGCTAGGGGCAGGTACAATACCAGCAGCATGCTACACACCGAAGAAAAAGAAGCATGCTTGTACGACTGTTCCCCTCGCATTGAGGAGTAACGTAGGTAATATATGCGTGCGGCGGTATTCAGACATGTCATGCAACACACCATTGATTGTACACAACTCATCTCAGCGTGGAGAGGCGCCGCTTTGCCTGATCCGTATTGTCTTTGCGGTTCCGTAATAGTCCACTCGGACTCGGAAACGATAACTATCTGGTATCACCATCTCAGGAACGGAGAGCCGGATGTTAACTCTTTACGGGGCCAAGGATGCCATACAGAGTGACAAGACTGACTAGATACCCTCAAAAGCTCAACTCTATGTCCGGTCCCGAGCATTTTGCCATGTGGTGAATTCTCCACTCCACAGTCCGATAGTCATTGATGATGGATATTCAATAAACCCGAAGCAAGGTACCCCATATGTCATAAGATTAACGCAATCATGCAAGGGCCAAGTTGGCGTGTCACCGTCACGGTAAAAGGGGTTACTTCAAATTCAAGCCCACCAAAGTCTTACTTCCTCTGTGTGGGTGTGAGGTGTGCTGACCAGGACTAAGCGTTCCTCTATCAGACCCTCCGCTCACAGTTGGAGAAAGGGGTTAGACCGTTAGAGGGGCATCAGTCTGGATCAACCTCCGTTGTTTTTCCGGCGTCACCTGCCAGACAGAAGGCCCGGGCAGTGATGGAGGGGTTGGGGGGGGGGCGGCCAGGCGCTATGTGATACCTGGGGATGTGTCGGCCATAACCGCAGCAGATGGAGAAACCGGAGCGTAGCTGTATATGCCTAGCCGGGAGACCCTTGGCAGCCCTGCCTGGCCCAACAACCAAGGGGGCTGATGATTGTTACCTGCAGCTGACCACAGCACTCAGGAGGAAGCAACTTCGGGCGACCAAGCGCCGCTTCAGCGGTGGAGTCCCAGAGAGGTTAGCAGCCACGTTAGTGGTATGCGAATCACCATCAAATGGCTTGCGCTGCTAGGACAAGGGCCGGCGGGACGGGAAAAAAAGCGGACGGATAGCACATAGTATGGTAGTGGCAACAGCAGCTTATGTGGAAGTGTCAGGTCGAAAGTAGGGGCAAGCGAGTGTGGAAAGTTCAGACGCTATTTGGCTCTCGCTTCACCGCCAGAAGCCAACAGGCAACCGATGGTTCTTAGGAATTCCCATGTTACACTGATTCCACTGATCCCTTCCGCCTCGCTGCTTTTGGGGCAGAATGTGAAGAAAGATGTTATAAAAGGAAGAACACATGCGCTGGGTGGAGAGAAAACACGGCAAGAGGGCCAGGGGGGAATAACGGAAGATAGAAAAACTTTGCCGTGAGGCTATTTCAGTCTTTGCTAAAGAGTCTGCCTCGCCATATTTCCGCTGAAGAGAGAGGAAACCAAATCAAGAAAAACATCAAGCAGTAACGCACACAAGAAACCGAACCCTCGACAGGCTTTTTGGAGTCCGAGGTAGTTAATTACATGGTTGCGCACCATTCCAATGCCCAACTCGGCAGAGGATGAATTAGACCGTAACGGCTATTGCTATGGTAAGAGGTATCAATGAAAGAGACCGCCGCCCTAAACCCCGAAGAAGCTCTGACCCGCCGGAAATGCTGTCTGTTTCCACGCTTTCCCGAAGTGAAAAGAATAGAAAACCATGTGTGCTGCTGCCGATTGCAGGGTGGGTAATAGAAGCTGTGGAAAACGGTGGGCGTGCTAGCGCTGGACCGTGATGCAGACGGATCATGGTCGTGCAATGGAAGCTGGTCGGGTGACCCCTCTAGACGATGCTTGAGATCCGCAGCGGCCAGGAGCTGGAATGCCCCTGCCAGCTCCTTCTCGAACAGTCTCGGAACCTTTGGGCCCCCCCATAATGACGTTTCCTCTGTTCCGTTTTGTCGGTATTTTGATTTCCTTGGCCCCGTCATGGGGTTGAATCCGTCTTAACCTACGTTCGACGATTCAATCTCCCAAGCATGTGCTGGTCAATGGCGTTTACCGAGCGAGGCTCCCGCCCTATCAGATTATCCAGACTCATGGGATTCGGGTAGCTGCTAGACAAGGGCTGTGGCTGTGGCTGCGGCTGCGGCTGGAGTTGGAGTTGCGGCTGCTGCATCTGGGGAGGCGGGGCTTGTGGCGGCTGCGACTGCGTTCGAGGTGGCGCAACACCGTTGGGACTTTTTTGGCTGGGAGTTGGAGCTCTGTCCTGGGCGTAAGGAGCCTGCTGATACTGATGGTAAACCGCTGGAGGGGTACCGTTGCTGTTAACCGAGATAGGAGATCGCCTGCGGGGATCGTCATCAACGGGAAAGTTTGGTGGCCCCGGTCTGGAACTATGTTCCTCCTCTGGTGGACGCGTCCGTCGGCGCCCGGTGTCTTTATCGTCGTACGGGGGGTATCCTGTGGGTGAATGCATGGGAGGAGTGTAGTCGGACGGCGGATACGGGTAGGCTCGAGCTTGCGGAGCCGACGCGCTTGACGGCGGTAGAGGCTGGCCATATGCTCCGTAGAGAGGAGTTCCGGGCGGCACACCCCCCGGAACGGCCGACACCGGCACAAAAGCAGTGGAGGAATTAGATGAAACCGGCTGGAAAATGCAGTCGATATGAAGCTTGTCACAGTTGGCGCATTTGCCGTGCGTGTAACCACTACAGCGAATCTAGGGTAGATCTCGATTAGCCCACCGCCTCAAGTTTAAAGGAGAGCTCGTCTAGACGGCAGTGTTACCTTTCGTTTCCTGCAGTACCGGCAGGCAATCGACGTCCTCTGCCTCGGTGCCGATTGTTGTTGGGATGACGGAGGAGGAGGGTTCGGGCCCATCGCGTATGGATAGGCCGTTGGCGGGTACCTGTAGTAGTCGGCTGGGTATCCGCCGCCTCTCCCTTGAGTCGCCTGCTGAGCATCGTAGTACGGCTCTGGATACGCTTTGCGATCGCTGTACTGTCTCTGCTCGTCGTACTGCCTCTGCTCATCGTACAATCTCTGATCATCGTACTGTCTCCGATCCTCCGGCCTCCTGTCATCATGCTGCCTGCGGTCATCGTACGGCCTCCGGTCTTCATACTGCCGCGGATCCGAGGCAGGGAATTGGGGCATATAGCGTGAATCTGACGGTGGATAGCCGTTCGAAACCGCGGGATTTGCAGGCCAGGTTCTCTGTTCTGGCGGGTATCTCGGATCTTGGGGATATCCCCTGTCCGGATATCGCTGGTCCGGCTGATATGGTCCCGCCGAAGGCGGGTAGGGAATCGAGGGCAACGTCATGCCGTCCGAAGATACTGGGGGCAGATGCCTCCGGTCTTCACTCTCGACCACTGGATAACGCGAATCTTCAAGCTCCCGTGGGGGTTCCCCTCTCGCTCTCCGATAGCCGTCCGCCATAACACAACAGCAGCCTACAGCCGGTGCTCACCAAATGGAGAGCAGAATTCCTGCCAACCTGTGTACTGCTCTTACGGCGTTGCTGGTCCAGAGCGCGATCGTATGAGCCTGGATCTAGAGCCGCCACAACGGAAGGGAGGCACGAAAAACCAAGGCAATTTCAACGGGACATGCAGTTACCCGAGATCAGTTATCTTGCCGACTCCCAAGATCCAGCTGCAGCGGCTGTCAGTCCTATGAGGCGGGGCGCAAGAATGGTGGGGTCCCGCAGCAAGGCGGAGAGAGCCTTGCTACGGAACGGGCTGATATCCACCGACCTGGAAGAGCTGCAGCGCTGCGGTAGTTCCCCTTTCCGATCCTGCAAAACCGGAGCGACCAAAACTGGACCTGATGAAATGCGGCGGGCGCAGAAGTACCCAAGGGTCGAGGCGAGGAGCGGGAGGGATGTGGGAATAAATAGGGAGGTAAAAGAAAGAGGCGAGCGGGAAGAGGGGAAAGGAGGAACCCCAATAGACCAACGGGATGGGAGGAAAGGCGGGTAATGATATAATGTCGCGACGGGGACGGGAGCCGAGCCTTTATCAATGGAGCGGGAGTTCCCTTAGTTGCTGACGGTCTGGGTCTCGGAAGTTAGTGTGGATGAAGCTGCGGGTGGATAACCAAGCTGAGATGGACAGGGGTGAAGAAGGGGGGGAGAATAATTCGAAACGAAAGGGAATAGAAAATGCGAAAAGTGAAATCGAAGACTGCAATAATTAATGCGTGAGATGAGCAGACGGGAGCGAAATACAAAACGCAGTACGGTACGCCGTGGAAAATAATAAAACATTTTATTTTTGTGGACAGCAACGGGGAGGAGCCAAGCACACGCAAGGCAACTGAGCGCAGCAGCGAATCAGCCCCCGTCTCCTTTAGCGGTTTCGATCACCCGCAGTGGGTACCTGGTCATCAGGGCGCTGCCTGACAAGCAACAAGGGGGCGGAACATGGGAAGCGGGAGGGAAAACGGGTGCAAGTGCTAAGCTGCATGGGACTGCTGTGAGTGGTGTGGGTATGGGCGTGTGGGTGCACTAGCGTCCGGCAGGGGGCAGGGTGGGTGTGAGAAAGACGGTGCATGTGCGCACGGCCAAGACGCTGGGAGCGGATTCGACCGACTTGACCGAAAAAAGGAGGATGAGCCGTCGCTGTCGCTGTCGCCCCAAAGACTTGCGACCACGGCAGGAAGGATGGCCTTGCTTCGCTCCCTGACCGCCTCCCCGTCCAAGCCCAGCCGATGCACCCGCCTCCAAACAATTGCAGTCCGTTCCCTGTCCGAGAGACCATGTGGATAGTTGGGATGCAAAACAACTTTTGGAACTTGGAACACTAATAAACGGGACCAACGCTTTGAAATTGGTGCACGTACTGTATTACAATCAGTCCTGTACTTTGTCGTCTGGGCGCGCCTTCTCGAAACGTAGGGTACAGTGTGGCCTGCCGACGGTCGGTGTTTGAAGGATGTGGTAACTGGTTTCGCGTCCCAGTTCTATTAAACAGCTGAGTCAGTCGTCGGTCTGTTGGCACATCAACATGCGCATGGTCTCTCACCAGCAGCGGCTACCGTGGTGATGCTGAAAAACCCGTGGCCAAGGTAATCGAGGGTTTCGGTCGGGACGGCGTGCGCGCTTTGGCAGGATCCGAGTGAGACGCTACCTTCGATAACACCGTATACTACCTGAAGTCCCTGGACTAGCGTACCTTGCAGGTTAGTAGTAAATGGACGGGGGAAGCCCAAGCCGTTGCCGCTCCGGTGTCTCGACGTGATACCGCCGTTCGAAAAAGCTTCTACACTAATAAGGGTCAAAGTTCGCGATAGAAGTTTGGCTACAACCAGCGAGAAGGGGAGCGTTCAAGAAGGTCCAATTCGGCTTTTGAATGGATCAGCTCATGCGGCATGTTGGGTCACAAGCTCGGCGGCATATGCGCACTACTTGTCCAGCACCAACTTCCCCTGGATGCACAGCCAGCCCCAGGGGTGCAAGCCCAGCGCAACTTTCAGGGCAATCAATGAACCTTTCCCAGCGGCAGACGTGATGGCTCGGAGCAATGGTGGATCATGATGAGTGTGGCTTCCATTCCTGCTTGGAGCAGGCGCGGCCCGCACTCCCTAAGCCAACCACCCGGGTATCTGGAGAACCCAGCCAACTCAAGGTACGCCAGGGTAGAGGGTAAATACGTACCTCTCTATGTACCGATACATGTGCATGTAAGGTATCGTACGTGTACAGTACATACAGTCAGGACCTTAGACACCCTGTGTCATGTCTTCAAATGATGCGGGATCTCCCAGTAAACTGCTGCTCTATGCGACGCTGGAAACAAGGGATGTTGTGCTGCCGACCGTGATAACATCCTC
Source organism: Canariomyces notabilis (assembly GCF_033297395.1). Taxonomy (NCBI): domain Eukaryota; kingdom Fungi; phylum Ascomycota; class Sordariomycetes; order Sordariales; family Chaetomiaceae; genus Canariomyces; species Canariomyces notabilis. Next base: position 2,065,554 of record NW_027041823.1, read on the forward strand.
CAACATGTGTCTTCGTCTTTCGTGGGCTCTACTCCGTACAAAGGCCATGATTGAGATTCAGTCAAGGTACGCGTATGAAATGTTGTACAAAAATACAACCTATGTTGCTATTTGTACTGTACTAGCCAATACTCCCCAGGAGATTAACCTGTTACCGCTGCTGTGTCCACGCCGAAACGCGTTTACGCGATCGGCGCGTGGCAATGATCTACACGACTTGAAACTGGTGGTTTCCATGATACTGATTCTGGGAGACGTGCCAGCGGGAGAGCGAGTATATCAATACGCGGGAGCAGGTATTTGTAGCGCACAGTACCTGAAAGTACGTTACCGAGAACCCACAGAAGCGGCAGCCGCCCGGGTCGCAGCTGGGGCCGCAGGAGCCAGGATCAGAGCCAGGAAAAAAAGCCTCTCCTCCAGCGCTGTAGTCCGTATGCGGGTAGTCCTTACCTTCGTACGTATGTACAGTACAATACACTACATACCTGGGATGCCTTACAATTCTCCTTCAGAGAACTACGTGTGAATAGAATACCTCGGCGGAACTTGACGACCTCGCATAGCTTGCAGCATATCGCTGCGCCGTTCTAATGGATCGGAAATCTCCAATTGTCCCTAAGGAAGTCATATTACCTATTTTACGCGCCGCAGCCGACAGCACTTTCGCAATGCCCCTTGATTAACGGCGGTTTGGGGGCCAAAACAATCAAGAGGGCTAGGCACCCGAAACGGGGAATTGGTTTTTGGGAACGAAACGATCAGGGTTCGCCGCTTTGGAACAGTCGGGTTTGTATCAGCGTCGAAATCGGCGAGTCGGCAGACACTGTCGAACGGCGATGGCCCGATCCGAGATTGTTCCTGTCTTTCAGGCTTTGTGCGACATGAACCATGTTGAGCCACTCGGCCCGGGCGGTGCACTCCCTGTGGGTCTACGGTCGGAGCGGTCGGCGTTTGGCCCCTGTTCCTTCGACTGATCGGCAGGCCGTTGCCAGTGTCTATTTATCATCTCTTCGAGCAGTAAGTAGGTAGTAACCTCGAATGGTCATGACGGTGCCGCAACATGAACCGGCCATGCCGAGCATGCCTTCTATACTTCAGAAGCCAGAGATTTTAGTGGCAGCATAGTGGCAGCATAGGACAACTGAATTTCGGATCAGTTGGGGCCTCTTCTTCCAGGTACAGTACAGTACCTTAGTGCGAGGCGCGTTTAGAACTTGGCACAGGCGCAGAAACAAGTGATCAGTTGCCCAGCGATCGATCTCTCAGCAAGGGATCAGAGATCGGTTAGGGATGTCGCAGCTAAGTATGTTTAACGTTATGTATTGGGTTCGCGAAATACATACATTTCGGGCGACTGTCCGGGGACGTATCAGTCAGCAACAACTTTCGTCTCTTTTCGGTCGCTAGGTCAAGTCTGACATGGACCATAGGAGGTCACGGTATGTACAGACATAGACCTCGGCTGTAGCATGAGTGACACTACATAAGCCTTGTCTTGGCTTATATATTAGTTGTCGGGCAGCCTGGCTCTTTAGGTTGGGTGAATCTCATGCTGCGTTGTAAAGCGGTGTCGTTTGGGCCAGTTTTCGGACGATACAAAGCACCTGAGGGCGGACGATAAGCATTCCATGTTGCGTATCCGTATAAAGGATTGCCAGGTAATACTGAGGAGCGCATCCTTGCTGATGGAATAGATGAATAGCACGGAAAGATGTCCTTGTCTCATCGTTTTCGGTCCACCTGGCAAGCCTACCGGTCGTGAGATACGGAGATCGCTCGAGTGACCTCCAGTTTGTGCGCGAAATGAAAGTCGACACGTTTGGGGCGCATTAATTAGCATGGAAACAGACCGACGCTTAAACCTCGACCTTATGGCGCATCTGCATGCTTTTGATTTGCCGGCAGCTCATGGCACTGGCCGGATTTGCACGCCATCCTTTCGCCATGAATTGCGCCGCCTGCTCTGCAGTTAGAACAGTTCGAAGCCTGACCGAGAGGTGGGGCGAAGAACGCCCGGTGGCAGTCTCCTCGGGCAGAAAGCACTCAGCACTGCCCATGTATGTAAGGTAGTGTTGTACTGTATGCACATTACCTGGACTACCTAACATCTCATAGTAATTCGCATGTCAGCCCGAGCTCGCATACTCCCGTCGATCTTGGTAACCACCAACCTCGTCCATACAAGAATGATGAAACAGCACACGGCAATATCGAGACTCGGCTCCCGTTCTGCGACATGTCTACCCGTCTCTATTGACATCCAGGCTAATCCGAAGTTAAGAACCCCGCCACCGTATGTACATCTATAGGTACCCGAGGTACCCTGAGGTACCCAACCTTGCACCTACTTACGGCGCCATCACTTCGTATCTACAAATACCGTACATACACCCCCCTTAGACATAGACCTGAACTGTGGGACGTTCTAGGTCACATTTGGGCGAGATCTTGCCAATTCAAAAGCTGCAGCCCTTGTTCAGCGCTTCCAAGGCAAGAGAAAGAAAGCAGAGAAGGGTTATTAGGACACTTACGTCCCTGACCAATGTACGTATGATATATACGTATGTACAAGTACTGTACTGTACCAACCCTGGCTCCAAGCTGAACGACGCCCCAGGAGGCTAGAATTCCGATATCCGCCTTGCCTCTACTGCAAATATACAGACAGGTATGTACTCCGTACACTACACCGCCATGGACGGGAGGACCTGACATACCTTGGGGCGCGAGACCGAATTGCCGTCGCAGGTTGGCACATGCATGATGCATGTAACGTGCGGACAGCCAAGACATCTTCTCCCGGCTGGCAACGGGACAGCTCTGGGACTGCGAACGCAACCTCGAACGTACCAGTACCCTAAAACGAAAGTCGGTCAAATCGACGAAAGGGTGTCCAATTGCCAAAGAGATTGGTATGAAAAGCCCGAGTGAGGGTCACGGAAAGGCCACTATTTCCGATTTCCCGGTTTTCTTTCCGTTGGTAACTGACGATCGCAGTTCATCTTTTCATAGCCTCTCATACTGTCCTCGTGAGCGGTGGGTCGTTGCTGCAGTCATCACAAGCTCCGACTCGAAACCGAGCGAGGTTGCGGTTGTGTGCTACAGCAGACGGCGGTTCATTGATTCTTCGCCGACCTATCCTCCAGATATGATGCATACACGTTTCACCGTGTACGACCCTGAAGATCTCCGGGCCAAGGGCAAAAAATATGGCATGCTTGTCCTGTTTGTTTATCAGTCAAATGGATACCCCGATTACTGTAGGGGTCTTTCGTGCCGATCCGTCGCTCTCCATTCGAGCTGGAAGCGTCCCCGGTTGAGAACAGCGCATTCGATGAATCCAAAACAGGAGGAGCGTTGAGCGAGCTGCTGCAGATTTTGCTGTCGAAAAGGGTGGGAAGCACTCGCCAATTGACAACGTCAACGCCGTCTCCCACCCTCTTGGTGCAGACCACAATAGCCCCGGCGCAATCGGCTGGACTTCAAGCAAACAGCGGCATGCCGCGGGCAGCCGTGCAAAACAGAGGAACGTTGCGTCAGCCAGGCCGAGTTGGGTTCCAAACATGAGAGTGGGGCTCCAGGGCTCGACGGGGCAGTGCCGCCATCCATGATCTGGGTGGGGAAAGCCCTTTCGGCGGAATCACGCTAGGGAGCGGGTGTGCGAGGCCTGCCCGTGCTTTGCATTCCCGCCTTCATGTCATGGACCGAGCCACCACATAGGAATCATGTACTGTATTGTACACGTACGTACTGTAATTTCAGGAATGGGCTCTGTACTTACCTAGACAGTAACGTACCTTAGCTTTGTATTGTACATACAGTACATTTGTATGTATGTATGTACAGTACATATGTATGTATATACAGTACAAGATTACTGGCACACCCCTTGCGATACTAATCGACCAGAGTCTCCAGCGGTGATATCTTTCATATGCTGAAAGCGAGAAGCAGAAACAGCACGCTCGGAGATGTAAGTGACTGGGTAGCGTATTCAGTAAGTACAGTTCAACCCTTGTTTGTTTGTTAGCGCGGGACTCTTGACAGGGGTCGTTGTCCAGAAATCAGAGAAATGCCTCTCATCAGCTAGAACAATTGATTCAATGCGAGAAAAAAGGGTATCCAGTATTACTCAAGAAGACTATTCTCTTCAGAGCCTTTTTTTCTGTAGAAAATTGGCCGTTTTGGTGTTGAGATTGACATCTTTGGGCTGCCCCCGGTCTTGAAGTCAGGCGCTAACGAACAAACAAGGGGGGGACTGTACTTAAAATCACTGTACGCATGAGTCTGCGCGAATACTACGTTAGCGGTATAGTTCCATGTTTGCCTGACTTTCCGCCCGCGCGCAGATGGAAGCCACACTCCGCCTGGTTGTATTGTAGGTACGTGTAGTGTACCTTACTACCTACCTCCGTGGCGTAGCGTAATCGTCCCTCGGCCGGTGGGGACGAGGATCGGATGGATCGCTGGGAAAGTGAGGGCGGCATTGATTCGCGTGCCGCCCGCTCCTCTTTAGGCTCATCCCGTCGTCCTTCTTCCGGGACCCGTCTCCCATTGGTTCGTCTTTCCTGCACCCTTGCACTTTTTCGATTGCACGCGCATGGCTAGCGTACTGCGGCACATGCATCTCCCAGAGCCATTGGCTGGCACTTTTTAAGGATCGCATTCTTCCCTGAAGCTCCCTTCTCCCGCCGCTCTGGTCCCTTCGTCACTGGGACTGGTGGGAATCGGCGAGCAACCTGTTTGGACTTTGGTCACAACGTCTCGTTCTTCATAGAACGCTTCTAGAGGTTGTGGCGTCATCAACTGCCATCTATGTACTTTGTACCTCCGTACAGTACACTAATATAAGCTGGCTCCTTTGCCCCTGCACATTCTCCAGCCATCGGCCCGAGACGAGGCAAAAGTGCCGCAATGACCACGTTTTTACGAACGCTCGCTTGGGAACAAATGTGCGCTAGGGTTGGTTTGTTTCGGTTCATGATTTTCCCCAACAGCATGTCGGTAGCAAATGTCGACAGCATTGGCGGTACAGTACAGTTGGGCGGTGTGCGGGGCTTCAGCCGCGAACCTGGAACCATCCACGAACCATTGCCACGCATTTTCCGGCATCCGAAGCCGTACATTGACCTAAACAGGCATGGGGGCTTTTGTAAAATCAGGCCGCGCTCAGGATTCAGCACCTAACGACCATGTATTCCTGCAAGCAGTGCTTTCCAAAGACTCGGTATGCGGTACAATCCATACTTGCTTGCTACTGTGATGTTATAATGAGCGTTGGTTTTCGTATCAGAGAGAAGTAACCCTGAATCCTGGTCGGTGGATACCGAACCTGACAGCTCTGCGCAAAAAAGGGCGGAGACACCCGTCTCCTGATTGACAGGAGACAGCTCCGTCGGTCACCAACTGCAGCTCGTCTAACCCACTTTCCCACTAGCTCTATCCACGTGTCCAATGGCCTCGTTGCTTTCCTAGTGTATCGAGCGTACGAAGTATGTATTGTGCTGTACCAACCTCCGGGGGGCCGCTCGCGCAGTGATCTTCCTCCTTTCTGGCACCATTGGAAAAAGCCCTCTCCGAGGAACGCCGATCTGCGGATGCCAATGGCGTCATGGGAATAAGTTAAGAGCTGGCTCTTCTTGCACATTGGCACGGAACGCCACCTGCAGATTTTATCATGTGCGCTTGCGGCTCTTTATGGACCTTACTAGTAGCGGAGGTACTACCGTATACTGTTCGTTTGAGTTGCCCTGCATCGCCCGCCAGCGATCCTCATCTATGGCACCAGACAATCGACCCATACACATCGCTGCTGCCTGGGCGCTGACGTTGGTTTGTGTTTTTCAGTGATGACAGAACGTCCGGCTTCTGCGTCCTGTTGAGCTTCTGACTGTATGTAGTCCCATGCCTAGCGCTGCTTACCTAAGGTCCAAGGAAAGGAGAAGTGAACATCGGAACCCTGAATCAAGTTACTCAGAAGGCTCTGTTTCGACCGTAGGCGTTATACAATCTCTATTGTAGAGCCTTAGTAGTTAGTGTCTTACCTTACACCTAAGCACACATGGCTCCAGGAAGACAAGATGAAGACGACGGTGGGCCGAGGAACGTCCCGCACCCGTTCCTTTGTCTTGGGACCTCTTGGCCACCTCAAGTTGTTACCCTGTGGGTGACAGGCCCGGCACTAGCGTGGGCATCACGGGAGACTCGATGCGAAGCGTCGAGAAAAGCCAACCGAGTATCAGATCTCGGCCTGGACCACCAAGTCTGAGAATCCTGTACTATACCACAGGGATCGCTCAGGTGTGAGCGGTTGGGAATTGTGGGCTGGTCTTGTCAACGATACTGATGAGGTGAGCCTCGATTTGTTGAATATTTTTCACGTTCGTGTTTCCTGATCAGGTTTTGGGCAAGTCCCAGACTCCCCTGCCTGCCATTATGTTCTACCATTTTCAAATGTCTAGCCACATCCATGTACTGTGTTGTATGTACATGCGCACTTAAAGTCTTCGGTTCAGGGGCAGGAAGACGGGAGCACAGGTCCAAAGCTAACAGCAGATGGATTAGCGGCAAGTTTCGCTGAGAACATGCCCTGGGCGGGGACGTCCTCTCCTGCAGGATCCTCAACTGCACTAGACAACAAATAACCCCCCGAGTTTGTGGAGCTAAGAACTGCCTTGACAAAGCGACAGCCCCAGGGTCTTGGAATTTCATTGCGAGTGCTTCAACCCCAAACAACCTGGAACTGGATTGCCGCAGAATGTGATGAATCATTTCCCATGGTCTCAAAGGATGCAACCGTTCTAAAAGAGGGTAGCATGGTAGTCGGCAGGTGACGGATTCGTGGGAAATTGATGGCCTCGAGCCCACTCCTATCAGTGGGCATGGAGCACAAGGTACCTGAGGTGAAAGAGGTGAGGTAGCTAAGGTAGCAACCTGGCATCTTTCACCGTCAATTCCCAGGACTCCCTAGCCGTACCTCTTTGACAAAGCGACGCTCCTGCGCAGCCGACACTCATCAGCGAGCTCTCGACCGCCCCTTTATTGGAGAGCCCTGGGTGGTGCCGAATAACTCAGTTCCTGCAGCGACCTCTGGTTACAGTTGCAGCAGGTAAGGATTTCCGGATGTTGAGGGTTTGAAAACATGGGAGTTGCAGGCACAGCACATTATTTGAAATTACTCTGGCGACAAGAGGGGCCCGGCTCGGGCAAGACATTGCATCTCTGTTGGGTGATTGCAACGGCGCGGAAACCCCAGGCGGCATGGCAGCGGGACTCGAACCAGCCAACAGCACCTGCAGAGTGCAGACACAGACGCAGGCAAGCGGCACAAACAAGCATCCCGGATCAGAGTCCGATTTTCACAGGAGCGCCGAAAAGGCGGTCAATAGCGCCCATGCACCTCGCACCCCCCCTCCTAAACTGAGGGATGCTGCGCCGTGGGCTTTTAGTCCTGGATGACACAAACATCAGTTCACACTGCCAATGGTGTCCGACGGGAAAAGGGATGCTACTCGTCGGAGTGGACCAATCAAGTTTGATTTTGGCGAATCAACGCATGTCTTGGCCGTCACGTGCAATTACGCTCCTGCACTCCACATCTCGCCTTCCGCGGGCGTTCCGGACGCTAAGAGAAGTTCGATGGGACGGACTGGATTCAAGTTGCTTCTTGGGGCCCAAAAACCGTCGCACAGAAGAGGTAGACAATAAGTATACAAAGAAACGGAGAAGGGCCGATTCTCTCCCTGTATGATTGTCCTTGGAAGGTGTAATGGATTGTAAGTTACATCAATCGTTAAGTCGTTGGTGCCTCGGCTCGCTCAGCTACGATGCTTTACTGAGTTCTTATCTGAACGGAGCTGGCTCCGAAACTGTCTAAAAACCCCGCTTTCGCCGCAAATCCATACCCGTATTGTAATGTATGTACTTGCACAAATACCTTAGGGGTTGCACCCCATTTCCATAAGCCAGTATTATTCGGGTGGGGAAAATCTCAACTAAAAGTTTGCCGCAGCTCTCACAAGTGGCTTGTATCGTGAACTGTTTTGATGTTAGGAAGCCGCGAACCTGGCGAGCGGCTGACCCACCTCATCGGCACTACAACCATGTTGCAACTGCCTTCTAGATGGCTTAAGCCAGGCAAGCGACCGCCCTTTCCATACGAATCAATTTTTTCCAGCCGTTGAGCATTTTCAAGCCGCTTACTGCTCGCTGCCGCGGTCAAGCTGAACAAAGCCGCTTATCTAGTATGCGGTAAACTTTCCGTTGATAGGAATGGGCTTGCGCCGCTAAGACGCACATACCACTTTTCAACTACAAACGGCACTGGACAGCCATCAACAAAGCAAACTGCACTTCGTACAGTAATCCTCTCTCCTATCGAAGTGGCTTCCCAATGTCTCTCCTATCGAAGCAAAGTAGCTCATGCTGTCCGCGTCCACAAGTGTAATCACAGAGCGCGGACCCGAGTACTAGTACTCCACCTGGACCTGACAGGATTTCCCGATTTGGCAAGAGATGCAAATCGCCCAATATGTTCAGCTGGGGAGAAGGTTATGGTGAGTTTACCTACACCAGATCGACTCCCCTCCAGTCTCTAATCTATATTCGCTCTGGCCAATAATGTCAAGTAACCAAGATAACGTGACTCTTCGAACTAAGGTAACTGACCACAGGTACCAGGAGCGTGTCGGGCCAGGTTGCAATGGGGGCCAGATGCACAGTGCGGCGCCTTCCCGTTCCGTGCTTCCGGGTGCCATGCCCGCCATTGCCTCTTTTTCTGTTTTTGCGCTAATAATAAGAGAGGAAAGCGCGTGTATAAGCGGCTTAGCCGGGCATCGGTTGGGACCATCGGTTGACACAGGATACAGGTCGGTGCCAGAGACAGAGTTGATTACATACCGTACGCAGTAGTTCCAGGTTAGGTAACGTTTGTACAGACCATGTAGGGCTGAGCGATTGCTTGACGCCTGAAGAAGATAACGTCAGCAGCTTAGAACCGAAGCCGATCTTGCTGATCTGATCATCGATCTGGCGAAAAGATGGAAAAGCACACGTGTTGTGTTGCGATTACGAGCTCCAAGTCCTGCCGTCTCGCATCGAAGATGACAACTTAGGCTACCACAAACGACACAGCCCAAAACGGGCCATAACAGGACCAAACGGGCTGGAATCGAGCTTCTGGTGCTACGTGCAGCAAGCGACTGCGCTTACCAACCACACAGAGGCGCGGAGGCTGCATGTCCGAGTGTCGTGGGACAGCAGTAAATCTATCAACACGGCTCGGCCTCGAGTCACATGGATATCACCTTTCCACGTACGATTCACTGCAGAGTTCGCCCGCTACTTACAATGCGCAAGTCGTCGGCAATACCCGTGCCACGCCCCACTTATTCTTTGAGTTCGGAACTCACACCCTCAGGATAAGTGGTGCTCCACACCTCAGCAGGCAGGTCAGCTCAACAGGCAATTTTACCA
>NW_027041823.1:2077301-2148658 GCF_033297395.1 Canariomyces notabilis
ACGGGGTGAGGTTCGGTAGAGCCAAAGGGTCTACAACAATTGACACAAGCAAGTGTTCACACAGTAGTATAGACCACTGCTTGCATTGCTTACTGAGGAAGCTATCGTGATGCCCGTAGGCTGTAGATCTCGTGAACTATATACAGCTTCCTCCTTCTGGTTATTCTTTGGACGCTTGTGCTCGCCGGCGACCATAGGCGTCCATAGTCGCTCGTGCTCGCTGGCGTCCATGGGCGACCATGGTCGCTCGCGCTCGCTGGCGTCCCCTGGCATCCATGCGTCTTTTGGCACTTGTTCCTGATTGGTACTCCGGTTTACTGCATAGCCCCACCAGTCCAAGTTGTATGGTTGGTTCGTGACAATAGTTCACGATCTCTACGGCCTACGGGCATCACGATAGCTTCCTCAGTAAGCAATGCAAGCAGATGTCTTTACTACTGTGTGAACACTTGCTTGTGCACTTATTGTAGACCCTTTGGCTCTACCGAACCTCACCCCGTCTAAGTCAACCTTCAGTCTGAGGAGTCCCTTTCAGTGGTAGGGGACCGAGATTCGTCACACGACGTCAATGCCTTTGCCCTATAGGCTTATCAAATATAGTCATTTTACTTCCTAATATATACCCCTGTTTACTACAACCATTATAAGCATACAAATCAGCTAATTCTATGTTATAGTAGTAGACGTAGTAGTAAGGTAGGTAGTATAGTTTTCAGAACCTGGATCAAAGAGCCATACAATAGTACCGCCCTAGGCCCTACAGGCCAGGTAAATATAGTCAATTAGCTTCCTAATACATATACCCATCTACACATAACTTTTTTACCATTCAATTGAGCCAGTTGTAGGTAGTTTTCGTCAACTGTAGCCAAAGAAATGGTAAAATTGCCTGTTGAGCTGACCTGCCCGTTGAGGTGTGGAGCACCACTTATCCTGAGGGGTGAGTTCCGAACTCGAAGAATAAGTGGGGCGTGGCCCGGGTACGCGCTTCATTGGCAGCCTGGCAGCACCACCAGATATGCGGTAGCTCTCGTCATGGTCCCGAAATGCCGCTATCGCTGCCGAACAGCAAACCTCAACTAGGGGATGCGTTGGCATGATGCACGCGAATCGATGTCCTGCACGGAACAAAATCAAGCTATGGCAGTCGTTTTCTCATCGAGAAGCCTACCTATCCAACTCAAAGCTGGCGCAAAAACGATCATGGATGAAGCCAGGCGGCCCCAGTTGACCATACTGACACCATGCTTTCACCGTTGGCCTTCTTGATCGGGCTGATCGAGGTATCATTGCTTAGTTGGCGGCGGCAATGCCAATTCAGTGATCCGGTGGTATGCAGGCTCCATCTAGCCAGCGCAACGGACTTTCCCAGGTTTCGCGCCGAGTCCTGCGCCAGGTTTGCATGGGCCATTGACGGGGAGCCAGGCAACTAAGGTTCTCGAGGTGCCAAACGGCGGTGAGACTCTCGCCCTAGTCTTCGCCCCTCGCATTTTTAGGCTCGGTGGGCTACCTGTCATGTCCCTCACTGCCCAGGCCCTCTGCCACGCCCGGCTTTCACATCCTCCCAGGAGGAGGTAGATTGTTGGGATGGTTAGATCTCTCGGACATCCAGGCCTTACGTCGCACAACAGTAGCTTGGGAGGTCTATGCCCTCCTTTTTATCAGATACCCTTCGTCTCGGCTCGGCCCAACGGCCAAGCACCCCAGTTTCTCATGACGCGACGCCTCTTACGGCCCAAGAAACTGCCAGAGAGATCCGCTGGAACCCGCTTTGTGGCTGGCCAGGGTTGCACTGCGACGTCTTGCGAGCCAATGATGGGCCGGGCAGGTACTGCCCGCTGCACTGTAACATCCTGCTCTGATGATGAATGCGCCAGGCAACGGGATGGGGGATCTTGACATTCCCGTCCCGGGCGGGCCCGAACGGGTGCAAGACCAATTAGTCTCGTGAGACCCCGCATGAGCACATCATCAAAAGCCTGGCCACACCAGACATTCGGTTAGAAAACCCAGTGAAGAGCGGCGCGCACATTCCATCGTGGGACCCCGACGTACCGCGGGGTGCCGTTGGTCCAACCACCCGCTGCGGCATGAAACGCAGGGCACCGCAATCCAACTGATCACAGGATCGCTCTCCCGTTTAGCCTGCCGGTGCCCTCATCTAACCGACAACAAGCCTCTTGCCTTTTTGCTCGCTTGCAGCCATCTGTGTGAGCCATTCGAAAGGCATCGCGGATACCTGATCGAAAATCCGGTTGGGATGTCGCACAAAAATCTTTTGCGCATGATGCGAGACACTGGCATTTCCAAATTGACCCGTGATTGAATTCGGCGTTGTTACCAGGTTACCAATTAATTACCGTATTAATCTGTATGATCCATACAATACAGGGCGTTCAATAATTACAGACTAGCCCAGGCCTGGCATCAACCCCCTGCCCTGACCCCGGGCGGTTTTTCCTGTGACTGTCTCCGACTGCGCGACTGCGGGCGGACCGAAGCGGGGTCGTGCATTGCCCATGGGATCGTCACTGCGATCGTTCGTGGCCGCGCCGTCAGTGCGCTAATTTGCTCGTCGGGAATTTCTCGCGGTTCCACATTGCTGGGTGGGACGCCATGATTTCTCGACAGGGTTAGCGTGGGTTAGAACCTGAACCTGAAGGAACGGAGCAGAGGCAATTGGATCCGGCTGATTATCTCAGTACACCATCTAACTCAACCCAAGGAGCGCGAACTGGCACTGCGAGAGCCAATGGTTCTAGTCTCAGCAACAGTCGCGCACTTCTGCTGCGCTTAGGTGTGGACACCATGTGGAGGCGCAAACTTGGAATGACCTGACCGTTTGCGAGCTGAGTATCCGTACTCCGTACATACATGTCCCCCATGTCCCAGGAGGATCTTACTCCAGTTTCTGTTTTTGCTTTCGCTTCATCTCGTACCCTAGTATTCGTAACTACGAGGTATTAATCCGCACCCCCTTATGTGTATGTAAACGTCAAGTTGGATTCACACAAAATCAGGTACCTACTAGTAGGAAGGTGTACATGTACATACAATACGGATACAGAACAGTGTACCTACGGTGCAGTACGTCCGTAAGCAAACCCTCGAAAGTAGAAATTCATCTCAGGCCGCAACGTCCCGCCTCCCGGCCCGTGTCCGTCGCGCTCAGACCGACGCTCGCGCGGCCGGTCCCTTTTTCGTCTCGAGCCGTCTGCCGTCCGCACAAAGGCAAAAAGGACACAGGTTGCCATGCCGGCACCAAGACTGGCTAAAATCGCAGGTAGGGAGGGGGCTTTGATCTGAGTTTTCGGCTGGGAACGCATCTTTGACCAATATGGCGGGCTATATGCACTATGTACGATGACATAGCGGACTGTGTGTGGGCCTGTTACTAAGTAACGCGCAAGTATTGGTATAACCAGTATCTTCAGTATGCACTTACTTTGCCATACTGAGAAATCGCTATACTCTAGTAGAATAGGATAGGATCTGGAAGTCGGTGACATTAGATCAAAGAGCTTGCCAACCATCTAAAGTTGGATTTCTCGAGGAGACATTTCGCTACTATGCCCGGACGTTTATGTTCTCCCCGAGGTCGTTGCGGGTCTTGTAGCTACGTTAAAAAGTTGTCGATGCCCCAAACCTGAGCTAAAAGTGACCGATATCTTTCCGCTGAGGAAACGAGATTGTAGGTATTTAAAGCTTCAAATGCTTGAATGTCCAAGGGAAGGAACGACAAGGCTAAAACTCTCCTGGCTAGGTAAGCATGCCAGCATGCGAAAATTGAGGAATTTATTTTTGTTTCTGTCCTTGGGCGCAGCACGATTGCTAACTGCTCTCCAGCAAGGAGGAAACACGAAGGTAGAACTGAGCTACATCTGCAGACCCTCGAATCTAAGGACCATCAACGCCTGCGCAGCTTACCACTCAATTATGGCTTCCGCGTCGGGGCATAACAAGGAATACTTCAAGTAAGTGGACGGGCCCGGGCTTTTGTGTTAGGAACCCATACCACGAACAGATAGGGAACACCTGGCGACAAAGTCAACTCGATGAGCTTTGAGAGATCCTAACAACTCAACCGCTTCCTCACTGTATTGAATAACTATCAGAGACTATCAGAGACCTAACTGACTGTGTTTTCAGTAAGGAGGCTGCTTCCTACGACAGCAAGCACGGGAAGACGCTGGACCAGATCATCGAGGAGATCCGAGCTAGGCTGGACTTCATCGGGGTCGACTGGGCTGATGAGGTTGATGATGGTGACGATAACCTCGACGGCAAAGATGCCGAATCAGGAGGCGTGTCGGGCCAGAAGAAAACCGTGAGGTTGTTGGATTACGCCTGCGGAACTGGGGTTGGTAAGTCGTTCTCTGCTCTGTCCAAATCTCGATGTTCCTCTCTGTTTTTCCTTTAAGGGGCTACGCGACTGCCTTAACCTGGTAGATCGAGGCCTCAGAGATGTCATCTCAAACACAGTCTTTTATTCCCTTCTGTCCCCTTACTTACCATTCTCACGTCGCTAACTGACGCACGACAACAGTCTCCAGGGTAAGAGGCGCCGCCACTGTCCTCTAGTCCTGGCCTGACCTGACCTCTCACTTCTCCCCTCTCACAGGCTCTCGCGCCTTACACGACGCAATGCGTTGGAATTGACCTGTCAGAGAACATGGTAGGGTCTCTTCTCAAGCACTGCCCTATCCGTTTGAGGAGAACGACTAACTCCATTTTCAGGTAGCCGCCTACAATACGCGGGCCGAAAATCAAGTGAGATCCTCCCGCAAATAAGCCATGGAAGGGCCATTCCTAAACAGCTAACCGTCAGGGCATTGCCCCTTCCGAAATGCGCGCATATCAAGGTAACCTCTGCAGCCCGGAGGATCCCACACCCTCTGCCTTTGCCTCGCCCGAGTTCTTCGACTTTGACGTGGCGGCCGTTGGACTCGGATTCCATCACTTTGATGACCCAGCGCTAGCGGCGCGGCGTTTGGCAGCGCGGCTCAAGACAGGAGGCGTGCTTGTGATTATAGATTTCCTGCCTCATGAAAAAATGGACGTAAGTACACTGACATCCGAGGGAGATTGGGTACCTCTCATAGTATTTGCGCTCCGGGAGCTGACCGCGGCGGCTGCTTACTATGGATTTACAGACTTCCCATGCCGCCACACCAACTGTGACGCACCATGGCTTCTCTGAAGAACAGATCAAGCGCATCTTTGAAGAGGCAGGGGTTGGAAAAGACTTTGCGCTCGAGGAGGCCGCCGTTGTGTTCTTCAGGCAAGCCGAAGGCCAGCCCTCCATTAAGAGAAGAATCTTCTTTGCCCGTGGCACTAAGGCATGATTGGACTCGAAGTGAGGGACGCCTGAATGTGAACTGGAATATAGGATACGATAATGACATGCGAAGGAGCTGAGATCAATGCAACACGAGCAACTATAGATATATATCGCAGATGTATATTCAAACCATAAATCATCAAATCATGATGCCCCTGCTTTCGCTGCTTCCATGGGTAGGTATTTTTGAGGCGCCAACTCGGTAGTATGAGGAAGAACAATACAGAGGCGAATTGTATTGTTTAGAAAGTTATGTCTAAAATCCTGTGCCTGACCTCTTCTACACTTCTGAGCATCGCCAATCAATAACCACTACATAGAGGAAGTGCAAAGGGTCTCAGAATGGCCATGGTCAACAGACATGATCAACAAGCCGGCAGTTGTTCCCACAGCCAAAAGATGTCATCACTTCATGGCTAGAGGGCCTATACACTAGCAAGATCCACCGTAAAGGCACCTCCCAAGAGGATGGCGGGCTCATCAATGTTATGGTGTTCATAGCTAGAAAGGACAGGGCAGTTTAGCAGAGGACATCCACGTCACGGACAATGCGCGCGTCTCACCTCAGCGTCCCAACACCGCCAGCCTCGAGCAGAAAGTTGGGGCCGTCACCTAGGGACTTGCCCACCCAGCGCTGGGCAAAGGCACGGAGGATGTGCCCGTGGGCCACAACCAGCACGTCTCCATTCCCTGCCTCTCCCTTGGGCTTGCCCATGACGGGGGCGTGCCACTTGTCTCGGATCTCCTTGATGAGTCGGTCAAGGCGCTCCGTGATGTCGGCCGGGTTCCTATAAGCGGTGGTCAATACTGTACCGTACAATGTATGCTCGAGGCGCAGGCAGGAAGCCGCCACAGGAGGAGCGAGGCTCTGAGAGGGAGGGGGACTTACTCCCCTCCTGGACAGCCATCTCGCCAGATGTCCCAGTCGGGATCTAGTCCTTGCTGCTTCCGAAGTTCCCTGATCTGGGGCGTGGTGATGCCCTCGTAGTCGCCATAGTCCCACTCGCGGACATCCTGGGTGACCTCAACCCTGGCCGTGCATGGCAGGCCTGTGCAGGCAGGCTCGCCTTGGGCTTTCCAGGGCAGCTGATCCTGACAGGCCAGGTTGAGCAGTTCTAGAGTCCGCTGTGCTCTGCGTCTCGGGGATACGTAGCTGTGACTTTGTTCAGTGGCGAGCTCTGGCGCCGGTCTAGGACAGAGGAGGGGGTAGAACTAGTGATCGTAGGAATGGCCGAAGGATCCAAACGGTCAATCCATGCATCCGGGATTGGTGTACACACCGATAGAACGGCGCATCACATGGACATCGGATCCGAGCTATCCATATTGGAACCAAGCGGAAGGTGCGGCCACCAACATCCATGTCCACCATGAAACGTGGGATCGTTCCTTTCTTGGGAGAGCAAGATGTGACTTACATATGGGCCAGTTTGCTGGGAACGATTAAGCGGTCGTTACCGACCAATGCCTTGCCCGTTGCCACCACTCGCTTCTCACCGGTGGCCGTCAGGGGAATATCGGTGGCACCAGTGTGGCGGCCGTTGAGTGACCACTCGGTCTCGCCGTGGCGGACAATAAAGACTCGTGGCGTCGACATGCTAGGAGACGATTACTCAGGTCGATACGCGGTTGAAAGGTTTTTGATGGAGAAGAGCGGACCGAATACTAATAAGAAGGGACGTGAGGATGAGTAGCTGATATTTCCAAACGGCTAGCTCTCCTCGATGCGTAATAGACTGTGAAAGCCCGGCTCTTCTCTCATGCAGTCTTTCCCCCCTCATGTGGGTTTGTTGCAGTGACAGAACTTGGAAGTGGATGACGGTTGCAATCGCTGGATAAGCGAATCGTTAGCATACGAGGGTGCTTGTACTTGCACATAAAGTAGAGCATGAATCATACCAGTCCTGTAAAGATGCAAGCTGAGGCAAGGAAGGGATGTCCTGTACTTGCAGCGAACCTTGAAGCGAATAAAGGGAACGTGAAGCTGTGAACTATCTCATCAGACAATGTTCCGGATGTTGTCTTGCCGTGTGGGCATTGAGAGATCCCCTGTAGCTAAGATACGGAGTACCGATGAAATAACCACTGCAACATGCAAGGGGATTACTCAGACCGCGGGAGTGAGGTGCTTGCTGCCTGAGTGAAAGTTACAGTGACAACCTGAACAGTCTGCCCGGCTCCAAGGCATGGGAACTACGGTATCCCTAACCCGGAGCATTTGTGGGTCTGCGGTCGTGCCTAGCCAACGAATTTCGAGCTAATGCCGTACCCCTGTCCTCCCGGTGCCGTTACGTCAAGCTCCGCAGGTGTTCAACCGACATCGACTTTTCTTCATGCGGTTGTTGCGACATAACAGTGGACGAAGGCGACGGGAAAACAACTACACCCAGGTTGAGCGAGGAAATGTGAAGCCAAACGAGTTTGCACACCAGTCGGGGTAGGACAACAATAATAAGCGGCGCAATCTCAACTTTGCCTACCGACTGGCCTCATTTGAGTCCAGCTGTCGCGCATTGTTGCCGCTTAAAGTGCCAGCGTTCGGAAGACGGAAGACTACGACATTAACGGATAGCGAAGGCCGCGACGGCATATTACTGTGCCGATATCTCGCTACCAGGGTTAGGACTAGAAACTGCTGAGCAGCGGCCCGCTTGGGACACGCTACGCTCTCACCGTCGTCATGCCTTCAACCGCGATGCAAGCAGCAACAAAAACTGCCACAACCTTCTGCATCTTGAACTCTAGAGCAGCTGTCAGAGCCACCAGATATGCATCCACCAAGCGAACAGCAAAGCCCCCAACCACACCGGCAACACAACCCACCCCTAGAACAGCAACAGCAAGACCCCCCACAACACCGGCTGAGCAGCCCGCGAGCAACCCCTTACCCAAGCGCGACCCGCCTCCGAAATGGAAACGCATTCTCTGGACAGTGTGCTTCGCGGCCGTGACCATTACAGGGACCATCTACGGAGCGGGACTCAAGACACAACAGCAGTGGAAGGCTGTACGTTTCCATATCTTCTGTCTTCGTTCTCTTCCATTTGTATTCCATCTTCTCCGGCCTGACATGCCTGCTTCGTCGTGGGATTGTCACTCACTCAAGCCACTCAATCACTCGCTAACAAATCCCCCCTGCCCCTAACATCAACAGGAAAAGCAAAGGATCCAGGAGGCCAGCATAGACGAGAAGGTTTCTATCCTTGAGCAGCGCAAGGCGGATTTGCTGAGGCAAAAGGGCGAGATCGAAGCCAAGTTAGCTATGCTGCGAGCGAGGATGGAGGCCACCGCTGCTGCCGCTGCCGCTGCTGGTGGAGGTGGTGATGATGATGGTCACAGTGCTGGTGAAGGGAAGCAGCCTAGTGGGACAGTTAATAGTAGAGAGAAGAGGTGACAGGGCTGCAGTTGAAGTGACGGTTGGTGGCGGTGGTTGAGTGAAAATAGAGCCTGTGAGCGAAGCCACAAGGCGAGCGAGAAACTCCAAGATTAGCATCCTCTCCGCGGCACCAGGAGGAAAAGGGACAAATGGCTCCGTCAGCATGTGCATCCAACGACTAATCCACATCCACATATCCAAATGAACGCCAATGCAGGTGGTTTGTGCCAGACATGTCGCACCACGAGATACCAGGGTTCGGAACCAACAAATCCTTCTTATCTGTCGTGCTTGTCTAACATAACGCAGATGCCTTGACCGATCTAGCGATGCCCGTGATTTTGTTGTCCGTACCCTTCCATGTCTCCGACAATTCCAATGCGCCGGTGATAGCAAACGACAATGCTGCGCCTCTAAGCCGTATCGGCACCCCGACTCCCTTACTGGTCAAGACCCTCAGCAGTCGGAAGAGGGATAGCCTTGTACAAGAGGATGAGGGCAGAGTGTGACTCGCCGCCTCCCGCTAACCCGTCAATCTTGTCCGATGTCACCTCGGAAACCTTATCGTCGTTGAACCACCACCACTTTCCGTCCTCCTCACCGACCTTGCCCGTCACGGGGTCTTTCGGAGCGGTCTTCTTAACATATGCCGTGTAATGCCCGCTGTCAGCGCTGGCGCCCTGGTGGGTAATGACGGCCCGGAGCTCGTAGATACCCGATTGGTTAGCGCCGTCATCTTTGCGGAGCTCGGGATCGATCAGCGCGTTGAGCTCCTTCTTGGCAGCGATGAGCGCAGCATCCTTCTCCGCCTCAAACTCCGCATCGGTTTTGTACGCCTCGGTCATCTCAACATCGCCGTTGGCTGATCCTGCCGGCTTCTTGTCGTCCTTTTTACTGGTTTCCTTCTTCTCTCCTTGCGCCTCGCCATCCAGCATGGGGTTCTTCTTCCGCCGCTTCCGGGCCCGCTCGATATCCTCCTCATCCTTGCGCACCTCCCGCACCTTGTCCCTGACCGGAACGAGCGCCTTCTTCAACTCGTCCGTGCAGAACTCAACGGCATCCAGTTCTTGCGGGAACGTAACCTTGCGCATAATCTTGGCCTTCTTCTGAACATCGCGCTTCCAAAAAAAGCGCACAAAGTGCACCGTGAGATACTTTGGTAGCCGGGAGATCCTGGAGGTTTTGGTGTATGTCACGTCTCTCCCCAGGACCTCGGATTTCTTCTCGATCTTTTCGGTTAGACCTTCGATAAGGCCATCCCTCAGGTGGGCAGTCTGATTGCCAATGTGGCAGTTGAGCTTGAGAAATGGCTCGGTGGTTGTGATAGGCTGCTCGCCACCCTCACGCGCCGCGGGATCGTCACACTCAAGCGTGCTAGAGAACTCGCCAGACATGTACTTGTCGACAAACGAAGTTGCCTTGGCGGCCTCGCCCTCGCTCGCATCACTCCACTTCAGCTTCTGTCTCAACTGGGAGACAATCTGAGACCATGCCTCTTCGGCGTCTTGCTGGGCAAAGCCCGGGCCTTTCTTGGAACGCTCGGCGAATTGAGGGAATGTCGTCCGAAGAGCGTTCAGAAAAGTGAAAGGGGGCATGCCACCCTGCGTCTCTGACATGTCTTTGAAAAGATCCTTCAACTGGTTGGTGAGATCCAGTTGCGGAATCTCCGACATGGATGTGTGTTGGTGCTTCGCAAGCGCATCCTGAAGCTCTGGAATGGAGCGTAGCGCCTGGAGAGTCGAGTTGAGATAGCAAGTGTTGCCGAGGTTTACCAGGCCTGCGGGTGTGGCGCCGGCTTGCTGGGCTGCCTCGGCTTCGGTCATGTCCTCGACAAACTTGATCTTTTCTGTCGGCCGCACAATCGCGCCACCGCCTTCCCCAGGAGTTCCCATCATCATGATGACCTGGCCGGGTTTTAGGCCCAGTTTGCTCATGTCAGTGTCATCCTTGAGTTGGCCGCCCTTGACAAGGATCTTCTGTCGGTCCGGCTCAACACCCGTAAGGCTGTAAAGCTGGTACTTGAGAACCTCGCCGGTAGAAGTAGTGTCGACTTCGACATCGTACTTCTTGCCTTGATGCTTGATGACCACTAATCGCCAATCGGGTCAGTTAGAGACCGCGAAAACAGAAACGGAGGGGTAGAAGAGGGTAGGTGGGTGGGCATGTACCGTTAACTGTTGCCATCTTGAACTTGGGATCTCTGTAGCGATCGTCGATAGCAAAGGAACAGGAAACGAAAGAAAAACCAGCGGCACCCGAAAATTATCACAGTGTTTTATCTGGTGGCGTGCTTCCCCAAGGCAACCAAGCTCGTCGTCAGTCTGGGAATTCCACTGTGAAACGGAACAGAAGACGCGGGGTTGCAGCACTAATAAAGGCGGTAGAGCCCAACCCACGTCCCTGCTCATCATTCTCTTGGCGTGCTTAGCGGGATTACATAATGCGGCGTATACCAGATGGCGCCTTGTGCCCCGCCTCTTTCCGTGCTGATGGGCTGGGTGCCAAGGATACCACAACTACCTCCGTACACGACATATCCAAGGCGAGAACGACGACAGCAGTGCAGTGCTAGCCACCACATCACGTCAAGGGCACAGTTTCAGCATCAGCACTATGGTAAGGCTCGAAGCTCCTGCAACTATCAAAATCTTGATCTTAACACTGGTGTTCGCTGTTAGTCGCAATCGCTCCGCCCATATCTCCAGGCCGTCCGGAGCAGTCTGACGGCTGCCCTCTGTCTCTCCAACTTCGCATCCCAGACGGCAGAGCGGCACAATGTCCCCGAGGTTGAGGCGCGCACATCTCCCGAGGTGCTCTTGACACCGTTGACAATCGCCCGCAACGAGAACGAGCGCGTGCTCATCGAGCCAAGCATAAACAGCATACGCATTAGTATCAAGATCAAGCAGGCCGACGAGATTGAGCATATCTTGGTGCACAAGTTTACCCGCTTCTTAACACAGCGTGCAGAGTCCTTCTTTATTCTGCGGAGAAAGCCTATCAAGGTCTGAACGCTTGCGCAACCTTGCTATTCTCCGTGTCCAAGCTGACACGCCTCCTGGCAGGGCTACGATATCTCGTTCCTGATCACCAACTTCCACACCGAGGAGATGCTGAAGCACAAGCTGGTAGACTTTATTATCCAATTTATGGAGGAGGTGGATAAGGAAATTTCAGAAATGAAGCTATTCGTATGGCGTTTCCTGCCCTCTGAGTGGCCAACAGTCGGGGCTAACTTCCCTGCCAGTTGAATGCGCGGGCTCGCTTTGTGGCTGAGTCGTTCTTGACACCGGTAAGATTATGTCCTCGATATTCAGCCTACCGCATATCTCGGTCTGACTCGCCCCTAGTTCGACTAAGCCAAGCAGGCTATTCAGGTAGACAAGGCAACCATATATGCATTTAAACATCAGGCAAGGGCAGCTCGCTTTATGAATCTGCAGAGTTACCCGAGTCCCAGGAACTCCTCCTGGTGTTCCTTTCCGAAACTAGATGAGCAAGGACAGAATGAATCCCGGGCTGTCGGCCAGCACAACCGCGCAGAGAGCCCCTGAAGGGAATGCTGTCAACGCATCTCCAGAATCGAAAGCCCCATTTTTCCGAACTCAGTCTTGCGATCTGTCCAAGTGATATCCGTACAGTCAAAGGGCTTTGTTTCTGCCAGGCGCCTACCTGACAAGCCTGCAGGGATCATGGACTTGCAACAACCCTTGAGGCCCCTGATTACGGCTGTCGTACGCCTGACTAGAGCCTACCAGATGTTGAGCAAACACGCCGTGTCAAAGTGAACTCCAAATCGACTACTGTTCTCCCTCACTAAGTTAGATCTACGACATGACGCCACGAACACAGCGGCTCAGGGTGCCATGGAACGCTATGCTGATTCACCAGGGGAAACCGCACTTCCTCGGTCATCAACATAATCCAAGATACACGGATCTACTGTTCACCTTTTCAGAGCAGGTGCACCCATCCGTGAGCAGAGGCCCAAGTGCAATATTTGGTAGCGTCATTTGACGAAGCCTCTGGCGGATATGTGCCCGTGCTTTAGTTGCATGGTATTCGAGCTTCTTGCTATGTCCAGACCGTAAAGCGAGACATTCATGTCTCGACCAACGTAGACCTCAACCACTGCCGTCCGGCGTCCGTCCATAGCTCTAGCCATGCCACCGCCCTAGCTCTCCCAATGCATTTTTTCAACAGCAAGCTGAAAACTGGCCTTATAGAAGCTGTATTATCCATGATCCACGTCACTTACTTGGGTAGGCTGAGACCAGTGATACTGGATTTGGCTGACACTTCCAAGCGAGGGCAGCGAAGGGGAGGACCGACAAGGTTGCCAGACTCGCCGCATGGGAAGTCCTCACCGGTCAGATTCGAAACTTGAACTGAGTGATGAATGATAATCCTCCAGAGTATAAGCTCTTCTTCTTTTTTCTACCAATGTGTATCAGAGATTCAAGGGCTCTGGATTTTGTAGGTCTGCTCTCCTCATGTCACGCTGCCTAAGTACTGATCGTCTCAATTTGCTATTCAGGAGCTGGCTTCCATCCCATCTCTACACAACGGTCGGCAATGTATAGCGTTGATCTGCTCACCAGACATTTAGTCACCAGCACGTTTGGCTTTAGATTGCTTTATCAGGGCAAATCCCTCCCATCCCTTTGCGATCAAGCGCTTCAAGCTTTCATCTCTCGTTCTCTCCTCCATCCTCCTCCTCTCCATTTTCAAACACTTAACATCGGAAGACCGAGAGCTTGATTCCTATCACGTCGCCTCAACTCGTTGTAAGTCACTTTCCGGTCTCTTCTCTATTCTTTCAACCATGCTTCATACTGGGCTCTTTCATCCTCATGGTATCAGACAAAACCTAATCTACCAGTCTATCCCTCTCATCCTATCTCCTCCGCTGTCCCCTCTAATCTATCGATTGCCCCGCGAAGGACGAACATCCTTCGCTTTTGGGATCACAGAGAAGTGCTGGTCTCTCGCCCACCCTCCTCCCACTCGCACTTGGGGTCATCTCTTCATCATTGACACGAATCGAGTGCTTTCCTCTTTTTTACACTCTTAACCTCTCATTTCTACGACCTATACTCGATTTTCTTCCCATCCACCCAAAACCTAGGTGTTTTTTCAATTTCAAGTTTCCTCACCATCGAAACTGCTCCAGTCTAATCCTCGCTCAAGATTCCTCCAATTCCATACCACGAACCAGACGGAACAGAGTCGAGTAAGTTATTATTTTCTTCCTCGAATTTTCTCCCAATTACCTGTATTAAGCCTGGACTTGTCTTCCCATTTCCCTTCCATGAGCCAATATCCCCGTCTTTCTCCATCAGCCGACCTAGCAAATAAGGCACTGCTCTCGCAATTCACGCGCCAGTTAGTTCCCCGATCCCCGATCCCCCAACTCCCTTCTCCCCTTCTGTTGCGGCCTGGCAATTGCTTTTCTGGTTGCCTTGACCCTGCTTTGCTAAGCCTGAACCCTCTCATCCTGGACTCCCGCGTCCTCATTCATTCAGTTTGGAAAGGGGAAAGTAAACGAAGTTCGCGACTTCCATTTTTTTCAGTTTCCTAGGATCTTTCTCGCTTTCTTTCACTCGACTTCTCTCATTTCCTCACCATCTCCGCGAGTTCGGCTTGACTGATGTTAATTCATTATAGAGCCAGGATCGTTGGCTGCTACCTGCCGACCAGTTCAGGTTGCCCTTCAAGATGGCGAGTAACAGTGCCGGCACCCGCAAGGCAGGCTACGAGTACAACCGCTTTGCTGCTCTTCGTTCGGCCGGCTCTACTGATTCCGACGACTACGATTACGCCGGTGGTGGTGTCAGTCTTTGCGATTTTGCCCAGGAAGATGGCAACAAACCGGCCATGATGGGCGCGGCCAGCAAGAACTTGAATGAGTCGACTCCTGTTGGCAATCCGCCTACCCCCAACCATGGCGGCAATATGGCACCCATCGGCACCGGCCGCCCTTCCGATTGCAACGCGTCTGCTGCCGCAGGCGCCTATGTGAGTGATTTC
Organism: Canariomyces notabilis; assembly: GCF_033297395.1. Lineage (NCBI taxonomy): Eukaryota > Fungi > Ascomycota > Sordariomycetes > Sordariales > Chaetomiaceae > Canariomyces > Canariomyces notabilis. The sequence goes on from NW_027041823.1 coordinate 2,092,049, forward strand.
AGCGATGCCTTGGTACAAATCAAGCGCTGCCAATAATCCATTGGTTTCCTGTTGCTTTGGCTCTGGCGTTAACAACCGTTCGATCGTTAACATGAAGTCACAGACTGGGAATTTGCATGCTACCGGCGGCATTGAGCAACCCAGCGTGAATGGATTCAGTGCTGCGACTTACCAGACAGCTCCCATGCAGAACCAGACTGACACAGCGGTAAATTGATTGCATTCCTTAGACTGTTCGAAGCGATGAAACTGACGAAATACTAGTCGACCGCCTACTATAACCCCGGCGGCAATGCCTATGTCTCGGATCCTTATACGGCGTCTAATTCTTATGGATCCATGACCCATTATCCTCAGAGCAGCACTGCTATCGCCTACCAGTATGGTGCTGCTCCAGCTGCATACAACACCGCTCCTGGCTATCATGCGATCCAATCCCCCATAGGACCGGCCGACACTCCTGGTCTGACTCTGGACCAGCGCTTTCAGCAGGTCAGCCTGAACCCGCAGGCGACACCTTCGCACGTGCCTAAGCAAGTCGACAATGACATGGACGAGACTCCCGGTTCGCCGATCCAGTACAAAGCCTACAATCAGACCGAGCCACGCAACTTTGCTCCGCGCACCGCTGGCAGTCCTTCGTATCTGCCGCCGCCCCCAGCCTTCAACCTTGGCCAGAATGCCAAACCCAAAGATAACAGTGCTCAGGCTGCTTCTCACTCGGCTGCATCTGATGCGGATCCTTTCTTTTCGCCTGGTTTGACGAGGCGTGCTGCTCCGGCCCCTACTCCTGCTCCCGTCTCGCAGGCCATGGTCCTCTCGTCCATCTCCGAGGATAACCAGCTTGATCTGGCCCCTAACCCGGTCTACTACGGTCCGGTCCCCGCAGAGATTCGTGCGCTCCGCTCGGAGCACCTCAACAGTCTCACTGACGGCCCGACCGGCTTGCCGACCCAGGACGTTGCTTTGAGCCCAGATAATTTCCCCTTTATTGAGAGCTGCACCCAAGCTGGACCGGTCTCGTATGGTGTCGTCAAGATCAAGAACGTGAGTCAATCGAACATCTTTGTGCCTCTGCTTTGTGTCTCTATAGCTTTTCATTTCGGACGGTGACTAATCTGAGTACTCATTTTCTAGATCCCGTTCGGTACGCGACGCGCAGAAATCATTGCTTTCCTCGGGCGCAATTCTAAAATCCTCAATGACAACCAGGAGCCGGTTCACATCATCATGGAGCGGGTCAGCAGCAAGACTCAGGATGCGTACGTGGAGTTTATGAGTCTTGCTGACGCCATGAGAGCCGTGGAACGTCACCAGATCAACGTCCAGAGGGGACGGCTTGCTCGCTTGGGCGACCGCCCTGTCGATGTTCAGCTTTCCAGCCAGTCGGCTCTCATGAAGGATCTGTTCCCACTCGCTGCGGGAGTCTTTTGGGAAGGCTCCAAGCCTGTCATCCAGGCGCCGGTTCCTGGCGAGCCGTGGAAGACGTTCAAGGGCTTTGTTACCGAGGAGGAGATGACCATGCTGGTGAAGCACGTCGAAATTCCCCAACGTGTAAGTGTCCATTTGTGTTGTTAGCCAAGTTGTAGTTCTGTGCTCACTGCTAACCAATCTCGATTACCCTTGCAGTCGCCCTACTCAAAGGAGTGTCCCCAGCGTCCTTACGAGTGCATGATTTCCACTCTCAAGAAGCTACCCTGGTACATGTCAAACCACATCACGGTTAGGCAGCGCTACGCCGTCTACGACGCCACGTGCAAGCTCATTTGGCTTCTCACGCAGAGCCTTGAGCGCCCGAACCGTTTCCACGAGGCGACCATCAACGTGCAGCTTCTCAAGCGCCTCGTCACGGCCGCGATGCTCTGCCCGGGCTTTTCGGTCGTGCAGAAGGACAACATTGCCGTTGTCGCTCAGATGCCCGAAGAGCGCGCACGCATGTTCAACCAGCCGCGCTTCGCCGACATGTGGACCCATCTCTACGCCCTGTGCCCCAAGCCGGGCATCCCGCTCGACGTGCTCGAGTGGTACATTGCCATTATCCGCGAGGAGACGACCCGCTCCGTCTATCGCAAGCCGCTTAACGAGCAGTACGAGATCCAGGCCAAGGGCGCCATGACCAAGCTGTACTTTGGCTACCTGTGGTATGAGCTCAACTTGCCAAGCGGCAAGGAGTTTGATAACCTCACCCTGCGCGATCTGGCCCGTCGTGAGCTGGCCGCCATGGAGCGCACTCTGCGCCGCGCCTTTCCTCGCCGGAACTGAATTCAGTTCCGGGAAGCATCGCATGCCTTTGGGCATAGCCTTCTCTTCTATTTCATCTCTCGTTAGTCGAGGCCGCTAAAGGCTGGGATATGGGAGGTCCAGGATCATATTCGATCCTATCGAAGTTGGGATCGGATCGGATTTGGTCATCCGATTGTTTCACGATCGGGAAAGGACAGGTTCTCCAGCTATTCAGAGACACTGCTCACAGACATGAACGGCTCCTTCTTTCTCCTTTCGTTTGTCTTTCTCTTCTTTCTTTACTTCTTTCTCGCTTTGCGCGCCTCGTCGGTTGGCCGGATGATCGACGATGCGTCTGGGACGGCCCCAGCACCGAGCTGTCAAGCAACCACAGTCATGACCGCCTATTGGAAGACACTGAACTGACCGGGCTATCAGCGAGAAGGTCTTAATCGGATTGATGGCGACCATCTGGCGGCGTTGGGAAGCGACATGATGAGATTTTCATTTTTCACAGGCTAGGTTGGTCTCCGGCCGTGTTTAGGCCCTCTGGGGGGTAGCTGGCACATCTATAGAGGGGATAGATGGATAGACCAAGATACCCAAGTACAGGCCTGACCTGCTCAATGATAAATCTTTGAGATGGACTCAATCAACAGGGCATTCATTGGCTCTCTTTATGTGGTGATGGCAGCCATTGCGTCCAAAGCAATGAGCATTGAATTCATCAAAAGGTTTGAGAGACGTTAAAATAAGGGGGACAGATGACATAATCACATGCTTTCGCATAACCTGCCGTAGATTAGCCGACGCGAGCCAATGGACGCGTCTGCACGTCTAGATCTGACGTGTGAAAAAAAGTTGAGAGCTTCCTCCGGCATCTTATCGCGATAATGGATTTTTGATAAAATCGGCTCCGTCACCGATTCGCAGTCTACGAAGTGCAATTTACATGGTGAATGGAAATGCATATTCAAAGTCTGTTATGACGCTTGACAGCAATAGCGAACTATTGTTGTAATTCTAAAGGGTCATCCGTTTGCTAGCGATCAACCACACCGGCAACTTCGGTCAACTGAACGAGAAGGCCCGAGCGACGTTCGACGATGGCTTCAGTGCCAGCTACTAGGTCGATGCCTGGTAGCTCGGGGAGGAACACAAGCTCACACGAGGATGCGCCGCTCACCCAGTCGCGAGAGACTGGAGACGTTAACCCCGAGTCGCGCCAAGGCGATCCTATAGTGAACCGCAACAAGGCAAAAACTGCCTTCTCAAAGTCATGGGCGCACATGGTGGCAGGCGGGTAAGCTTGCCGAAGGGACAAGTTCAGGCCATGGCCCCGCCATACTGACAATGGTCCTCTTCCGTTAGAATCGGCGGCATGACTGCCGCAACCTTGACGGCGCCCCTCGACGTGCTTAAGACAAGGCTTCAGTCCGACTTTTATCAAGCCCAGATCAGAGCTTCCAGAGCCGCCCACACTACCTCAATGAACCCCCTCCGCACTGCCGCCTTCCATTTCAACGAGACAATATCCATTCTCTCCTCCGTATACCGCCAAGAAGGGCCGCGTGCGCTCTTCAGGGGCCTCGGACCAAACCTGGTCGGCGTCATCCCCGCCCGCTCCATCAACTTCTTTACCTACGGCAACAGCAAGCGTCTCATCACCGAGCATCTGAACCACGGCAAGGACTCGGCCTGGGTACATCTCACCTCTGCTGCGCTAGCAGGTGTCGTCACCAGCACGGCTACAAACCCGATCTGGATGGTCAAGACCCGGCTACAACTCGACAAGAACATGGCGGCGGAAAGCGGCGGCGCCACCAAGCGTCAGTATAAAAACAGCGTGGACTGTATCCGACAAGTACTTCGCAATGAAGGAATCCAAGGCCTGTACAAGGGCATGAGCGCGAGTTACTTGGGTGTCGCCGAGTCGACCATGCATTGGATGCTGTACGAGCAGCTAAAACGAGCGCTGGTGAGGAGGGAGGAGCGCATATTGCGAAGCGGTAGAGAGAAGACCTGGTGGGACCACACGGTCGACTGGACCGGCAAGTTTGGCGCCGCAGGCGGAGCGAAGCTTGTTGCCGCCGTCCTGACATATCCGCACGAGGTGTGTCCCGTCCGCCTGCTGACCGGAACATGTCGAGCGAAATACTAATTCGATCCCAGGTTGCGCGCACGCGTCTTCGTCAAGCGCCCATGGCTGACGGCCGGCCAAAATATACCGGCCTTATCCAATGTTTCAAGCTGGTGTTTAAAGAGGAGGGTATGATTGGCCTCTACGGCGGCATGACGCCACACTTACTGCGGACCGTCCCCAGTGCGGCCATCATGTTTGGCATGTACGAGGGTATTCTACGACTCCTTCACACGCCGGCATAAACCATCCCCCTTCTATGTCGCAAGCCAATACCGGACCTCAAGCTTTGGATCCATCTCAGCGACGGGTCTTCTGTATAACACTGTGTAACAATACTAATCTCAACTGGACGAGGCGAACCATACGGTCCTGGGCATCATGTCGGCGAGCGCAACCCGTTACACCCCGCTTTCACGGCATAGGTTGCGCCCTAGGACGGTCTCAGTCGTTGCTGTATTTCATGGGCAAGGACCCTCCCATCTTATACGATCAAATATCACATATAGAACCAAGGATCATAGAGTGGGATGTATAGGCGGCATTCGGCGTCCTTCTTTTCTGCTTTCTGCATTGGAGATTCTCACTGGCGTTGGGGTGTAAAACACTGGGGGGTTGTAGCCGGACCACGGCTTGCAATGCATGTACGTCAAAGACTTGGAGAGCACTGAATATGAATGAATTAGCACGGTTACGAGGGCACGCAGTATGATGGCGCGGACTTTGATTGGATATGGTCAGGGCAGGCATCCGGGCTTTGATCAATCGACTGGCATGGTGGCTACCCATCAACAACCATCACGGTGCAAGGCGGTGTCGGGCGGATTACAGTACCATATTCACACTGCCATTTATTCCAGTCTCATCATGTTAAAAGCATACTCACATAAAAGGTGTTCTTGCTCTCAGGGAGAGAACTGAGGTGAAAAAGACATTGGATATCTCAATAAAACCGCTCAAAGCTGGCTAGAAACGGAAGACCAAAGGAGGAATCAGAATACCAGGCTGACCAGTGAAGCTGCCTTCCGCCCATTCATGCACCCCATTCTTCTCTTGCCCAGGCTGACCCCCTTCCTCGCCATTGCATCAAATGCAGGTACAATGCGTAGCAGTGCACACCACCAACCTATCTCGCCTCGGCCAATATGCCGGAATGCTAATACTTACTCACGGGGCCCCAACTTATCTGAGGTTTTAATCCACTCCCCGCTTGACTCTCGCGTGCACATAACCCTGGTTAGTCCTCGTCGCCCAACTTGTGTGCCTCGAACCAGCCGCCGGGCGGCCGTTTCCGAAGCTTCTTTGGCCTGCGCCGGCCGGCATCCCTGTCCCGGTCTGTGCCATTCCTGCTTGTCTCACTGTTGACAGGAGTAAATAATCGTAATCTCGAAAAAAGGGCGGCCGAGAATAGGGGTGAAGATCTCGGCCGCGGCGGAGAGGAGTCTGGCAATGTTGTTGTTGGGTAACCAGTTGGATGGCGCTCTTGTCACCAGGCATTCCGGTCCCAGTTCGGATCTGATATATGTGCCTCGCCGTCAGTATTAGTCCACTTCAACTTCCCTCTCCCTCAGCCCTCATGTCTGCCGCAACGACCTGCAACCATGAGAGAAGGCACACTCACCCTGCACAAAAGCAGCCAGAACCTTACTCCCCGTCTGGAGGAGCGGATGTCCCACCACAATCTTGAGGAACTTCTCCAGCCCCGCGCGGCGGCCCTCAATCACGTCGTCGCTGAAGCGGTTGGTAAACACTTTTCCCGGCAACGGGGGGATGGTGACGCGGGCCGACTCGCGCTCGAGGATATCGCGAAAGTACTCGAAATCCGAGTAGCGCCGCCGCACGCTGCTCTGGCGCAGCTTGAAGGCGGGTATGTTTGTGCGGCAGACAATCTCGTAGTCGGTGTACATGTGCCGGCCGATGCCGTGCGTGCGCGGGTTGCGCACCTCGATCTCGAGGAAGTTCTCGGGCGGGCCGTAGATTTCGTCGAAGGACTGCTGCCGCGTGTCCGGGAGCGATTGCAGGATCGGCCGGTGCAGCCGGGCGGCGGCGGCGGCGGCCGCTGATGCTGCCGCGGTGGGGGATTTGTTGCCGCCGGCGGTACTACTGGTGGGTGATGTGGGAGAGGCTGGAGGCATTTGCTGCTGCTGCTGCTGCTGGGCGGCCTCGCTGTGGCTGCCGGTGGTAGTGTCCATCTTTGTCGTAGTCACTTTACTCGAGAAAGGTGCGCTGGGAACACCCCACTCTGTTGTTCTAGGTCACTTATCAATGCGCAGGGGCGCTGCGGGTCGTGTAGTGTGCGCCGGGTCAGCTGTTGCCTCGTATGAGCGGAGAGGAGCGGTCGTGGCCTTTTGAAGAATAGGTGCGATGAGTGTGGCGAGGCGTGATGTTTGAACGGTCAAGAACACCTCAATTAGTAGGTAGGTTGTATTTGAGCTACTTGCAAGGGTGGGGTATCAAACTCGTGTGCTCTTGCAGATCTGCGGGGAGAAGTTGCGATCTGATCTACCTACTTATACGGAATAGTGCAGCTGCAGAATACGACCACAGCTAGGTAGTGTATCCCCGTCATGACGTCCGAATTCTCATACCCCATCCTCAGATGGAAAATAATGGAAATTCAGACCGAACTGGTCTTGTCCCGGCTATCACCTACAGAGTGCAAGGTGTACAAGGAACTTTATTGTTACATTTCCGCCCTGTACTGTGTCGCTGGAACCTGCCGTTGCTTCCCGCATCACCCAACTAGTGAACATATCAATTTCCAGTCCCGCATTATCGGATGCCCGTTATTCTCGCCCGAGGATCGCTTGCACCTCGCAAGAATAGCTGTGATGCCGGTTGGTATGAGCCGCGAAATACAGTCGACAAGGCAACACTCTCACCTTCACAATCCCATGCTTACTCCAGGACCCCGTCGCTGCCTTCCTAGACATACTGTAGTCCTCTGATAGCCCGTTTCACTTCCCGGGCCGCCAATGCCTCGGCGGTGATGCCGGACGGGTCGTGTGCTCCTGATGATCCTTCACATATAGAAATGCCCACCCATTTGAAATCTCATTTCTTGTCGGCAAATTTCTGGTGAATAGCCCGAATCTGCTCGTCAAGATTGAAGGTTTGCAGGTGGTTGATGTGTGCCTGGCTCTTCCCATCGGGATTGCCATCGAAAGCGTGCATGGCAACCTTTTTTCGCCGCGCCTGCTCCTCCTCCGAGACAGGCTGGCCTGAAACCCCGTCAAAGACATCGCTCCGCTGGCTAGCCAGACGCTTGAGGTTGTTGGCCACATCAACCGTAGACAGGTTGGTGGTGGCAAACCTGGCGTCTGCCTTGGCCTTCTGTTCCTTCCAACGAGGATCGAGCAGTTCAACTACGGTAAATTGTTAGCATGTAACCTGACTGCTTGGGGGAGGCAAACCTACTTTTCATGTGCTCCTCCATTTCGTTGAGTGGAATCTGCTGCTTGCAGTTTGGACACATGGCTGTCTGGGTGCCAAACTTGCTAGCTGCTCGTTGCGCCGCGCGCGGGACATAGTTCTCCTTGATCTTCATTGGAGCAGGGCCGCCTCGGGCTTCAGCTTGTGCTTGCTGCATACGGAGCCGCTCTTGTTCTCTCTCCTGAGCCTTCTTTGCCTCTGACTCCTCCTCGGCCGACCTTGTGGGGGCGGGAGCTGGCATTGGAGCGCCATATGCTTGCGGGGCCGGTCCGTTGGCGCCCTGATAGGCTTGTGCCGCCGGTGGCGGCTGCACGGCCGGTGCTTGTGCGCCGTATGTCTGCGGAGGATACGCGTTGTAGCTGGTGTCGTCAAAGGGAAACGCTTCCTCAATACGTAGGGTGGAGCTGACGGAGACCTTGTTTCTCTCTTCCAGGGAAGCGTACTGGAGATCGTTGAGCGTCGTCGGAGGTGGTAGGTTCGCCTGGTCGTCCGCCTCAGTAAAGACGATTGTCTCGACCACGACAAAATCGTTCCAGTCGATACGGGCAAACTCTATCTTCTTCTTCTCTTCCTCTTCTTCCTGCTTGGCTTTTTCGGCCTCCTGCCATTTGGCGTATTCGGCCCTCTGTTTTGCGCGCGCTAGAACCTTGTACTTATCGGCCACGTTTTGGCGAAGCTGGTCGACGCGCTCCTGCTGCACCTTGGTTCCCTCACCATTGACTCCGCTCTCCCGTAGAAGAATCGAGTACTGATCGACCATGCTCTGAAAAAAGTTGTGAAAGGTGTGGTTGGGTATCAAGAACTGAAACTGGGGGTTGCTTGCCTCACGCTGGGCAAGCTGTGTCATGAAGGGACGCCCGTTCTTTGCCACGAACAAGGCAGTTAGTCGCACAATCTCCAAGTCTTTCTGGCTCATTCGAGGCATACGGGCTGAGAACTGGAAATCAGGCGGCTTGGGCGGGCCCGCGGGCTTTGGCGAGGTTGGTGCAGCAGCAGCCTCGCCAACACGACCTGCCGACAGCGCGGTGCCCCGTCCCGACTTGATCTCTTGCTTGCGCCATTCGTAGTACGCATTATAGGGATCCGAGCTCGTCATTAGAAAGCTAAACTTTGGATTCTTGCCATGGTTGTCGCGGATGCGCTGCTCGAGGCCGGCGCCGCCTCGCATGACATAACCCGCTGTTTTCTCGATGGCCTCGCGGATTTCGCCCGGCGGTGGGATGATGATGCCAGGCGGCGGCTTGATATTATCAAGCGCAGCGGCTGCCGAGGCAGGAGCATCGCCATTTGTCGCGACAGCCATGGCGCGCGCGAGTGCGGTTGCGATTGTTTGATGGCTTATTGAATTCGGTTTATTTTGGCAAATGTGAGTGCAAGAGACGATGTCGGCTGTAGAAGTCCTTGCCTGTTTGAGAAGGCTGTGCCGTTTCATGGTCCGTGCGTCCAAAAGTTCACAAGAGCGAGAATACCGGTAATTACGTGAAGTGGAATCATACTTTATTCTTACAGGTAACATAAGGACAACATACAAAGCGTTATAACACATGTTTAACAATCTGCTTAGAAGATGTCAACAGTTCTGTTTCATTTCCCTGTATCGAACCAACACTGGGAATCATCTTGCGACTAAGAGGTGTTGAGTGCGACCTGATTCGCATGTCGCCGAGTTTTGAATCACTTCCATCACAGGGTGAGGTAGTTCTAATTGATACCTTGATAGACACCCAGGTGTAATGTAACTTACAAACCCATATACAGACGACGACGGTACCTTGTAATTACTTTACCTCCATAGCAGTCACCATTGCAACTGCGCAAAGGAGCCTAGAGCCTGGTACGCGGAGCACTCAGGGGCCCGTGTCAGTCTCTGGCCCAACCAATGGAGTCCCAGCCTCGCATGCATCCACCAGCTGCAGCTGTTTATAGACCGACAAGGGTTTGAGGCCACTTAAGCTACAATCAATTTAGGGATGCATACGACAGCTGAGGTGCAACCCCCTTTCTAGCTTCGTTTCCACTCAGCCTGAGGCCGAAGCCAGAGAATCGTCAGACTTGCTGACGAATTCTTCTTTCTCGACCATCGATTGCCCTCGACGCCGACTGTTCTTCGCTTCCTCGGTTGTCGATTCTTCACTTGTGCCTTTTTTCCTGCCATTCCAATCCGATGGTAGACTTGTAATGACCCTTCACCTTCTCGACTCTCGTTAATTCTTGTCTTATGATCGTCCTGATTTGCGGCTGAGGCTGTCCCTGCGCTTCCACACCCCTGACGAGACGAAACGACTCTAGAAAACCTGTCAACTCAATCGCGGCTGTTTCAACAACTATCGGATACTCTCTGCGAGCCGCCCGCCATGGCTCGACCGCCGAGCGTGAAGCCCGTAGGGGCGCGGCCGTCGCCCCCTCCGCCGTCCTACAGCCAGGCCACCAAAGCCAGCGCGAAGACGACGAAGACCAAGGATGACTACTCGTCCGAGGGGGTTGAGGACAATGATATCTTCCTCCTTCCAGGCTCAGATGTTCAGCTCGTATTTGGGATAACGGTGTTGTCGGCCCTTGTCCGCTTGTTTCGCATCTATCAGCCCACCAGCGTTGTCTTCGACGAGGTCCAGTATGTACACTGCCTTACCGTCTTGCTAGTTGTGGCTGTCCTGACCATATCGTTTCCATCAGTTTCGGCGGCTTCGCTTCCAAGTACATCAAGGGCCGGTTCTTCATGGACGTCCACCCCCCGCTTGCGAAGCTGATGATTACACTCTTCGGCTGGCTCGCTGGGTTCAATGGAGACTTTGATTTCAAGGACATTGGCAAGGACTATCTCGAACCAGGTGTCCCTTATGTGGCCATGCGGCTGTTCCCGGCCATTTGCGGTATTCTCCTGGCCCCGACCATGTTCCTGACGCTGAAGGCTGCGGGTTGCCGCACTTTTACTGCCGCCATGGGCGCCGGTCTTATTATTTTCGGTTTGTCCCGCCTTCCGAATGCCGGCAGATTTGAATTTGTAGTCTAATATGTGCCACAGAGAACGGGCTCCTGACGCAGGCGCGTCTAATTCTGCTTGACTCTCCCTTGATGATTGCGACAGCTTTCACCGCCCTGTCCTTCACCTGCTTCACCAACCAACAGGAGCTTGGTCCATCCAGGGCCTTTACCCCAAGCTGGTGGTTCTGGCTTGTCATGACTGGCCTTGGTTTGGGAATGACAGTCAGCATCAAGTGGGTTGGGCTATTCACCATTGCCTGGGTTGGCTGCTTGACTCTGGTCCAGCTCTGGGTTCTGCTTGGCGACTATAAGAACGTCACGGTTGTAAGTCTCCCGTCTGCCTCTTGGATGTCTCTCTCAGCTGATAAGCTTGCAGCGCATCTTTGCAAAGCACTTCATGGCTCGCGTGTTCTGCTTGATTGTGATCCCCCTGACCTTCTACATGGCGATGTTCGGTATCCATTTTCTCTGCCTGGTCAACCCGGGTGACGGCGACGGTTTCATGAGCTCAGAATTCCAGTCGACTTTGAATTCAAAGGGCATGCAGGATGTCCCTGCCGACGTGCTTATGGGCAGCCGGGTCAGCATCAGGCACGTGAACACCCAAGGCGGCTACCTCCACTCACACCCTCTCATGTACCCTACTGGATCCAAGCAGCAACAGGTCACTCTCTATCCCCACAAGGACGACAACAACCTGTGGCTCCTTGAGAACCAGACCCAGCCTCTTGACATCAACGGCCAGCCTATCAATGGCACGAGCGCGTGGTACAACCTCCCTGAGACTCCCTATATTCGTGACGGCGCCGTCATTCGCCTTTATCACCTGCCTACGCACCGTCGCCTCCATTCCCACGATGTGCGCCCACCCATCACCGAGGCCGATTGGCAGAACGAGGTCTCTGCTTACGGCTACGAGGGCTTTGACGGGGACGCCAACGACTTCTTCCGTGTCGAAATTGTCAAGAAAAAGTCAAAGTCCGGCGTTGCCCAGGAACGGCTGCGCACCATCGACACCAAGTTCAGACTGGTTCACATCATGACAGGTTGCGTGCTGTTCTCTCACAAGGTCAAACTCCCGGACTGGGCTTCGGAGCAGCAGGAGGTGACGTGCGCTCGTGGCGGCACTCTTCCCAACAGTCTGTGGTATATCGAGTACAACGACCATCCCAAACTCGGAGCAGATGCCGAGAAGGTCAATTATGCCAACCCCGGCTTCTTTGGCAAGTTCTGGGAGCTTCAGAAGGTTATGTGGAAGACGAATGCCGGCCTCGTGGAGTCTCACGCCTGGGACTCCCGCCCACCCTCTTGGCCTATTCTCCGGCGAGGCATCAACTTCTGGGGTAAAGATCACCGCCAGATCTACCTGATCGGCAACCCGATCATTTGGTGGAGCGCGACTGCGGCTGTTGTCATCTACATCCTGTTCAAGGGCGTCGCTGTCCTCCGCTGGCAGCGCAGCTGCAACGACTATTCCATTCCCGTCTTCAAGCGGTTCGACTATGAAATCGGGACTTCAGTGCTTGGATGGGCTCTGCACTACTTCCCATTCTACCTCATGCAGCGGCAGCTCTTCCTTCACCACTACTTCCCGGCGCTTTACTTCTCCATCATTGCGTTCTGCCAGATATACGACTTCGTCACAGCACGCATCTCCGGTGTCGGCCTGAGAGAGAACCCCATTGTCGGAAAGGCCGGCGCCGTTACATTCCTGGCCCTGTCGGTTGCTGTCTTCTCACTGCTTTCTCCACTCGCGTACGGCAACGCGTGGACCAAGGCCGAATGCAACAGAGTCAAGCTCTTCAACACCTGGGACTGGGACTGCAATACCTTCCTGGATAGTGTAAGTGGCTTCCCCAACGGAGTGATACCCGAGAGAAAGTTGCCGCAAAGGGGGCGGTAGCAACGTGACGGTGGATGCGAGGCAGCCTTTGGCATTGAGCAATGTATGGCAGGAAACTGTATGGGGCTGGCTCAACTGGTCGAATATTTGTCATCAATTCGACCCGCCATGGAGACCCCAGAGCTCACACGTATCCAACATCATATCAATCAGATACTGACATTTCGCTTGGGTCCATAGTATGACGCGTATAAGACCCTGTCGTCCACTCAGGTGGCGGCCGCGCAAACCCCGCAGAAGTCTGTCAAGGCCCAGCAACCTCCACCCGTTGCTGGCGGGCAGCATGGCCAGGTTCCCATCGCGGATGTCCAGAAGCAGCAACAGCAAGAGAAGCCAAACGTCTCGGGCGCGCCCCTGCCGCCCAACAAGCGGCTGGTGCACACCGAGGAGCGCATTGAATATCGCGACCAGGACGGTAACCTTCTGAACGAGGAGCAAGTCAAGGCGCTTGAGGGCAAGGTCGAGTTCAAGACGCGTTATGAGACGCGCACTCGCCTGGTTGACGCTGAGGGTAACGAGATCTTGCTGCCTGCCGATGGTGAGCAGCAGCATGAGGCGGCCGGCGTTGCGCCTCCTCACCCGGATGTTGAGGGTATGTCTCTCCTTGTTTTCCCTTGCTTTCCCACTCATTTCCTCCCATTAGACCCGGGTAGTTGGAAAATTTTGGGCTGACACGGTCCGCTTACCATTATCAAGGCGTCGACCGCGAGACGCCCAAGCGCGCTGTCCCTGACGAGCATATCCCGGATGCCAAGCAAAGCGTTGAGGGGGAGAAGGAGAATGCAGGAAAGGCCGCCAAGCCAGCCAGCGAGGGTAATGAGGCCACGAAGAAGCTCGCAGTAGAGGAGGAAAAGAAGGATGAGCTCTAGGCGGAGTGCTGAAATCCTACTAATTCGGGAGTGGATGGTTGTTGGTTGGAGCTCATTTCTATCCTGCCGTCTCTGTCAAGTGATTGCCTGCTTGCAGGTTGGCTCATCAACGTGTCTGTTCTATGTCTTGTATCGTATCATGCTCGCGGGCAATCTAATGAAAGACGGATGGGAAGAAATGGGTGATGGTTTGGGGATGGGAAAAAAGCCATGGGACAAAAGAAGGCAGATGGTACATCGTTTGGGGAACCAGATTTGGTAGTTCACCATCTACAACTCTGTACTCCAGGCATCCAAGGAGGACGACACACTCAGTCCTAGATTTCCTTGGTCATGTCCTTAGGTTATTTGTCCGTTCTAGGATTCGGTTGAAATGGAACTGCAGCTCTTTAAAATGAAATATATGATTAACATCAGTACGCTGCTTAGCCAATTGCTGCTAGTAGCTGTGCAGGTCAACAATGCGGTGATAACCAACCCCCGCCAAAGCCTCTAGAAAGTCTCGAAAGTAAGATATTATCATGGGATTCGTCGGCTCTTACTCCATGCCGTAGAATATCGGACGAGCTGCGAACCATCAAGGGCGGCAAAGCAAAGATACCGGATCTCACGTGGCATCACCACCAGGACGTTGGCCCCATGCAGCCGGTGCCCCAGCAGATTCATGATGTGAGACGCTTCAGAGTTCAGACTCATTGGAGGCATGGCGATATGGGGTAGGAAGTAGGAAGGATCCGTAGTCTTGGGGTGCTGTGCAGAGTAGAGATCGTAGCTTTGATACAACAACGCAAGGCAGGTCTGAGCATGTGATGACTAGCCCGGCGATGCGGTCGAGATATCCGTCTTTCCATGTTCAAATTTGGCTGACCGAGACCCAGGGCTGACGGGATGGCCGCCTTGCTGACCGACATAAAGTGGGGAGACCAGCTGTCTGTTTGCCATGGTTAGCACGCCAAAGTAGGAGACCGTTTACAACAGGAAGGTGTCGTCTGGATTGACAGCTGCTTCTGTGTACTGTGCACATAGTAGCAACTGCGATGTTGTGAGTTCCCGTGCCGCGATTGATAAGCAGATCTACCGAGTACCGACGGGATGAACCCAGGATTCTGGTCATTTGTGGGCTTGGCATGAACTGTGAGCCTCAACACCAAACCGTTGGCCCGAGCGCCCTGCCAATGTTCGCTGTGGCCAGCGGCCAGCCTGAGATTTTGCTGACGGTCTGTACGCTATACAGTATATCCAGTAATTAGAGTATTCCATATGCTTGTACAAAATAGATGGTCTAGATGAGTTTCGGGAAAGAATTGCAGGTCCTTTAATCCGATATTGTGGACAGCGAATACGACAAACTTGTTTGCAACCGCGGAGGATTGTGTTTTGGAACGAATCCTGGTTGCAGAGGGCTCAATGACGTTTGTTACGAACTTTACGAAGCCCTGGTTCTTATGCGAGCAGGGGCCACAGGCTGCACCCGGTGATTGCACGTGGATGCGCCGGGCCGGCACGCCTGAGCCAGTGGAAACAGGCAATTAATTCACTTTGACGGTCTGTGCCCCAAATTTGCTTGGTGCAGGTGGAACCCCACGGCGCCAAAAGAGATGGAAGAAATGGTGCCTGAGAAAAGCAAGCGCTCTTTTGTCCCATCAAACTCGAGAGTCCATCATCCGTGCGGGCCAGAACAAGAAAGACCCAATAAAGCCTGCAGACCCCGGTCTCGAGTCTGGAGACGCTTTTCCTATCGCAGCGTTGTCGTTTAGCTCTTCTTGGGAATCGCTGCACGTCGTCCGCCGTCGCATTCCCTCTTCTTCCTCGTATCCTCCTCCGCTGTCCGTTTTGGGCAAACCACCTTTCTCACTTCTGGGTCTTCGCTCGCATATTAGATCCCTTCGACGTCTTCTGCTACGCGGGGATTGACGTGATAGGGCGAATCGCTTTTGCCCACGATTTCCTTGTCTCCATTGAACGCGCACCACATACCTCCCGGACGGTCTCAACGCTTCTCGGACAATATTCACCTCTTCGTAACGCTCAAGGGTGTCTTGCAATCTTTCAGACGATACCGCGACGGTTCGAATAAGTGAAAAGTGACGCCAGGGTGGGCTTCCCCTCGCTTTTCAAGGACCCGCCAGCCACTGGTGCGGTCCGAAGCAAGCCTTCAAACTGGATTACCCGTATGTACACACAGCTTTCTTCTCTACCTATCCAGGCCTTATCCTATGGGCGACCGTGAGCATTGGATGGAAACTTGGCGCAGCAACTGGCAATTGAACTTGCGAGCTCTGTTGGGATGAACAGCTAGCAAGTCGTCAAAATGCGGTTACTAACGGGCGGTGGCAAAGCTTCGTTGCCGTGGCCGGCTGGCCGTCGCACCAGGGCCCTTCTAGCGGCCGCTCGGCATTCGGCCACAACAGGTCATTATCCAGCATCTTAAGGTCAGCTTCTCCGAAACCACCAACTCCTCATGCCCGGTCCAATTCCACAACGGAATTTTCGATGGCAGCCGACGTTGTCCGCCCGAGCCCTTCAACGCCACAGCCCAAAAGAGCCTTTGTGTCCCAATCCCTTGACGATGACAACGATTTAAGCACAATACCCGACCCAAGGAGCAGAGGAATGAGCCCTGCCCACCTGGCCAGCACGGCCAGCCCGCATCATCCCGACCTCGACGAGGAAGTCGCCACCTTAAGCACGAAGCTCATCAATGCCATCAATCACCAAACGACGTTGGACGACAACCTGTCCGCCGCTAGGTTGGAGCTGGAGAAGGCTCGGGAAAAGATACGGGAACTCGAGGCTGAGGTGCAAGAGCAGAGGAAAATGCTTGCAGGCGACGTGTGGGTGAAACGGTCCAGCGTAGAGGCTGAAAAGGCAAAGCTGGCCGCCCGCATCGCTGAAGAGAAGAAGGCTCGCGTGGAGGTGGAACAGCAAAAGAAGAAGATCGAGCAGGAGCTGGAGAACCTGACGACCGCTCTCTTTGAGGAAGCAAACAAGATGGTAATTTCGGCAAAGGAGGATGCACGAGCTGAGCACGAGGCATTGCAGCGCAAGAATGACCAACTCAAGGCGCAGCTCGCTGACACTGAGGGTCTCCTTCGATCCCAGCAAGAGCAGCTCGCCGAGCTCAAGCACGTAATGGAGCAGCTGACAGCTGAAAGAGAGGAACGAACTCCTACCACAGTCCCTTCTTCCCCCGGCCTCAGCCACTTCGATGCCCAAGAGGCGATAGGCCCTTCGGTCGGCACGCATCATCCCAGCCCGTCGACACCTTATACCCCGTCTTATCCAACCAGCTTCACTCATCTTCTACACCCTGTCCTCCGTACCGACCTGGCGGCATACAGCGATTTCAGGGACCTTTTGCGAACATCGAAGAGGCTCTCCGGTTCTCGCACCTCCCCAGGCCAGTCAGGCACTGGGTTGACATCGTTGGGGATCGGTCTAGGCTCAATTGTTTCGCACGTTTCGGCTGGTAGTGGATCCAACTCTTCACTAGCCACAACCGGGAGCCCGACGGCAACCTCACCACAGACACCAGCTACTCCGGCATCATCCGTTAGCACTGCCTCTTCTACTGTCACGCCAGCTCTCCCACACCTGAAGGAAACAAAGTTTTACAAGAGGGTACTCACCGAGGATATCGAGCCGACTCTCCGCCTTGATATGGCACCAGGGCTCTCTTGGCTTGCCCGACGCAGTGTGCTAGCATCGATGACGGATGGGTCGCTGGCTGTCGAGCCTAGCCCTGCTACAGCTACGGGCAGATTCGGCAAATTGATCAAGCCCGAACTATATCCTTGCTCTCTTTGCGGCGAATCGAGGAAGGAAAATGAATATCTCCGAACCCACCGTTTCCGCATCAGCGAGGCCGACAATGCCCAAACCGGGTACCCCCTCTGCAGTTACTGCCTGGCCAGAGTTCGATCGACATGCGAGTTTTTGGGGTTTCTCCGCATTGTCAAGGATGGCCATTGGCGGGCTGAAGATGAGGACGCCGAGAAGGCTGCGTGGGAAGAGTGCGTCCGCCTGCGCGAGCAAATGTTTTGGAGCCGGATCGGCGGCGGCGTTGTGCCCACCGGCCACGGTCGCCATGCTTCAAGCTCTAGCGTTGCTCCCAGCATTCGCGGAGAAAGAAGTCCCAGGCCGAGCCAGGATGTTGCTTCGAGGGCCGCAGACGCCGCGGCGCCCGTGAAGCCGACTAGGCCGCTTCCGCAGCTGCCCAGCACATCGGAACATGATCCCCCGGAAGAGGCTGCCGAAGTTATACGGCCGACGAGCCCTGAGGATGTGGTAACAGGTGTGCAAACTGAGGCACGAGGCGCCGAGCAGCAGATTC
Organism: Canariomyces notabilis; assembly: GCF_033297395.1. Taxonomy (NCBI): domain Eukaryota; kingdom Fungi; phylum Ascomycota; class Sordariomycetes; order Sordariales; family Chaetomiaceae; genus Canariomyces; species Canariomyces notabilis. The sequence goes on from NW_027041823.1 coordinate 2,109,931, forward strand.
CATCCCCGTTCGACAACTCTGCTACGGAGCTGCAGGCCGACGTTAAACAAGCCATCGACGTCGACCATGCACGCCCGGAGTCGAATCCCAGTCTCTGATCAGGATGGCCCATCACAAAACAGGGCAAAGGCAACGCTCCCCTCATGACCAACAACCCAAACGCAATGTTCCCTGCTTGGTCATGGCCGCACAGTTTGCAATGTGTTATTATCAACAACTCTGGTGGGAAGTCCATTTTTATTCCCAAGCGAAGAGCGAAGTAAGGGATTCATTTCGGCGTTCCGGCTTCTTCTTATCGCTCTATCGGATATTCGCTCGTGATTTTTCTGATTCGCGTCGGACAAGAAGCTTTATTGAGTCTGGCGTTCTCGGGTTTACACACATTTAGATGTTTGTCCTTACAAGGCAGGGGGGTGGGGACAAGTAGTATGCATACAAGGCAGTAGAATGTATTAATGAGGATTTGGGAAGGGAGGATTGAGAAACCGGGGCTCAGATTAGTTAATTCTGGAGAGCCAGATCCATACATATACAAATACATATATATGATACGACCATAATCTCTAGTTGACAGACTTGGGTTGGCTTCGTCATCCAGTCAGTACGTGGCTGATGTGTTCTCAGAACATGTACGCCTATGCTTCATGCATTGTGCTAGGATTGCGAAATAAGTGGCCAAACGGCGTTACAGTTTCTTCGGTATGCTTTTCGAGCCTTACTTTTGCGTCGTCCAGTAAGTATTTTGGGTACTCCTCTCTCTGACTCGGAACGTCTGGAAGCATACATGACAGCATGTTCGTGATGAGACAGTCTGAGAATTCAGCGTCATATAGTCTCCTAACCCATGGAAGTCAACGCTAGATAGTCAAGACGGGCCTGGCTACATCAAATCTAAACACTTCAAGACTTGCATATTACTCGAGGAGCTCAGTAGCTTTTTGCCCCCTTTATCCAGACCAAGCGAAGAACAGGTATTGCGTTTCTTGTTTGTCTGTTCTTTTTTTTACTCGACAACTAGCCACGATTCCACCACAGTTGATTACACTACCAATTCATCGGTCCAAAGAGATGGGTATATGAAGTCAGGTTGTGAGGTTAGAGGGTCAGGAAGTACCCAGTTTTGAGAAGGAGAAAGCACAATATGCCGACTAACAAGAAGAACGAAACGGCGATGGCGACAAAAAGCCGAGTGACGGACCAAAATGACACAAGCATTGTGCCTGCCGGTAAAATAACCAAAACACGACAATGTGTAACCAAGAAAAAGGACAGAAAAGACGGATGGGGCACAAAAAGGAAAGGGAACGACAGATAAGCCAAAAGTCCGCCACTTCAACCTCACCACAGCCAAAATGCTAACAGAGCTGAGAGTCGAGGAGTTATTCAAGCAGCCGAAAATCAAGTCAAGTGTCGAGCCACACAATTGTCATTTAAAAGGAAACAGTCCAAAAATCTCACGTAAATTCACTCCCAGTCTTCAAATCCCCCTTCACCATAAGGATTCCACTCCTGCCCAGGGTAGCTGGTGGCGCTCATCTGGGGAACGGCCTCTTCCTCCTTGCGGCGGGCGTCGTCCTCGGGCTCGGAGGGGAAGACGGGGATCTTCTCCTCGAGCACGAGCCTGCGCTCGGCCTCCCTCTGCTCCTCGGCCTTGCGCTTGGCCCGCTCAAAGATGGCCACGCTGTCCTTTGCCTTTGCGGCGGCGTCGGCGGCCGAGCTCTGGTTGTTCGCCGAGCCTGAGCTGGGCGACTTCTGCAGCGTCGCAATGGTGGCGTCTTGGATGATGGGCGATTCCAGGTCCGAGTCGGACGAGCCCAGGTCTGGAGTCGTAGACGATTGCCGAGGCTGGATCTGTGAAGGGACCTGCATGGACGGGGCCGGGCCCGAGAACTGGTGCGTGTACCCAGGACCTGCGGGTGGCTTGGCGGGACGTGTTGCCTCATGCGACGACCCAGCAGACTTCGGCTCGACGGGGGTATTGATGATGATGGTTTCGGCGGAGCCCGGGTGTTGTTGCTGCTGCTGAGCTGAGTGAGGAAATTGCAGATGACGCGGAGTCGCGTCATAGACGTTGTCGTCTGCTACGCGTTGAGTCGGTGTCGTAAGCTGGTTGATCGGGGACGTGGGACCAGGAACGGACGGTTCGGGGCTGACGGCCCCCGCATCCCGACTGATGTTGGCGTCTGCTTGTACCGAAGGCACAGGGCTATCCGTCCTCCCAGGAGTAGGCAGCGGGCTTAGTGACGCGCTTGGCGAGCGCGCACTGAGACCGGCGCTGGCGTCAAGGGAAGCAGCATTCGCCGGTTGGAACCGCCCAGTTCGCTGTGATGGAAGTGACGCAAGGTCGCCATCCGCCGAAGTCTCGCCTGCCGACTGCGTCATTCCCTGTGCACCTTGCTGGTTCGGTGGGATATAGGACTGGGGAGGAGCTGAGCGTTGAACCTGGGGCTGCGGCGGGACATTCTGCTGAGGGCTGTGCGTGCTAGTAAAACGAGTCGCCTCGGGGTGAGGCTTTGCCTGCTGTAGAGCAGGGGCTCCGCTTGACTGCGGGGCCAGAGGTGTGGAAGCCTGGCTAGATGGGGAAGGGGACACTCCAGGGGCTCGAGGGAGCGGGGCGGTTGGCGGTGGGTGAATCTGTTGGGTAGGCTGGGCGGCCAGCTGGGGTTGAACATGCCCACCCGTCACCTGTCGGCTAGTAACATCTTGTCCTTGCTCCTGCGCAGCAGGACCCGTAGGCATCGGACCTTGAGCTTGATTCTGGGCTTGTTTGGGGGTCTGGGAAGGAATGGTGGACGAGGCCTGCGTGGCAGATGAAGGTTGAGCCTGAGGGTTAGAAGCAACGCCGAGCAGGGTCTGTGTGCTGGCAGCTCCAATTGGAGCCCATTGTTGTTGAGGGAATCCGGGCGGCGGAGCGTACACCATGCCGTTCTGTATAGGCCCAACGTACAGGGGAGCGGGAGCCGGAACAAGACGTCCCTCAGCGTGTACATATCCGTACCCTCGGGGGATCGGAACCTGATCATACTGGGGCTCTGTTGATGGTTGGCCCTGTGGAGGGCGTTGGATGCCGGAGATACTCTGCTGAGGATTTGGCCCCTGCGTCATCATATTCGGGGGTGGCCTTCCCTGCTGAGGCTGCAATTGCATATTCTGCGGCGGCGGCTGCACCCCTGACGGCGCATATGTCTGCGAGCCTGGTGCCGGTTGCGGCTGCGTAGGTGTTTCGGTGCCTTTAGCTCCGAGTTTGAATGCGCTCGTGAACAACGATTTTGGGCCTTTATCCTTTTCCACTTTCTCCTTCTCCTTCAAGGGCATTGCCGGCCATGTGGACTTGTTCCCCTTGAACAACTTCGATATCGTGCTTTGCTCCTTCTCTTTCGCCTGAGCGTTCAGACCCACACCATTTTGACCGGCAGCTGGGTTGAACGGCTGACGAGGGGGTACAGGACTAGCTTGAGATGCCATCCATGGCGACTGCCCAGTAGGGTGTGGCTGGCCGGGAAGCATCTGTCCTCCTTGTGGACTGTTAGCCAACCGAGGATCAGATTGCTGAGACCGTTGGCTGGGGTGGCGTTGTATACCCCCAGCCCCTTGAGACGATTCCTGAGAAATCGGACCCTGGCCGGAATCGGCCGGCGAGGCTTGGTCTCTGGGAGTCATGGTGGAGAATGATTGTCGCGATGGGACCCTATCCTCTGGGTTCCGCATAGGCCTGCCGGCGTCTGGTTGTGGCGATGCTGGGTGAGGCCGTCCCTGCCCTATGTCGCCGGCTGGGGTGCTCGATGGCGTGACTTGAGGTTGCGAAGAAGGCGACACCGGCCTGTCAATATGGCGATTATCCTCGGACCCAGAGCCATAAGGAGCGGGTTGTTCACTACGAGGCGCTGCCTGGAACGGTGAAGTAGCGTTCCGGTCAAGCAAATGAGCGGGATGTGGCGTGGCTGGACCTTGAGCGTTCGGAACCCGAGTCTGTACGGGCTGCGGGGCGGCCATGGGCTGTTTCGGGCTCGGTGGATTTCTTTCTTGCACCCGGGATGGTTCCGTTGAGAACTGGGGGATGTCCTGAGACTTTTGAGAGACCGGGGAGCCAACTGCAGAACTGGCCGGTGTCGGTTCGGCAGGTTTAGGTTGCGCTTGATGCGGAGTTCCTTGATCATTCGGTTGCGATAAAGCTGGCTGCGACTGTTGCGCGTGTGGGTTTGACGGCTTATAAGATCCGGCTTGGTTCGACAATGGAGACTGTTGCGAATGAAAACGGAGGTCTTGGCCGGTGAATTGCGTGTTCTGCTGGTGTCCCTGAGGGAACCCGGACTGTTGCGGCATGGGCACCGCGGGCCGTTCCCCAGCCATCTGGCCTGGTTGTGATGCAACGCCAGGAACACTAGGAGAATCACGATGCAAATATTGCGGCTGGAAAGCGGATTGACCGGGCTGGAGCTGTTGAGCGGTGCCAATGAGTGGCCGTCCGTCGGGACCCAGCGGCACTTGCTGACCGTACTGCCCGCGCAACGGACTCTGACTGGAAGGAAAAGGCATTGACTGCATGCCTGGCTGTTGTTCGGGTGTGTCCCGCGATTTAGAATCCGCCCTGCCTCTCAAGAAGCCAAGAAGTCCCCCGGCAGGCTTCCGGCCCTGGTTGTTCTCGGCGATGGCCCCCTGTTGGGGTTGGAAGTTCTGCCCAAACGGCGTTTGGCCATTTGCCGGACCTTGCATAGGGCCGGAACCAAACGGTCCAGGTTGGGCTTGGGCAGAAGTCTGAAATTGACCCTGTGGCGGATTCTGCTGACCTAGCTGACCCTGCGGCGGCAGCTTGACGGTAAAAGACGTACCGGCTTTGACGCCCCCGGAGTGAGGTGATCGATGGAATACATCCTTCAGCGCAGAGAAACGTTTCTTCGGCAGGCCACCGATGCTCCCCGCAGGAAACGGCTCGGTGGTATTTGTTGATGTTGACGTCCTAGCCTCGTCGGGACGGGAAGGGGCTGATTGGGCTGGTGACGGGGTACCGCCGATTCCGAAGAAAGTTGTCAGTTTCCTGCCCGGCGGCGCAAACTGGGAAGGCGGCGGTGGCATTCTCTCACCCACAGGCGTGTGTGAGCCATTCGCCACGATACTGTCTTTGCTTTGGGCGTAAGACATATTGTCAGGGGTGGGGCCGGCGCCCCTCGGGCCAAACATGGGATTGCGCTGTGGCGGCATGCCTGCTTCCTCGGTCAAAATGCTCGCCTCTGAAGCAGCATCGTTGCTGGCGCCTTGTAGCTGTGGCCTATCCTCAGGTTCGCGGCGCTCTTGGGGATGACCACCTGCGACTCTGTCTCGGATACTTGAGAAGATGCCTGAGCCGCGCCTGCCTTGTCCTCCTTCGTGGGACGGAACAACACCGGGTCTAGTCAGCTGAGTTTTTTGGGGCTGTAGCTGCGTCGGAGACTCGCTAGTGGCATGTTGGTTGGCTGGATTCTGATGATCTGCCGACACATCTTGAGATGGCTGAGAAGGAAATGGATGGTCTTTCTGGCCGGAAACCTGGCCTGAAGGCTGCTGGATGTCAGATTGCTGAGCCTTTTGTCGCTGTGGTGAGAGGCCGCCTGTCATTGGGACGCCGGTTTCCTTGTCAAGGCCAAAGTACGGCTGCTGCGAGGAAGCATTACTTGGCGAGTGGCGATGACGGCTCGTGGGTTGGAGGGGTTCCGATAGATGGGATTCCTGCAAATTCCATCCACTTTGCGGTTGGAACCTCTGCATCATATTGGCAGGCAGCATGTGAGGTGGTAGAGCAACCGGCCGGCCGCCCCCGGGAACGAATTGCGGACCTTGTCCCATCTGAGGCGCTGGATTATTTCCGGCAGGCGTCATGACCCCTCTCGGAGTCATCAGGGCTGCTGTTCCAGGCGGGACAGTACGTGGGAAGCCAGGAGTAGAACCTGGGAGCGGCTGGCGCTGGCCTTGCAGCTGCCATGTCTGGGCTTGCGTCTGCCCCTGCGTGTTTTGAGCGCTTTGCGCACCCTGGGTCGGCCGGTACACGTTCTGAACTGACTGGCCGGCCGGCTGGCTTCCTGACATGAATTGGGACGTCTGGGACGCCGCCATTGACGATTGCGACGGAGGTCCTAATGGCGAGGGCGTTCCCTGTTGGCGTTGCTGCTGGCGAGCAGCACCCTCAAGGCTGTTGTCGGTGGACAAGAACCCTTCCTCATTCAGGCCGAGAGAAGAGCTGAACGTGGAAGCGCGGCGTATAGGCGGCAACCCTACAAACGATGGAGGTCGCTGTAGGCCATTGGGGCCAGCTTGCTGCTGCGGTTGCTGATGCTGCGGATGCTGCTGTTGCTGCTGATACTGCTGATACTGCTGATACTGCTGCTGCTGCTGCTGGACTTGGAGGTGATGGCCCTGCGGGAAGTTGCCTGGTGGTGGCAGGGGCTTGAAGTTCAGGTTCTGCGCGTAAGCCGCCATCGCAAAGGCTTAGCTCGCGGCGCGCGACTTATACAGTGTACAACGCGACAGCGATCAAGGCGGTGGGGATGCACGGGCTTGCGGTTCTTTCTTTTGGCGATGCGGAGGCGGGTCTCGGGGACGTCTGTAGGCTACTCCGCAGTTGGGACGATTGGGACTTAGGGTCGACCCACAGAATGCGGACGCCGTTCTTGCTGCTGTAATGTAGCGGTGACAGCTGCCACCGGTACACTAGGTAACTAATAAGCTCACCAGCCCCGTCTTCCCAATCGACTTGTTGCGCTGCTGCGTCGGGCAAGGTCTTCTCACGATTGGTATGGATGCTCTGGCCAGGATGGGAACGAGGAGAAGGATGATGCGCGATTACCGCCTCGGCAGTCGACTTCACAGTCGAAAATTGGCTTCTGTGTAAGAGGGACCAAATGCCGTGCGACTCAGAAGCTTGTCCTTGTGATTATCGGTGCTGTCAATGTGAGAAAAGTCACAAGAAGCGGCGCGCTGCATCAATGGCGCGTAGTTTGGCTCTCGCGGTTGTCGTCAAGGGAGGGCGCATTAACAGAGCGTTATCGCAACCAACATATAAGTTTCAAAGTCTTGCTGCTGGCTACCGTTATGAACAGCTCCATGCACGCCAACCTTGGGGTCGTCGATATTCGCGCTCGGTTGCCGGCGTCTCTTTGGCGAAAGCAGGACGTCGGGTGTGATTCAAAGGACGATGATCGCCGAGAGAGGGCTACGACGCGGAAGCTCCTGCGATGAGGATGAGAAACCGTGTTGCTGGGGAAGGAGCTCCTCCTCAGAAAAGCTGAAATTGCTGCTGGTCGAGACCCTTGTTTAGCGTCAGCATGCTGTGGCAGGGATTGGCTACAAGTGGTTCAGCCGCTGAACCGAGGAGGGCTGCAGTGGCAGCCTGCTGCATCAACCGTTATTAGCATGGTTAGTGCAACTCCATACAGTACTGTACCGTACTAAATCACCTAACGTTAAAAGCTCCCGTCACCAGCAAGCCGCGAACTTCTCCTTTAACAAAGCTCAAGCGGCTGGGATTGCTTCGCCATCCTGCCATGCACGTGGCTGCGTATGTCGTACTGGTGCGCCCTTGTCCGCCCAATCCCGTGAGATCCCGGGATGCCGAACGTGTGAAAGCCTTCATCCCATCATCAGCTCGCCCGATATCCGGAACCGCAACGGCGCAGCAGCCCCACTTACAAGGCTGGGCCCTGGCGACAAGAAAACGGGAGGCATGTCGACACTCACTTGTTACCATATCCATCCGATCTACAGAGCAATGACACTTTATTTCAGCTGCTTCATTCCCCGTCCACGCTGTGATTCATTACCGGAATAGCCGGTGGTTCCTGGGAGGATGGGGGTGTTGGACAAATTCATCTGCCCGGCCTTGATTATGTGTTGTACAAATACCCGTACGAAGTACACGGCCAACCATATCCCAGCGTCCATGCCTATGCCCAGTCCATGCATGATATGATGGATATTTGTCCCAATCTCAATTAAACGCTGTAGAGAGAAACCGCGATTCGTTTATGAAGTGGAAAACACCTTGTCGCCCGTGCCCCTAAGCTTGTTTCGTCCTTTACTCAGCAGTCCTTTTCCAGCCTTGCCCGCTGCCATCAACAGTTCTCTGCTCTTGGTGCCCATCTGATGACTCGAGTGTCCAAACTGCCCTAATCCACCAGAACCGTATGGCTGCGATGGCATACCTATGCTCGCTGATGGCCTTGCGTTCTGGGGCAGCGCTGTCCCCGCTCCCTGCGAGCCTTGCTGGGCATTAGGTGCAGGCCCTGGGTATGTGAAACCGGCATTCGCATGTTCGGGATGCTTGGACAACATAACCTTCACCCACTCGTCCAGTCCGCTATCCATGGCGGAATATTGTGACCGTGTCTCATTGTAATGTTTGATCCGCTCCGCCGGCGAACCAATGTCCATGATGTTCCGAAAAGATAATACGTTGAAGGCTTCTTTCCTCGGTAAAGGTGCACTTGAGTCCATAGCCTGCTGCGTCTGCAGGGCTTCGGCAAGGGCAGGATGCTTTTCAAGCGGCGAGGCGAGGGGAGAGGCTTTTGATTGTTCTTGAAGCGCTATTTTCTCCTCGATTAGGGACAGCTTCTGAGCACCCTCGTGTCTATCGGATAAGCCGGAGGCGGACGAAAGTGATCGCCGTGAAGTGTTTCCAGCGGGAGGTTCGTCCGGCACAGGGGTGAAATTGTCCGTCTTTGTAGGGGAATGCGCCGCCTTTGTTTCGGAGATCAATGGCAACGCCTTGTCCTCGGGAACAACAGTCTTTGGCCCCAAAGCAGACACACCTCTAACACCCGAGCCCAATGCCTTCTGTTCGACAAACATTCCAGTCACTGGAGACGGAGCTTCGGCGGGATCTCGGAGCTTTAATGGCTCCCAGGAGAAGGGTCTTTGAGAATTTTCCTGCTCAGTTGCGGTCGCAGTGTGATCAACCGAAGCTTCAGTCGTAGAAGGAACAGCCGGTCGACCGATATTAGGTAGGCTTGAAGACGGCGCGATAGGCTGTTGATCGGGCGAGTCGGCCGGGTTTGATATCGGGGCCTCTGTAACCCTTTCTGTCTTGACCGTCTTGCCACTTTCAAGAAAGCTCGGGTCCACCTTTTCCTCAGTTGCTGTCCAGTAATCATCATAGACATCACCTAGGTAACTGCTTTCGCGGACGGGACCTGCAGCTGCGCGGTAAGCGGCAGTAGATGCCTCGGCGGGATCCGGGGAAGTGCTGGCGGGAAGCGCTGGGCTGAGAGACTTGAGAATCTCCTCGCTAAGCATGTCACTGTCTTTGACTGGAGAATTACTTGAGGCGTCCAAGGCTGGAGGGGTGACAACTGAAGGGGTCTCAAATGACGGGGAACCCATAACTGGCTTCATGTCGGCACCCGGCGCTGGCGATTCTCGGCGTGGGTTCAAAGGCGCGGTCGGTGGGATTTCGGAGGGATGAGTAGTTATACCCATTGATACTGAGCTGGAGGACCGCCTGCTAGCGGGAGGTGGCGCGTCGCCGTCCTTGGCGTTGGCTGTGGCCTCTGGAGAGGGCTTTTCAAGTTCTGTGTTTCGAGCTGGACTCGAGGTTCTAGGAGAGGGTATGGCACGTGGTGAAGCGGGGTGCGAAGTCGCTTGTACTTCGCGTTCAACGGGGCTGGAAACCCTCACGTCACCTGCTGTTTCTGGCCCAGGTTGCTGAGGCTGCTCGGCACCTAATGGAGGGGATTGCGGCTGAGCGTTGGCTTCGGCCGCTGATGATACCATTCCAGAACCAACGGCACTGGGCCCCTGTTCTTGAGAGGGATCCGCATGGGATATTTCACCGGGCGAAGATGGAGTCTCAGAGACCCAGCCGCCTGGTAGATGGGGCCGGGAGAGAAACTGGTCTCTGGTCCCCTGCGCTCCCAATGACCCCCCTCCTGTGGCCTGTTGCTGCTCAGAAACCCCAGTTACCGGCTGCGTTCCGCTGACCTTTTGCAATGCCTGCTCTTCAATCCGCTCTGGTTTACTAGAAGGAGATGGGGAGCGCACAGGCAGTGCCTTGGTGTCTGCATCAGGGTTAGGTTTGCCCATTTTCTCTATGTCTGACGCTGCGGCCGAGGGCGTGTCCCGAAGCGTCGAGGCGAGGGGCGATTGGGCCGATATCTCTGCTGCATTCGCAGAGTCAGCGGGAGCGATGACGAGCTGAGGCGGCGCAATTTCCGAAGTTTGCGACTGCGCTTTCGAATCAGGGAATAGGCTCGAGGAGAAGAGGTCTTCACCGAAACCTGACATGCGTGCTAGATCTGGTAGTTTTGGGCTTGTCGAAAAGCGTCGAACGCGCTCGTGTGACTTGAGCTCAGCAGATGGGTGGGGCACGGCCGATTTCATCCCATCTTGACCTGTAGTAGCGGCCCTCGTTGACATCTCAACCTCCGAAGAAGGGTCCACGCGAGCATCGTCAGAATAGCTGTCAAGCAGTCCTTCAATGCCATACTCGCTCTTCCTTTCAGCAGGTGGAGCGGGAAGACCAAGGGGGCTCGATATTCCTGCCTGTAATCGGGCTTGCGACGGTTCGGGCCGCTGACTGGGTTGGGCCACAGGGCTGTCCATGCTCAATGTCCTAGTCTCCAACGGTTGCCGTCCTCCTTTCGCCTCTTCCGCCATGCGTCGATAGACATCAGCCGGGCGAATGAAAGGAAGCGGTTTGTCCGCTGACACAAAAGACCTCGGGTTCTGTGGTGACATCGGGCTTGTTGCTGTTCGGGCATCTGAATTGTCGGCTGTTTGTTGGTTAGGCCGCGGCTGCTTCACTGCGCTGTTCGAATCGACGGCATCGTATGGTCCCGGGCTATCCTTTCGAAGCCCGACCTGTTGTGAAGGAAGCGAGCTAGCGCTGTGCGGGGAGGGCGAGTTGCGCCTTGAGTTTGGAGAAAGCAGCGGATGAGGATATCCTTGGCTACTGGAATAACCACTAGGTGTCGATACATCTGCACCGGGAACATACGGTCGATAAGACGCGTTCTGCTCAGTCACGGTCAGGGGCTGGCCTGTGCTGGCCGCGGGCGCACCCACAGGTTGCCTAGTGTGCGTGTATATAGGCGCCGTTCCAGGGGGCTGGAACTGTCTCGGAGCCGACGAAGACGCTGTTGGATGGCGCGGGCCCATCGGTTTTGGGGGGAGTGGAGGTTCTGGCTGGTCCTTCGCTTCATCGTCATCGGCACCCCAATCATCGCCATCGTAGTTTTGGGGTTTGAAATTCGCCCATTTCTTCGTCTTTTGTCGGTTTACATTGATTTTATATGCGTCCTGACTCGGCGGCGGCATGCTTGGAGACCTGTGGAAACGGTAGGTTTAGAGGGGCACCCGAGGAGGCGGCGTGCAGTGGAGGGAATCAATACATGGACCTGCTACTGGGAGGCAAGACATTTCCGTAGGAGCCATCCATATCGCAGCGATATATATTCAGTAGTTCTGAGACCGCATGCGTGCTCGTGTCACAGGGGCTGCCGTAGCGAAGCGATACAAGGTTCTCGAGATGGCCCACGACGAAGAGGACGTCGATGATGCAGCTGCCGTTCCGCCGGCACGGTTGCGGCAAAACACGGCAAAGAAGGTAGGACGACGGAAGCGGGAAAGACAGAACCCTCTACAATAAAGATGAGACGGTGACACAATATCCGAATCGAGCCACGTATTATCGCCGCTACCGAGGGCTCGATCCAGACAAGACCGGACCAGTTCGCGGGAGAGGTGGAACGAGGACGCATGTGTCCCAACAGGGGATTTTCTCAATGACAAGAGTCTCTACCTGCCTCGAGGAGGCACTGACAAGGATCACGTTGGTGGCGGTTCAGGGCCCGTCGCGCGTTGCCACTTGCCAAGAAGATCTCGCTCCAAAAAATAGGATCCTCGGTCGTATGCTTCCACTGGGCGGGCGTGATTATCTTGGAGAGTTACATCCACCACTTTCAGGTTCAAAGCTCTTGGGCTCAGAACCGGAAAGGAAGTCAGGGCGGAAACTGTTCGGATATGGCGGGGTTCAGGGCGTTTTGGTACTTTATACCTCCGTACTGCTGTTCCATTCCTCGAGAGATCCGTTCAGGTAAGTTGTCGAGTTGCCCCTCCATTGTTCCTGCCCCATGATCACCTAATTGCACCTTGTTGACCGGTGCTTGCTAAGTGCTGCTTGCGAACGGGAGGTACCTACCAATGAAACAAACACCTAGCCTGAAAGCAAGCTGGGACTCGACGTTTCGCCCCGCACTTCCATAGCCTGGCTCACCTGGCTACGGGCAGTAAGGCAGTTGTATCGAAACGGGGCGGGAGCGCTGACGTCGTTGTCCTCATTCCCAAGCCCTTTTCGTAACATGGCAGCCAGTCATCTGAACCCCTGTATTTGCTGCTTCTCGTGCCCAGCCGAGGTTCTGTGGGCCTGACTCGTGCTAGGTGCCGACAACTTTATTAGAAGTTCGACCTTCCTGAGCATTGCAGCAATTATCCTGATGGTTGAAGAGCGAAACTATGTACAGCACGATAGAAACAGTAAATCTCGACCCTACTCCTTACGGGTACCCAACGGTACGAGTCCTGTAGTTGGAATCGAAGGATTACGGAGTACACAGCCATGCTTCGTCGAACTCCCTGCCATGGACATGTCCGAGTTAGAGTATGGGACTTGGGATTTATACCAGCAACCGCTTTGATTGGCATAACAACGGCTATGTAACGAGATCGTACTCTCCGGAGCAGTCGTCCGTTGACTTCGAGGCTGTAGGGAGTACGGATTATTTTACAAAGTCCTTGTATGTATGATACCACGCCATTGAGTAATACGTCACCGGTAAGTTACAGCCCCTGACAGCCAAGGCTCGCGGCGCTCCCGCTTTCTGACTGGATGCAAGGATCCACCTCAGCGCGGTCCGAGCGTTACATATTGGAAACAACACCACGTTTCCATCAGCCGGAAGCGCCGTAAGCCTGACATACCAAACATATTGAGCCGCCCTATCCGTCAACGGCGACCTTTGTTCAGCCTCACCTCTTGCTGCCGCATCTTCCCTTCGTCGGTCCTTTTGATACGCCCAGATCACGCGCTTCAACTAATCCTCCGCGGCACCATCGTCTTCCTCAACTCGACTTCGCCACGCTCAAGTGCTTCCCTGTTGAATCGCATCGCAGTTTTCACTTTCCTGGCAGGCTTCGGACACAACCCAACCTTTGCGCATTGAAGTCCCAACCCAGCCGTCGCCATGGCTGTGGCAATCAACGACCGCACAGCGGAATTCCGACACATCGTCACTGCAGCGAAACGGAAGCAGGCGGCAAAGCCCGGCTCGCAACGACTCCTAAACGACGCGCAAAAGAGTGCTGCCAGTGCCAATGGACAACCACGGCGATCAGAGTTTGCGCGAAACGCGGCCGAGATTGGGAGGGGCATCTCGGCTACAATGGGGAAACTCGAGAAACTGGCGCAGTGTAGGCATCGCCCCTGGCACCGACCGACGGTTCTAGTTCCTGATAGTTCGCAGTGGCCAAAAAGCGATCACTCTTTGACGACAACCCGGTGGAGGTCAATGAAGTATGTTTGGGCGTCTGGTAAAACTCGAAGAACTAGACTAACAGTAGGCAGTTGACATTCATTATTAAACAAGACTTGTCCCGTTTGAACGAAGAAATTCGAAATCTCCAAGCACTGTCGAAGCGGCTACATCCTAAGCCGGATCAAGAAGGAGAAAACAACAAGAACATACTGCTGCTTTTACAAGGAAAGCTTGGGGATGTCAGCGCCAACTTCAAGGTGGGCTTCGCTCTTGCGCCGGCGCGTTTACCGTCCCAATGCTTGAATGCTCACGCGCCTGCAGGATGTCCTTGAGATCAGGACAAAGAATATCCAGGCCTCTAGGTCACGAACTGAGGCTTTCGTTTCGAACGTGGGACAGCACGCCCACGCATCCTTACCGCAGTCTGCGTCGCCGCTCTACAGCACTCCGAATAGGGGGACTCCTTCGCCAGGGGCCGATCTTATCTCGCTCAATCCAATGGGAAACCAACAGTTGCAGCTGCAGATGATGGAGGAGGGCCAGAACACGTACATCCAGCAACGAGAGCAGGCGATTGGGGCAATCGAGTCCACCATCAACGAACTCGGGTCAATGTAAGCCATGACACAGTCAATCTGGGGATGGTCTTGCATGGGCTGCGCGGACTAACCAGCACCGCACAGTTTTGGACAACTCGCCGCCATGGTCAGCGAACAGACCGAGATGATCCAGCGAATCGACGCAAATACGTACGTACGCATGGTCAGGCTCTGTTCCCATGGCGCTTCCGCTGACTTGTTAACAGAGAGGATGTCGTGGACAATGTCGAAGGCGCCCAAAAAGAGCTTCTTCGCTACTGGTCTCGCGTTTCCGGGAACAGGTGGCTCATAGCCAAAATGTTTGGCGTTCTGGTAAGCGCTCCCCCTATATATTGCTCTATCGGCTGAGCCCCGCTGACGCTGTGGAATCAGATGGTATTCTTCCTGCTCTGGGTGTTGATCGCCGGGTAGATAATCCTTTGTCGCAGTATTCTCTTCTTTGTATCACCCTTTTTGCTCCTTATCACTTTGCGACGGCCTCATGTTAGACAACCGCATGGGTCGGTATACACTAGTAATAGGGCATCGAACAGCGCATCGCATCGAGCCAGCTAGACGAAGGCGTTCAGGTATTGCTGTTGAAGGTCAGCGGGCTGTTTAATTCTCACTTTCCCTTTGCTGTGGAGTTTCAGTTCTGTCAAGACTCCAAGAGATGTGTTGCACAGATCTCAACAATCTCCAGGAATCTTAAACAGTGTACAGTACATACTTTGTACCTCTGTACCTTGGACTGTTGGATCTAATCGGCCTTGGCGATTCTCGAAGCCGAAGCAAATTTTCCACCTATTGCATGTCTCAAGACATGCAGGGGTACTTCGTAGAGACAGCAACCATTGAACCAGCACTCCTGGACTACTCCTGAACCGGGGAAGCCCACAATCGCGGGGCTCAGATGGAGGAGGGGCTAACACCCCGCGACGTCCTCGGGTCCCTTACTCGTATGCGCTCCGCTATGGCGATTAATGATGCTGCGATGTTTGGCAGTGTCATGACTTCAGGTGACTGCGGTAAGGATAGAAGGAGATACGTCTGTCTTATACTCACGAAACGGAGCGGTAGGCTAGATGATGGCTACTTGATCAAACCGGTTGGCGATGGGAATCACGTTGCCGCGGCTTGAGCTTCCCGCTCCACCGTCCACATTGCCATCGGTGATGCCACCTACATTAGGTAGATACACTATTTAGCCGGTTTTGACATGCCATCCACTTCGAAACGGCAGGCATTGGGCCCAGATCTGCCCCGACTCCCCACGCCAGAGCTTCCACCGATCCTATCTCTCTCCTCTTCCAGTGGAGTTTCTCCGGCCGCGAAAGAAAACTGACACCGAGGTAGCCTTGGCTCTTCCTGTTGAGCTCGCTCACGTACAATACATTACCAGACACTCCTTCTGTTCAAGCTGTTGTTCACACGTAGTAAACCACCACTTAGACGCTCGTTGCTGCGATTCCGGTCTTCCATCTTGCCCATTACTCCTCCTCGAATCACCACCAGGACCTTCTCCTCTCGCCCTATCGTCATGGCTAACAAAACGTACAAGCTCAACACGGGGCAGGATATTCCCGCTCTCGGGCTGGGTAAGAAGAAGGATCTTTCTCTCTCTCTCTCTAGCTCCAGGTCCCATTCAATCTGACTAACCACGGCTACACCAAGGCACATGGCAATCCGAGCCGGGCAAGGTCCGGGAAGCGGTCGCGTTCGCGCTCAAGTCGGGCTACAAGCTGATTGACTGCGCGTACTGCTACGCTAATGAGGAAGAGGTTGGCCAGGGCCTGGCCGAGGCCTTTGCCGCGGGCGTCAAGCGCGAGGACATTTTCGTCGTGAGCAAGGTCTGGACAACGTACAATACTCGGGTCGAGCTGGGGCTGGACAAGAGCCTGAAGAGTCTGGGGTTGGACTATGTCGACTTGTTTCTGGTGGTACGTTGCGTATTGCAGGAGTTGGGGGTTTGGTCGTTGAGGAGTGGGAAGAGCTGACATAAAGGGGGTGGTTGAACCATGTAGCACTGGCCGTTGTTGATGAATCCTGAAGGTAAGACGCTCTCGTTTTCCGAGGATTTGGACCGGACTAACTCAAATATCCTCCCCTCAGGGAACGACGACCGCTTCCCCAAACTCCCCAATGGCGAGCGTGACATCATCCGCAGCCACAACCACGTCGACACTTGGAAGCAAATGGAGCAGCTGCTCAAGACGGGCAAAACCAGGGCCATTGGCGTTTCCAACGTTTGTCTCCCCCCCCCCCCCCCCCAACCCTCGTCGATGGAGCCGCATCTAACCTCTCTTCGTCTGGTAAACAGTACAGCAAGCGCTACCTGGAACAACTCCTCCCCCACGCCACCGTCGTTCCCGCCGTCAACCAGATCGAGAACCACCCGGCGCTCCCGCAGCAAGAGATTGTCGACCTTTGCAAGGAAAAGGGCATCCACATCATGGCCTACAGCCCGCTAGGCAGCACGGGCGGCCCGCTCTTCAGCGCCGAGCCCGTCGTCAAGATCGCCGAGAAGCACGGCGTCAAGCCTGCTACTGTTTTGTTGAGTTATCATTGTATGTTACACCTCCTTGTTGTTTTGAGCTTGTTCAGATGAGGAGAGATGCTGATGCCATGACTAGTCCCCCGAGGCAGCACCGTCCTCGCTAAGTCGGTCACGCCCGAGCGGATTAAGGAGAACATGAATGTGATTGATCTTGATGAGGAGGACGTCAAGTTGCTGAAGGATTACTCCGACAAGCTCACGAGTGAAGGCAAACTGCAGCGGTTTGTATACCCGCCGTTTGGAATTGACTTTGGGTTCCCGGATAAGTCTTAGCTGTCCTTGCTTGGCTAGGCTGGGTTGGAAGGCGCAGTAGAGTCAGATAGAGGGCATGGAATAGAAGATTTCTAGGTAGAATGCTTACATGCGCTCTCCTGAGATCTAATTACCTGGTAATTTTGTTGGCATATCGACTGAAGGGATGCCGGTTGACAATATATCAAAAGATGGAAGTCCGAGACCTCACATGTTAACCATGACTTTAAGCACCAAGTTTCCCTCGTTGTCTCGCACCCTCGCAGCCATATCAAAGGCTGATGGGATGCTCTCCATCCCGCTGAACCGCTGCGTAATAAGCTTCCCGAAATCCGGGAGCCTGGGGTTCTGACTGGCCAGCAGCTCAATGACCCGGGGGTAGGTGTTGGCATAACGGAAGACACCAACCAGGTCCACTTCGCGGAGGGCGGCCGCGGATATGGGAAGCGTCTGGACGGGATTCCCCATGCCGATGATCATTATTCTACCTCCGGGTGCAGTAGCCTTGTAATCGGCTGTCAGTAAACGAGCTCTGACCATCCCGAATGAGGCACTCACGAAGATAGAAGCTTGCAGACAAGCCTCGACGCCTGTACACTCGTACGTGGCGTCAACCTCACCCACACGCTCGTGGCTGTCACCATACTCGGTTGATTTGACAAGCTCGGCCACCTCCTTTGCAAACTCCAGCTTCGCCTCAACCGTTTCGGGCCGCTTCATGGGCACAACGACAGCGGCATCGGCAAAGCCATTCTCGACGGCGAACCTCACACGCTCTTCCTGGATGTCGGCAATGACCACCTTGGATTGGGTGACTGCTTTGCTGATGGCGGCACAAAGAAGACCGACAGTCCCCGCACCAAAGACCAGGACCGTAGACCCAGACGAAAGACGAGCCCTGTCCGAGGCGTGCAGAGCAACGGATAAAGGCTCCACGAGGGCGCCAAGCTCCAGCGAGACGCTCGATGGGAGCCTGGGAAGTCGGCGTCAGCAAACGGCTTGGCATTGTTGTGGGCCAGACATACTTGTGACACCAGTTTGACGGATGGATGATACGCTCTTGAAGGGTGCCCTGCGCATGAGGAAACGCCTTTGCCGAGCTCCGGAACTTCATCTGCCTGCAGATGTTGTACCTGCCACCCAAGCACAGCTCGCACTGCTCGCAGGGCTGGCCGACCTCAAGCGCTACGTGGTCGCCAACTTGCAAGGTGCTGACGGCAGACCCCACCGCCGTGATGACGCCGGCTGATTCATGGCCCAGAGTCAGGGGCTCCCGCACCAAAATGTCCCCGTTGCGGTAGTGGTTGAAGTAGTGCAGGTCGGAGCCGCAGAGCCCCGTTGTCTTGATGGCCACTTGGACATCTTCGGGGCCTAAAGCCGGCAGATCTCGCTCCTCCTGAGTGAAAGCATGAGCTTAGGTCATATAACATGGACGGTGCGTCGCTTACCAATCTCAGATCTCGAGCCCCATGAAGAACGGAGGCTTTTGTCCTGGTAGCGGCCATCTATCTTAGATTCTTAGACTCGAGGGAAAGTTAAAAGAAGAGAGAATGAACTATGCAAGAGAAGGGAAACGAAGGTAGGAACGGCGTAGTTGGAATCGTGGGATAAGTGCAGTCGCTTCGCACTGCACCGAGGAGGGACCGGATGTCGGTAGGAAATGTGGAAACAGAACTGGGTCCGATCACCAACCTGCTAGGGCCCGGATAGACCCTGACTTCCTCGGTCAGGGGAAGCTGCAGTGCGGATCTCCATAACCTGAAGGGCAGCCATGCCTCTCGAGTACTGGTCACAAGACCAGAGAGCTGGAGCTGTTTTACGAGTCATTTTGAGGGAATGGTCGTCATTGAGTGATGGTACTCCGTTGAGTACCCCGTATGTGGTGCAAAATGGGCGGGGAAGTCCAACAGAACCCCCGCTGTGTCTGCGGATCGGTTGTGGCTTCCCCGACGACGTTCCAAACGTTGAACAATGTGGGATCGAAGTTACTAGTCGCTGATACAGTGGATACCATATGTCTTTCGTCAAATAAACATTTACCTATGACCTGCAGAAGGCGGAAATATTGATGGAGGGCGGGGAGCGGGAGGTTCCTTGCACTTGGCTCACTTACAAATTACAATGGATAACACCACGCAGCAGAAGTCACGTTAGTCAACTCTGCCATAGCAACGCAAATACTACCGAATACTGCCCAGATCAAAATATGGCTGTTAGCAGCAGTATTGCCAACATGTTTTCGCTCGAGGGCCACACGGCACTCGTCACTGGCGGGACTCGAGGTATTGGGAAGGCGGTCGCCATCGCCCTCGCCGAAGCCGGAGCCGACATCCTGCTAGTCCAGGTAAAGTCACATAGTATCTTGCTCGTTTGACATGTTCCTCCCGGCTCACACAAGACCCCCGATGTTCATTGAGCAACCTAGAGAGATAAGACGTCCACTGATACACTCAACGCCATTCGTCATTTGGGTCGAGAAGCCAGAATCTACACCGCAGACCTCAGTTCGGCCGAAGATGTAGCCAAGCTCGTACCACGGATTCTGGCTGATGGCCATCAGATCCGCATCCTGGTCAACTGCGCAGGCATTCAGCGGCGACATCCCTGTGAGAAGTTTCCCGACTCCGACTTCAACGAAGTAAGCCGCCGAAGGACATCCCTTGTTAGACCAGCATCGTGCTAAATCTGTCATGATCAGGTCATCCAAGTGAACCTCAACACCGTCTTCACCCTCTGCCGCGACGTCGGTGCTCACATGCTGGAACTAGAGCCATCCCCCGTGACCGGCCGCAGAGGCTCCATCATCAACTTTGCGTCGCTGCTCACCTTCCAGGGCGGGCTGACAGTGCCCGCCTATGCCGCATCCAAGGGCGCCGTCGGCCAGCTCACAAAGAGCTTCGCCAACGAGTGGACGGCCTGCGGCATTACCGTCAATGCTATCGCGCCCGGCTACATAGAGACGGAGATGAACACGGCATTGCTGAATGACCCGGATCGGTTGGCTAGCATCAGTGCGAGAATACCAGCTGGAAGGGTAAGTTTTCATGACCCGCTAATCATTGTCCGGCCGTAGGGTATTTGTTGCTGACACTTCTGTTTACTAGTGGGGGAGTCCCGATGATTTCAAAGGCACTGCTGTCTATCTCGCCAGCAAGGCTAGCGCCTATGTAAGCGGCCACGTACTGGTTGTTGATGGTGGCTGGATGGGGCGGTAGGCGGAATTGCCGTCCTTGACTTAGGAGTGCTGGTTTATCTGGAGGAATGCCGGGTGTGTTGTCTATCTCAACCGCAGTGCCAGGGCTAGGTTGTTCCAGCAGCTGTTCCGGCGTATAAAGGTAAAGAAAGCACTTTAAGACCATGATAAACATTCAATCCGAGCGGTAGCTTGGAATCAAATCAGAGTACTGTCTGTCACCTTTCGAATATAGACATAAACGAGACGCAGCTATGAGAACTTCAAGTTGTCTAAACACCTCATGCTAGTTGTCTGTCTTAAACTTGGCTGCCAGGGAATTCCTAGGCTTCCAGCTAAGAACTCCCTTAGGTTTTGGGTACTAGGTATCATATGTACCTACTCATCTTCTTGCCCCTGAAATTGATACTAGTAGTACCATATCACCTATCTCACGACGAGCTGCCAAGTTCCGAGTTGTCAACCTAGATACTGGCAGCTAGCTGGATGTAAGAAACCTTGGATGTCACGGTGAACGGCATTGCCAATAACTTGCTTGTTAGCTACTGAAATTTAGAATAGACTAGAAGAAGTAGAAGCCTCTATTGGACTATTACAAGCGTCCAGTCCATGTCTCATCAGACACAGTCAGCTGTATCCAGATTCGCCTACATCATAGGTTAGTACGCAGGCACCTTGATTGACCCACGGCATATCAGGAACATGCTAGACAAAGACTGAGAGGTACCAGCTATTGAATTCGCAATATGGCTTGGCTACTACTAGTAGTACCTACACTCTTTGAATTCAGTCCTTCACCGAAGCCATGACCTGCTCCATCCACGGGTACACAGACGCATTAGCCATAGGATATCCCATGTGCAGTGCGCCCGTGAAGAAGCGTGCCTCCTTCGGGGTGCCGTACTCGAAGAGCATCATTGAGTCCTCAATCGGCATGAGGCCGTCAAGCGTGCCCTGGATTCTTCAGTTAGCACACCACACACACCACAGTCGCAAAGAAGATGCTAGACGGAACGTACATTGATTAGCAGCAGCCGAGTAGACGGTTTGTGGATGATGCCCGTCTCGAGAAGCGAGAACTTCTTTTGCACTCCGGCCTTGTACTCCTCCACCGACGCAAACCCATGCTTCATGGCCATGGCAGGGGTCAACCTTTTAACCTTCCGTTAGCAGTGCTCGACCTTATCATCCAATCCTAAATGTAAGTAACGGGGGCCATGCTCACTGGAATGGGTACTCGTGCCCATCCGCCTGTTCCAACCACTCCGGGTCGTAAAAGTAGTGGCACCCGGCGCCCTGCGCGACACTCCCGATGAGCTGGTCCTTGTGCGTGTGGGCGATGCGGATGGCGTAGTAGCCGCCGCTGCTCAGGCCCCAGACCATGACACGCTTCATGTCGAACCGGCCGTCCTGGGACATCCACTCGAGCAGGCTGCTCCAGAGCCGGTCGGGGGACTCGGGATCGGCGCTGTCGGCCGGACAGTCGGCCGTGCCGGGGATCTCAACCACGACCGAGCCCCTAAGTCATCGGGGAAACCCCCCTAGTCAGCCGGCCAGTTTCCACTGACAATACTTAATATGATCTGGTCAACACTTACCAGCCTCTCTTCAAAAACTCCTCACACCGGACGGTATTATCCGGCCTGTACCCGTCCAACCCCGTCATGAGGATCACCACCGGACACTTCTTACCGTGACCCCCACCACTGCCACTTCCAGTGCCTGCCGGGACCCTGACATAAACAGGAATCTCGAGTCGATCCCCACCACTTGCATAAACATGCGGAACCTCGACTTCTTGGACAGGACAGGCCCAGGTATGCGCCGCACGGAGGTAGGTCTCCTTCTGGGCCTTCCAGGCGCGCCATTTCGCGGGGTCGTTGACAGCCGGGTAGGACGTGATGTAGGGGAAGCGGGCGATGCGGTAGACGGCGCAGGCGCGCAGGTACACCGCGCTCGCCTTTTCCGTGTCGCCTGCGGCGAGCAGCGCGTCGGCTTCGGCTGTGAGCCGCTCTGCGGTCGGCAGGAAGGCGGTCGTGTACTCTGGGGAGGTGCCGTCGTTGATGTTGTTCTGTTATTTGTTAGTTTGCGGTCTAGCTTGGTACCCTTGGTACCCATGTAGGTGGATAGGAGCTGGCGGATGTAGTGGGAGCTGCTGGTTATGGAGGGATCTCGGATGTTGCTGCTGTCTGGTGCCTGGGGATGCGAGGCGAGCTTGACAACGGCTCGGTGTCGATGGCGCTGTACCGTCTGACAGTACCACCGTGCTTGCCGGCGGGAAGGGGAGGCGGGGTAAGAAAGGGGAAGCAGAAGAGAGGGATATTTACGTTGATCAGATGCTGGAAAATAGGCTCAAAATCCTCATACGCGCCGTCGTGGAAGGGATAGACAGATTTGGTGCACTAGACATGAATGTCACATAATCAATATTCATTGCAACGCTTGCCATCAACTGACAGATATAGCTAATCCCCCCTTTCCGGGGACCATGGCGTCGGTAACGGCTACTTACTGGGAACTTCCACTTGGTCTCCCACAGCGCCTTGATGCCGTTGTGGTGAGGCATGCGCGCCTCGAAAGCCTCCGTGCCCATAATCCAATGCCTGGGGCTTTTACCCTTGCCATCCTCACCACCAGCGGCTGCTCCCTGAGTGCTGTGCGGAGACATGATTCAAAAGAGTTGGCTCAAGCAGTCCTCAACGACTGGAGACTGATGAACAAATAACCAAAGTCACAATGCAGTTGGCAGAGCCCTATACGACCCGTACGACTCTTTGCTTGGCGAAAAGGGGCACCCCGTCCTTGGTACCGGCGTACACAGCCGTGACGGTGCTTCGCCTGCGTCGATGAAGGGATGGCCGGGAGGAGGGAGGTTCAACTCCAAGTCTCGCAACGGCTCTGTGTCAATGGTTAGCTTCAGTGAACTACTGTAGGCATCGCTGAGGACAACATACTCGGATTGAACCAGGGCAATGCGGACCCGGGCAACAGTAGCGTTTAGAGCTCCGTCCATTTCGGCCAAGGAGGGGAGCGAGGCCAGGCTTAATAAATAGGAACCCTTTTGCTTTGACCTTGGATGCTAATAATATGGAGCCTAGTATTAGGATGGCTCAGATCAATTGGCCAGAATGTGATTTGGGCGCCCGTCTTATCGGATACTAAGAGTTGGGGATATCCGTAGTCCGTATGTACACACGGCAGCTTAAGCTGAGGGGACCGGTAACGTTAGGCAGCTGGTATGGGCGAGGGGTAAGGGTATTTAGCACTTATATCTTGGGAGCAATGAGGAGAGAATGCGAAGCTAACAGCGAGGCTAGGGCCTGGCGCTGAACTAGGAAGAGGCCGAAGCCAGAGCTTTATAGGTATGTCAGCACCAAGTAACATCGGGTCAGGTGAGGAGGAATGGTCGACATGGTGTGATGGAGGTGGTGAGGATGAGGGTGGCCGGGCCAACACCAGCTCTGTCGTGGGCTCACTCATCACTGATGCTTGACCTTCAGGCGCCTTGCCATTCCCCGCTACCTGCGGGAATTAAAGCACTGTCGGAGGAGCTCCGATGGGGTGTGCAGGAAACTCGCCGACAAATATCACCTGTCGGCCAACCATTAGCAGCCACGGAAGCCTTGTAGTTACTCGGAGAAATCACATGCTAAGCATGTCAGCATGGTGCCACAACAGGCCCAGAAAGCGACCCTAGCTGCGACGACATTGCCGACGGCGTCCCGAAGGGTGTATAGGCGCGCCGCATGCCATCAGGTAACTAAGTGATCATTATGAAGGTGAAAATCGCGCTGGTCTAAGTCTATCTTTGCCAATCATGATATATATGCCAATGACGTCTCTCAAAGGCACCTGCCGGTAACGCGCAGAAAAGCTCGCTGTCCGCATGTGAAGGCTAGGTTGCCAAGCGAAAACCCCGCCTGGGGTATGTATGGTAGCATCGGTCCCAATTGCCGGTATGTGTGTGTATGAAGCTATTGGTCGGCCTGCAGAGAGCGCCGTCGGTACTCCATGTAGGCCGCCAGTGTGATGGAGGGCGTCTCTCAGAGGTTGGCCCTTTCATTTTCTGCAGCAGGCGACGAACCGGTCAAAGGCAGTCAGTCCCGTGGTCTGCAGATACCGAGCACCCAAAACAAAGCTATTGGGTGTTGTTACTCTTGGGGCCTTCGTGGTAGTGCGCCATCTCTAGGCCTACTCTCCTGAAACCGCACTTGACATAAAAGCCTTCGTTGTGTTCGCTGCAGTCAAGGATCGTTTTGTAGCAACCGGTCTGCGAAGCGATATAGTCGAGCGCCTCTATGATGCGCAGTCCCAGCTTCTTGCCCTGCTGATCCTTGGCAACAGCGATGTCTTCGATGTGGCCAACTGACCCGAGATTGTGGATGCTGAAGGTTGATCCGGGGGTCAGAGACTGAAGCACTCCTGTGAAACGGTCGGGGGGTGGAGGAGGCTTCTTACAATTTGCGCTCAACAAGCAGTGCGCCAGTGCCGACAACCCTAGGCGGGCTAGCATTGGTATCCTCAATGACGAGAATGAAGTAGCTGTCGCCCTGCTTTGCCAGCCACTCGTAGCGCTCCTCGAACTGTTCTTTCCCAATCTCGCCCACCGTCGTCAGCACACGCAGGCAGTCGAGGAAGCCCGTATCGAAGTCGCTGCGCCGGAGCGCCCGTAGCTTGTAGCCCTCGGGTAGTACCGATTGCACCTCTGGAGAGAGGAGATTGGCGGGGAAAAGGCCCTCTTCAGCCATTGAAGGGACGGTTCGTCGGAGATGGCTGGCGGTGTTGTACTGGGTGCTCGATCAATTGAATCTATCGCGCCAACGAAGGAGGTCGGATACCGAGAGATCCTTCAATTGTTGTATATAGCAATTGTCCAAGAAGCCTCTGGATGTAGGTAACGCGCCAGCTGAGATGATCCACCATCAACAAATGGAATACGAGTGTGTTCGGATTGAGCTAGAGATCTGTAAGGTGTTCAGTCCGAAGGCGGGGCTGAGCGTCTGGTCTCCACACGGATCTAAACCCCCGCGCCCGCTCAGGGGAAATCCGATGGAAGGTCAGCCCTGTTTGGCCGCTGACGTGGTGCACTAATTAAAGCGGGCACCAACCGACACGACCTGTATGCACTGCGCTGTAGGTATTATAGGCTAATAAAGCGACTACACATGTAGCAGCAGAAAAGGTTTTGACGTCCCGACCATCGACAGTGACAGGTTCTCTGTAAGGTAGGGGCTGGCGATAACGTTGAATCGCAGCATTTTGGGAAGGTCCAGCTTAGGTGGTTACCCCGGCAACCGCCCAAGCCAGCCTTGGGGATTAGATCTGACCAAAACGCCCTCATGCTTTGTCCTCATTTTGAGTCTAACGTTACGGTAATAAAGAGAGCACCAGATCAATAAAGAATCTTGAATCGGGGAAAAGGGATATTTTTGTACTGGTTATGCGGAGCTGGAAGGTCTGGTCCGCACATGGCGGGGAGCTTGCCCCACAGCAAGAAGACAGATGACCTTTTTCCATCACATGCCAGGGACGACCCAGAAAAATAGTGACGACTCAAAGACAGGGGAACGCATGAATGGACTTTGCGCATGCATCATGGAAACTTGGAAGCCAGCCAACCCTGCTACTTCGATGGTTACCGCCACTTCTATTACATTTTGGATGGCTCGTTATTTTCAATGACAAACCTATCATTCACCAAGGTCGCCTGTTCCGCTCATGGCTCCAGGATGACATTCCGAGGCCCAGATCAACAACCGGCGCAGTTCTTACGACATGGTATCGACGACAGGCGCTGGCGCGTCCGATACCGCCTCGGGTGCCGAAGGCTCAGAACTCGCAGTCATTCCCGGACACGATGCTAGAACCGAACTAGAGGACATGACTGGACCAGTCTCGAACGACAACGACACGCTGCTTCCCTCGCCAGTAGCTAGAGCCATCAGCTTCGCGACACGATCGACTGGTCTCGCCATTCGCATGGGCAGCGCGATAGGTTGTTATGGGTTAGACGCCGCCAAATTCACGACATTGTCAAGCTTTGAGTTGGGTCGTACAGTACTAGAGGGCATCCTGAGCAGGGCCGGCAGAGATGCCGTGTCCCGTGCTGACTCGGACATTGCGAGGCAAGACGCAGAAACCATCCTCGAGACGGCTGTGTCGACGCTACACCGTGCTATGGGGCATATCGTGTTCTGGACTGCGACCGGCTTTAATTTGACAAGTACAACGCTGTCCGTGTTTTCCGACATGTCCCAGGTGGTTCTCTCGATGCTGGATCAGTTCTTTGGGTCGACCGACTCCTCCCGCGCCATGGCAAGCATTGTCGCCATGATTCGCCGAGAATTCGAGAACCCGGCTACGGGTGTCCAAGGAGAGACAGTCGGTGTCCTTGATTTGGTAATCGGGTTGTGCAGCATGGCATACCTCCAGAGGTCGTGCCACTCATTGCTAGAAGACGACATTCGTGCTTTACGCGTTGAGGAGACGGTATGGGATGTGGTTGTCCTCTCAGATGGCGTGCGTGTCGATATTCACAACGACGGTTATAACGCGACACGCCAACCAGAGAGAACTCAAGCGCTTCAATACAGATCTGCGGAAGCGATCGCTCCTGCAATACCGAGTGTCGAAGTACAAAACGATAGCCAAGACGGGGTTGATGCACCAACATTGCAACTCCAGCGGGAAATCATGAGGTCCTTGCCAGACAATGCTCAGGTATCAATAACTAGGGAAGTATCCACGTCGGAGATAATCACTGTCGAGATAACCGGCGACGCACCCCATGTCAAAGTTGAGCCGCCACCTGGACTTGAGTTGATTGAGGAGAGCTGGGTGGATCGTCAGCCAGGACGTCAAGTGCAGGCAAGGCCGGAGGATAACCACAGCAGCACTGCTCCGCGCTCCCGTCTTGTTTTCCGGCGTAATCGCCGTCAGGAAACAAAGGCTTCATTTCAAAGGGTCGACGGCGACGTCAGCCCCATCAAGGCGGAGACCGAGTTCTTGGAAAGCCCAGGTACCGGAAGCGGCAGTGAACGCGAGGATCTGATTGCTAACTCACCTCGACATTCCATGGATCATGAAGAATTGCATCCCTTCCAGCCCAGCCGGTCTGCCATGGGGGCTTCTGCTCCCCTGATGCCGCTCACTCCGGCGTCAGACGGCCCAGTTGCCCATCAGCCTGCTTGTAATAACCTCGCCAACCAGAAACGCTCCCGTTCAGTTCTGGCCAATTCTTCGACAGCACCTAGGATTCGATCGATTCCATCACCCGACA
This sequence comes from Canariomyces notabilis, assembly GCF_033297395.1. Lineage (NCBI taxonomy): Eukaryota > Fungi > Ascomycota > Sordariomycetes > Sordariales > Chaetomiaceae > Canariomyces > Canariomyces notabilis. Next base: position 2,137,286 of record NW_027041823.1, read on the forward strand.
CGCAGCTGGGCAGTAATTCGCTACCATCTAGAAGCAAAAACGAGACTGATGCCGGTTATAAGCTCTCGGAAAAGAAAAGCGGGTTTCGAGGGGTTCTAAAGAAGCCAATGTCCATATTCCACAAGGACGATTCTATCCTGGACATGGCCATCAGCAAGAAAGGAATCAAGCGTTCAGCGGCTAGCCCGCCAACAGGCAGGGCCAGCACAGCAACTCAGGACGGACTGCACAGTCCTTTTGTCAGCATCCAGCAGCCATCATTGATAGCAAAAAGTGGCCCGCCTTCCCCGGTTCAGGGAACGTCTGATGTGGTTCGAAGACCGCTCAGACGGACTCCTTCCACCGCGAGTTTCTTCTCGGTACATGAGAGTCGCCGCGAATCGACGGTCTCTTTGACTGAGACATATTCGCTTACATCTTCCGGCGAACATCGACACGTCTCGGTATTCGGCGAGGCTGCAATGAGCGGTCCAGTCATGAAGAAAGTCACCTCGGAGACTCATCTTCCCATTCAGCACTACGCTCCGGAGAGAACCCACCGCCGGCTGAACTCCAAAGGGTACACCCCCAGCATTTATACGCTGAAGGCGAACGCGTCGGAGACATCTCTGGTCCCATACCACCCTGGTGGCGGGAGTGCATTTTCTGGCGGCGAGGCTCTGGGAACGCTCAGGCAGGCAGGAGTGGTAGATGGCATGTTTCCTAGATACCACCTATTGCGCAACATTACACGCTACATGCGGTTTGCCTCGGCCTCGTATGGGTCCAAGTTTCTCAAAGTACTCGGGATTGCTACTGAGATGCCGATCCCTGGTCTTTCGGACGACACACATCATGAGCTGCGGTCATTCGCCCATCACACAAGGTCAGACCCCAGCAGCATACTCTTGTCGTCTTTCATAGATCCCCAGGGCGGTTCAGACGGCAGCGGTTCGACCAACACCGGCGTGCCACTCGTGCATTACGTCTCTCTGGATCACGAGTCCAAGGCGGTCGTGCTCACGTGCCGCGGCACCCTCGGCTTCGAGGACGTTCTGACGGACATGACATGCGAATATGACGAATTAGTCTGGAGAGGGAGGTCGTACAAAGTCCATAAGGGCGTCCACGCTTCGGCGAAGCGTCTCCTGTACGGCGGCGACGGCAGGGTCCTCTACATTCTCAAGACCGCCCTGGAGGAATTTCCCGATTATGGCCTAATCTTAACAGGCCATTCCCTCGGCGGAGCGGTTACCTCTCTTCTAGGCGTTATGCTCTCCGACCCGGCCCCTCTTCCAGGAACTCCCGCCTCGTTCTTCGTCACGTCATCCTCGGATCCCCATGCCAGACTCCTCCCCGCAACAAATTCCTCCACTGGCCCCGCGCCACCACCACCGCACGTATGCCTGCCGCCAGGCAGACCAATCCACGTGTACGCCTACGGGCCGCCGTCAACAATGTGCCCCTCGCTGAGCGCGTCCACGCGGGGGCTCGTCACGACCGTCGTCTACGGCAACGACCTCGTGCCCTACCTCTCCCTGGGCGTGCTGCATGACTTCCAGGCTGTCGCGCTCGCCCTCAAGACGGACAATTCGGCCGCCAAGACCGATCTGCGCCAGCGTGTCTGGGGCGCCCTGCGCGGGGGCATTGAAGGCGCGTGGAGGGGCACCGACGCATACCCGTTTGCGAAGCCGCCGCCGGCAGCGAGGGGAGAAAAAGGGAGCGAGAGTGATTACTGGGCGTATGCGGCTCTTAAAGTGCTCAGGTCGAGCATGCTGAACGAGAAGCTTGTCCCTCCTGGAGAGGTTTTTCTGGTTGAGAGCCAGGGGGTTCTGAGGCGGGATGCTTTTGTATCGGCGGCGGGGGGAGACCATCACTTTGGGAGGCCAGCTACTAGGATTGTTCTCAAGTATGTGAGGAATGTGGAGAGGCGGTTTGCGGAGGTGAGGTTTGGCGTGAGCATGTTGACGGATCATAGCCCTGGGAAATACGAGGCCGCGTTGGACCGGCTGATGGTTGGGGTCATGGGCGGGTCGTGATGTTTTATAGAGGGATAGGGGGCGGGCGATTTTCTACATGTTGTGATGCATATTGAGACGGATATTGGGCATGTCAAGGGAGTATTATATCAGAACAGGATACCTCATTTTTTGGCTTGTTTACATTGGAGAAGCTAGGATATTACATTTGCCTTTTTACTATCAAGGCTTTTCTGATACGATCTTGCCCTCGGCATCGTAAAAGATCTCCTTGACCTTGACGGACCGCAGATGGTCGACGCCCTTGCTCAGCTCGCAGTCGTGGTGGAACAGCCACCAGCGGCCCTGGAACTCGACGATCGAGTGGTGCGTTGTCCAGCCCAGCACGGGCTCGAGGATGCGGCCGCCGTAGGTGAAGGGCCCGTAGGGGCTCGAACCAGTCGCGTAGCACAGGTAGTGCGTGTCGCCGGTCGAGTAGCTAAAGTAGTAGGTGCCGTTGCGCTTGTGCATCCAGGCGGCCTCGAAGAAGCGCCGGTCGTGGTCGTCGGCCGCAAGCGGCTTGCCCGTCTCGGGCGCCAGGATCACAATCTCCCGCACCTCCTCAGCGAACTGGCGCATGTCGTCCGTCAGCCGCGCCACCCGAGGCCCCAGAGCGCACGCCCCGTCGCCCTTGGGCTCCTGGGGGCCCTGCCACGCGGCGTCGAACACGTCGTTGCCTTTCTGGTAGCACTGCAGCTGCCCACCCCACAGGCCGCCAAAGTACATGTAGGCCTCGCCGTCGTCGTCGACAAAGGTCGCGGGATCGATGCTGTAGCTGCCCTTAATGGGCTCCGGGTCAGGGGTAAAGGGACCCTCGGGCCGGTCGCCGACGGCCACACCGATGCGGAAGATGCCCTGCTTGTCGCGGGCGGGGAAGTACAGGTAGTACTTGCCGTTCTTGTGGGCGGCGTCGGGGGCCCACAGCTGCTTGGACACCCAGGGAATGTCTTCGGTCTTGAGCACGACGCCGTGGTCGACTACGGGCGCGGGCGGGTCCAGCGACTCGGTACTGAAGACGTGGTAGTCGGCCATGTCGTACTGGTCGCCATTGTCGTTGAACTGGATGTCCGTCTCGCGGTCGTGCGACGGGTAGATGTAGATCTTGCCCTCGAAGACGTGGGCAGAGGGGTCGGCTGTGTAGAGGTGCGTGATGAGAGGGGCCATGGTGGTGGTGACCTTTTTGTTGGAGTTGGGGTAATATGGTGGGGTGGGGAGTCGACGAGTATGCGGGGTTAAGATGGAGGAGCAAATGCGGGGAAAGCACGAGCTGGTTCAACGGCGATGAAATATGGATGAAGTCTGCGAAGGTCAACGAGAATGCGACGGCAGCAGAGGAACTACCTCAGATATATACCTAGAAGAGGACCCCGATATCATAGTCTGTCGCTTGGATGCTCGTGGCATCTTTTCCCTTCCCCAACTGCCCCGTTGTGCTGGGCCGAGCCGGGCGCGTGGATGTCGGAAAGGAGGGCGGGCCCAGTCCACTTCCTATTTATCCCCATTTAACCGTCCGGCCAGCATCCCGACTATGGGACTTGGCGGCTCAGCGGAGCCTGTGCCGTTGTCATGTCTGTGATCCTGAGAGGTTTCGGGTTGAGGGGCCGGTGAGTGACGAGAATTGTCTGCAGTGGTGTTTGGGCTGCTCTTGACACATTTGGGCTTCCATGTTGAATGGCGCTTCCTAAGCTACGGAGTACCCGTAACATTGATCGTCCCATTTCCACCTTGGCTTGGGATCTGAGAACCGCTGTGGAAGGATTTCCTTTCCAACTGCTAGTGTGGGGGGATTATTAGAGTGCAAGTTGGATGTTGCGAAGTGGAGGGAAGTGTTCCACATGTAAAGAATCTGTACAGAATTACGGAGGGGCTCTGGCTCAGGAAATTTGCGCCGTAGCGGGGGTGGGGCTGCGGTACTGTACAATACGTGGTTTTGCATTACGGTAAAATCCCATACTAGGCAACACAAGCTCGAGACAGGCTGGGTTGACGCATTTGCAACTCCAACTTCCGTTCACGCTCGACTTATTAAGCTTTCCGAATCTCATCTCCCTTCAAGGTTACACTACGCATACTGGTCATACATTGAGCTGAACAACCACCTGCATGAGCACATAGCGTCAGGGCGCAATCGAAAAGGGGGCACGGCGCGCCAGCTGCTTGTTTTCTGAGGGAAAATAAACTTATGGCGAAAATGGCCTCAGTTACTGACTTCCTGATGGTGCTTCTAAGCGAAGACATGGCGTTTCGGGACATCTCAATATCTCCTTGATTCCGGTTCTCAACTTAAAGTTATAACTAAACACCGTGGTTCCGTTGGAGCGGGGCCTAAACGAAGGGGCGGCACCCGCCGACTTCATATTCACGGGGATGAAGATGACCCGACTCGCCAAACCCTGCCGCATCCCCGCCTGCTGGTGGGTGCACGCCTCAGCCCCAGATATGGCACGCCTATCAGCTCTCGATCACAGCGCCACCATGTGCAATAAACTCGCTTGGCCAAGAAAGTCATTGGGCGTCCTGACCCTTGTCGCTGCAGTATCAAAGCGGGTATCAAAGGGTTCGAGACTACGCGATGGTACCAGGCTAGGACACAAAGATGAAATCGGGCGTTGTAACCGCGTGGCGGCGCGCCAAGGAGTCCAGGACATGGCCTGTGTGTGTAGTGTTGATACTCACAAGGCTGGCGGGTTGCCATTGCTTGCCTTCCCCTCTCTCTTCTTGATAAGTTAATCTCGTCGTCTCCCTTGCCAAGCGACATCGACGAGCTTGCTTCCTCAAGCCGCCGCCATGTTGCTAACACCAGCATCCGCTCCTCCGTCGCCGACGCCAGCGCCAGCATTGGCCAGCGCCTACATCAACCTTCACCCGCGACAGACAGATTTTGGAAGTCTCAACGTCAATGATGCTTGTCTCGTACGTTAAAGTCTCAGTGGACTTTGGGGTTAGCAAGCGCCGCCATTCTGACGGGCAGTCGTTTCTAGACCCAAGGCATCAACAATGGCCTACAGTGCACCACCATCATTGAGAGCTGCTCATTCAGTGTCGGTGGAGGGGCCGACTATGACGCACAAGCAACAGCTTGCCTCTGCTCCTACGGCATCTCCTATCTTGACTGCTACTTCAGCGCTGTCGCTACCGGGAGTTGTGCCAGCTACTACGGCATCACAGGCATGACCCATACCCGCTGCCAAGGGAAGCCGGACTGCTGCTGACGGCAGTGGCCAGACTGGGGTGACTATCAGAGGTCATACTACACTGAGTTCTGTGGAAGCATTCCACCTAGCATAATGGCGCAAATCCAGCCACCGTGAGTTGAACCCTTGTTGTGCTTGCTCCGGACAGAAACTGACATCGCGGCGCAGAACGAGTGTGTCACTGGATTTTGAGTAGGCTACCAGAACCCGATTTCGAATCTACGGCTATGATTGACCGCATCTAGGCCCGTCACTGCGGTGACAGTTGGTGAGCTCTCGCGACCGAGTTATGATGGCGAGCCGAGCTACAAGGGGTCAGGCTCCTTGCTTGCAGGCAATTGTGCCCAAACGGAGTTCACCCGTGTCGACGCCGGAAACACCATGTACTTTGCCGGATTCATGGGGTGTATCAATGACAGGCCAGAATGCTGTCCCTGGCCCGTGGCTACAAGCACCGCGAGTGCACAAGCTAGTACTGGTTCGCCCGGTGCCGCTGATAACAACGTACTTGGCTTCGATTTCCCTATGCCCACCAACCTGGACCTAGCCAAAGCGGACCGCTGTGCTGATGACTACTACTCCATTTCTGGCGGGTGCTGCCCGAAGTATGTAACCTCCCACCACGCCATTCAAGTTGCCGGGTGCTGACATTGAGCAGCGGATTCTGGCCCTTTACGAGCGCTGTCGGCGGACAAACACCTTGCTACAGCTCCGTGACCACTGATATCGATGTGCCCACTTTGACAGTCGCAAAAGATGATACCAAGACAGGCAAACCCACATCAGCTGTCGTGAATATCGTCTGGTCAATGCGCTACCCTCTGAACGACCAAGGAAGCGGCGGACTTTCTACCGCCGCCAAGGCAGGCATCGGTGCCGGAGCTGGCATTGCTGCAATTATCATTATCGGCCTCGCCATCGGCTTGTGGCGATACCGCCGCAAGCACAAAAAGCTTGTGCAGGCCCAACAGACAGTTCCCCCGGGCCAGCTTCCCCAGCAGCAGACGGCCTTCCCGCAACCGCCAGCGATGCAGCAAGCCGCCGTACCCAACGGACAGTATCCAAGCGGCCAGTACTACCCTGGTGTTTACCAGCAACCGGGCATGGTAGCACACAACATGCCAACGTCGTCTGATCGCACAAGTGGGGTATCGTCCATGCCATCAACCATGGGCACAACATCCCCCTTGGCCCCCCAGCACACGGGCACTTCTGGCGGCGGCGCAAGCGAGCTGAGCTCTCAAAGCGGCCAGGGCCTCGGGCACAACGTCCAACAAGCGGGCTACTCTGCCGTGGGGGGAGGTAATGGGCAAGCCTACCCGGCTCCGATCGCCGAGGCCGACGAGGGCCAGCATCCGTACTCGCAGTATGGCTACCAGCAGCCGCAGCAGCACCAGCACCAGCAGCACCAGTACCAGCAGTACTATGCCGCTCCGCAACAACAGCAGCCACAACAGCAGCCGCAGCAGCAGCATCAGTACTATGCCGCTCCGCAACAGCAGATGGATCCTCATGGGCAGCATTATTCACCGCCACCGGGAGAAGGAGGATATGGCTATCAACAGTATCAGCAGCAGCCCCAACAGCAGGGCTTTTACCCCTCGCAGTCTGCCCATATACCCGTACCCGAAATGAGCGCCGACCGCGAGCCGCAAGAGGTTGCGGGAGGTCAGATGTCGCCTGGCTTCAGGGGTCACTAAATGGCCGTGTCGAAGAGGCCACATATCCACCTTCCCCCTTTCTTTGTTTCTTCCCTGCTTGTGTTATTGCCTAATCTGGATATATCAGGGCTGAGGAGTAAGGCTGTGGCGGGTAATGATGTCTATACCCACGTCTCGGTATGCGATGACTCTGTTTCTTACTGCTATTATGGTATATGATCTTGGTGGATATGCTCTCGGTCATGGAGAAGGGCGGGCTCGTCAACTATACAGTAGAACATGGCTCAATCTCAGCCTCGCCAACCGCAGTGAGCCTCAACTAAAACCGGAATATGGAACTCGAGGCGCTTTAATTGAAGCATACGGCTACGACACCGAGCCGGACCCGAGAGAAGAAGCTCATTAGTGTATACGCTGGATCGGATGAGGGCATTCCCATGGGTTCTAAATGGAATTTCGGGCTGGGAGGCAAGTCATAATAACGCCCGGGGGCTAATCATGCATAACAAGCGCCGGTGGCTCACAAGCTGAGATTGGGCAGCGCTATCCAAGCCCATTTCTGCAGAAGTGCCGAGACAGACAGCCAGTTTGTCCTGACTTTGCTTGACAGACTTTCTAGCTGTCACTACGAAAATACATACACCGCTACAGACAGCATGACTATCGCAGCAGATGGAATTTGTGTGGTTTGGATTTTCCCATTGACAGTAATTCCTTAAGCGGAATTTGGAATTTATTCGACTAAAACATCCAAAACCCAGGTGTGCCTACCCGTCGCCATCCAAAGCCGCCTTTTTTGAGCTGATTTTGTCACCGAACCAATGAGGTGTTTGATACAGCCAAGACATCAACACTCTCCGAAGCAAGACCGGATAAGGGCCGGAGGGGTTGTACAGGACCATGGCCTTGACCGCTCGGGCTTCGGTGCACTTTGTAAGTATGTGTGGTGTGCCTTAGATGTTGGGCAGCGGAAATGGCGGGAACGAGGCTGCACAGCCACGCTACCGCTGAATGAAGAATCATCGTAGGCAAGGTAGCTACTAGCATTTGAGATATTTCTCTCTCTTACTTTATTAACTCAGTCAGTCATATGCCATCATTCAGGTTTGCCATGCTCCATTCACACCACCCAGACGGGACTGTTCTGGAGATGGTTGTCGAGACTGGAGAAGCATGGAATTCGGGTCTGGCATAACAGCACTTCATCCCCATACATAATCTATCACAATCACATCAGACGCACCTTGAAAACCTCCCTGCCAGCGAGCCCCGCGTGGAAGCCAGCACTGCGCCCTCGGGCCATCCGAGACGCCAGGGCGTCTGCATGCCACAGTTATCTTCAGTTTGACGCCTTCGGATTCCTTGTGAATTACCACGACCGAGAGAGCCACGTCTGTGCTGTGGTCCGGACTTATATAGGGCTCACCGCCCCCATCCAGAGCCAGACGGGCGATACGTCAGCTTTGACGCCGCCTACGTTCAACCACGTCTCCGTGACAATGACTGCCATTGAGGGACTACTGGTGCCAGGTCGTCACGGTTCACCTGGTGAACCTCTACATATCCAATATCCGGGTATGTCACCAGGCAGTGAAAACAGCTGGTCAAGAGGTCATAGACTGACATGTGCCGCCGGTAGGGACCTCACCAACACCAAGCAGACTCCAGGAAGCTCAAACCGTCCGGGAGACAGCTGCTTCTCCCACATCCATCGATATCAAGGTCGACACCCAAACGGCTTCACCCCCTGTGACCCAGGAGCACCGCCAACCCGAGCCCTCCCAGGAGTATGGGGCCAAGTGGGAGTGGGACCCTGGCACCCGCGACTACGTCCGAATCGGAGAGGGTATGTATCAGCGCATGTCTGGAATGCATTTGCAATCCAAAGGCTAACCGGGTTATGCGTGCCTAAAGACGGCGTGAAACAGTATTATACGGATTATCAAAAACCAGGGGCTGGCCCTGGATCTCCAGGGGGTGGTGAAGGTATGGATGGGCCGTTCTTATGTTTGCTTCCCCCTTCAAACCTCCCATGCTAACCACTGCCACCCAGGATTCCAAGTCGTGGCCCGGCCGAAGCGCTTCTTCTGCGTCGGCCGCATCTTCAAAGCGGTATGGTTCGAGCCACGCGTGCCAGTGACCCCGAGCAGCGACATGCCCAACCGGCAGCAGCAGTCTCAGTCTCCTGATTTCGAGCAGTGGTCGAACAAGTGTCCCGAGCCCAGCAGCGGAAACGCCGTCTCAAAATACCGCTGGTTCGTCGTGGTCCGCAGGCGGCTCCACCACACCCTCTGCTTCAGCATTACTACGTTTGGCGGTAAGGGGTCGGCAGCCACCTCGCGCGGCCGGCCCATGGACTATGTGGTCCTGTACTCGGCCGCCATCAAGCCCGCCCAGCCCGACGACGAGGAGAGGATCACGCGCAAGCCCATTGCCGTGATCATTGAGGACGAGGAGCAGTATATTTCGCCCTTTGCGAGGCTGGACTGCGGGAGGATTTACACCGTCGAGGATGGGCTGCCCATCATGAAGATTGGTCGGGTGCACCCTGCGCATCTGCCGCTGTTGGAGGAGTATTATAGGGAGAGTGTGTTATGATGCTCCAAGGCACTTACACTTTTATGTATTTGAACGTCTCTCTGCAGTCTGCACGATATGTAGGAGGTTCAAGAGGTGGGAACCAGCAAAGCACGCCCCGAAGGACGGCATGGTTTTGTTCTGTTGATCGACCGACCTCAAGGCTGGGCAACGCCTACATCGCTGGCTTTTAGTCTTGTCAGCTGAAATCTTGGAGCAGGAGAGAGAGCGGGAACATACAGAATTTTGCTGGAACATCCATGTTTCGGAACGAGCATCTTCAGATAGGCGTCTGAGAGGGAAAGTAGAATACAATACCTATTCAGCAACCAACCAAGTCGGGGTTCAGTCCACTCAACAGGACTTGGGCCATCAGAAATCCTGTATCCCCGTCTCCCCCTGGAGCATTTTGTCGGTCCTTGCCTTCGCCGCCCCTTGATGCTCACTACCAGCACCACTGCTATCATCGGTAGCCCACCCGGGATCTTCTTCATCAAACCACGCCTCCTCCTCGTCTCGTCGCTCTAGCACATCATACTCATCGTTCTCGTCCACCCTCGAATAGTCAAACTCGTCATCCTCCCCCCTGACAAACCGGTCGCGCAGAAACTCCTCCCACCGCAGCCGCCCCTCCTCCCTCGTCTTGGGCGGCGGAAGCAGCTCCGCCGAGAGGCTGCTGAAGGAGGCGGTGTTGTTGATCCCCGCTTCGAGTGCACCATTACTCGTAGTGCTAGTAGGAGCTGCAGAAGCAGAAGCTTTTACCCCTCCCTCCCCATTACCATCCCCATCCCCCTCCTCATCCTCATCATCACCATCAAGATCCACCCCAGCAATCCTTGCGCGCTCCTCCCTCTCCTCCCTCCTGCGCAACGACCCCTCCAGCACAGCGGCATACCCCTTGGCACGGGCCTCGGCCTCGCGCTCGGCGGGGGTCTGGAAGCGCCGTACCAGCACGTCGTACAGCAGCGGATCGGCCAGCTCGTGCTCGTGCTTGTACTTGTACTTTTGCATACCTCCCGTCTCTGAAGATGATGAGCCGGAGGCTGTGGTGGTGGTGGTGGTGGTGGTGGTGGTGACAGTGGAGGAATAGTAATAGCCCGGGTTGCGGTCCAGGTACGCCCTGCGCCGGTTCTGCGCGCGGACCCGCGCCGCGTGGCCTGGCGAGCGTGGAGGGCGGGGTCGCGGTCTGCTGTAGAGGTCTTCTTCTGTTTCTCTGTCGTTGTCTTTGTGTGAGTCTGGGTCTGGGTTTGATGCGGATGCTGCGTTGGAGGTCGCGATTGGGCTTGTGAGTGGCGGAGAGGAGCGTGCCATTATGAGGTGAGTCGAATGTGATGGATGATATTCACTTGAGATGAGATTCAGTAAGGGTAGGAGATGTCACGGATTTTGTGGTCTGTTGGATATCTGGGTGAATATATCAGTGTTGGGATAACGGAGGAGATCGGTTAGTAGGCTTGAAGTGTAATGAAACTGAATGTTATATTGACCTTGAGTGGCGAAAATTCATTTAATAACTGAGGTCTCTCCTTCCTACATGCTGTTGTGAAATGCTGTCATAGGGACCCGACACTCTGGAGCTGGGGAAGCGCACTGCCGTGGAGTGCGGGATCTAACGTTAGCGGGAGTGGAACTGCGGGCTTCGCTAGGGACTGCATGAATAGGTACTTATAAGTACTCACGTGGTACTGGATCCGCCGCTGTGTTGTGATCTGTACTACATTAATAGACAATTTATACAGTGTAGGTACCTTACATACAATCCCCCCCTGGTTTGTTCGCTAGCGCCTGACTTGAAGACAGGGCTCAACCCCAAAATCCAAATCTCAACAGCAAAACAGCCACTTTTTGTACAGATAAACAGACATATGAAATGGCACATTCTAAATATTGCTAGATGCTTTATTTTTCTACGTTGATATATTCCTTATGGCTGTGGAGATGCAT